>NC_061122.1:8663887-8680250 GCF_002878395.1 Capsicum annuum
TTTTTTTGAAATACTTTTTAAAACAATTGAATTTTGGAGGTAGGGATGGGGGTAGAGGGGGTAGGGGTGTGGGGGGGGGGTGGGGGTAGAGGTAGTGTCGGGGTATAGGGTATTGAGGGCGGGGTGCGGGGTATATGATTTTGAGAATTATATGAATATTTCAACTTTAAAGTGAGGTTGAAAAAAAATTTTGGAAAATGTTTTCCATACTTTTTGAAGAAAAGTCATTTTCCTTAGATTTAAGGAAAATAAGTTGGTTTGTAAAATATTTTTCAAAACATATAAGCCAATCAAACATAAGAAAATTGGAAAACATTTTCTGAAATTATTTTCCTTCATACCAAACACACCCTTTGTTTTGTTACTCTTTTGATTTTTTATCAATTGTTTTAATTAATATCATTATAATTTTTGTTTTCTTATTAGGATGTTTAGCTAGATGCCAGATCCAGAAAATCATGTAATGGAGCAACTGAGTGAGGAGCTAGGACTTGACAGAACACAAATCAAAATTTGGTTTGACAATAAAAGATATCTCATCCAGGTTTTTATCGTAAAATTTTGATACTCGCTTAAAAATTAAACTATATTTATATATATAAAGGTCTTTTTTTTTTTTACTTTAAATTGTTCAATTTTTAAAAAAATATTTACTCCTCCCTAGACACTCCCACCTTATCTTAATTAAGTTATTGAATTCTCTTGACAAAAAGAAGCTTTTAGAGCACAACAAATGGTTCATAAGAAATGTTAGTTCAGTAAATATAGTTCTTCAGAAGTTATTCTTTCCTAAAACGTTTGAGTTAGGTCTAATGTATGTTCATATAACTTATTAATGCTCAATCTTATATAGAAAGTTTCACCTTTGTTTATAGCCCGAGCATTGAACGTAGATAAAAAATGAAACTATTTTTGCAAGGCTTAATCTGTTATTTCTAGGGTTGTTTAAAATCGAATCGGAACTGATAATTCAACTGCAAAATTAATTTAATGGCTTATTGGTATGAGATTACTCAATTTTCTTATCGGGTAAACCGTTAACCCATTAAGAATTATTATAATTATATTTTTACCCCTAGATATGTAAGTATCTTTTATCAATCAAACATATAAAACTCCATTTACTGTTCTATTCACTTCTTAGTTTAGAAATAACATTCACTTCTTGTGACATCTAACCATAAAGTGCAGTCAGACTCTTTAAAATGTAAAGAAAACCCAAAATTAATTCTTAAACTAAAACATAAATTATTCTTGACAACACAAAGGATTGTAACAAAAATGAAACAACTCAAATGTGTCATTCACAAAGTTTGATATAATTCAGGAAAATTCAAATAATATTAAAGTTATGATTTTTCTGTCAATTCAGTAATTAAAAATATTTTTACATAAATTTTAGGTTTAGAAATTTTTTTTTTATTTGATTCTATTTTTTAATGGCAGAATACCCCGCCAGACCCCTCAACATGACACCATCTTTCACTTTAGCACGTCAAGTGAATGTCGTTCATTTTAAACACTCAAACCAGCGACAAAGTGTGTCATTTTGACACATTTTTGCATCAGCTCTAGCGCGTAAATTGCACTCACTTTTGACATGGATTAAATGATCAATTAATTTGTGTCAACTTATTTTAAATTGTCACATCATTATATGCCTCCACAATTTATTTATTTTTTCTAAAAGACCAAAATACATTACAAAATATTCAATGAATTAATGACAAGTGACTTTTGACAAAATAATTACAAAAGTTCTTTGACTTCATCTTCCTCACCCAACCATTCTTCAAGCTTAACCTCCGTCAATGAAGGTTGAATATCAGCGATCACAATCCAAAACTCTACACCGTTCATAGTGCTCTCAATCATGCAAATATTCCACAAAAAAAAAGGCCCCATACCATTCTTCAGTTAATAGCTTATAAAAAAACACGTTTAAACTCCGCTCTCATATTTCCCTTCCTAAGTCCAACTGGCAACACATTACAAGCAACACTACTACTAACTCTAACGCTATTAGTTTGCAACAATTTAGCGAAAATCGACAAAGCTAAATCAACTTGATTTTTCTGAACGAGAGCAATAAGCACAGAATGATGAACATCAGGAGTTAAACAACAACACGAATTATCACTTTCAATAAATTCCAAAATCTCAATAGCCAAATCAAAATCGCCATTACGAGTAAACGAATCAAGCAACAACTTAAATGTATCTGAATCAATAACAATTTCATCATTCTTCATGGAATTCAACAGCATAAAAATACTATCATTGTTTTCGTTACGATAATGGTCAGAATAACACATGAATCTGAGCATTTCACCGTAGGTTTTCGCAGTGTGTTTGAATTTTGGATTATCTGAACACCATTTGAAGAAGGAGAGTTTTGTGGCGGCGGTAAATTTTTGCGGCGGAGGATTTGGAGGACAAGGGTTTCAGAGGAGTTGTTAGCATTTGAATTTTTTAATTTGATTTTTAGCTAAGAGATACTCCACTGATGGAGGTTAAGATGGTAGGATGAAAAATATGGAAGAACATGGTAAAATTAAATGAAAAATGGACTAAATTAACGCTGTCATGCACTCAAAATCTAGTGTGATACACTCTCTTTGTTGAATCAGCAAAATGTGCCAAAGTGACACAATTTATGGTTACTTTAGGTGCTTAAAATGAGAACAGTTCACTTGAGGTGCCTAAGTGAAAAATGGTGCATAGTTAAGGGATCTACCGATGTATTCTGCCTTTTTTAATCTATTAAATAACTATATGAACAAAACTTAAGATGCCTAAACGATTGATAAATAGATCAATCATAGTATACAAATAACTTAATCGGTGAAGAAACGGAGGAACTACCAATAATCGCTCGATATTTTGTTGTCTCTTAAATTTATTCGTTACACCATCCGATAACCGTCCATATTGCTAATCCGATACCGAACCAATCGTTATCCTAGTAGGTGGATAACAGATTAATATATTTAAAAACCGATAACCAGCAAATCGAACTATTAAGCATAATTATCCAACCGATAAACAGCCCTACCTATCCCATTAGACTTTTTGTTATAACCCTACTATTACTATTTGCACCTTCTAGGCTTAACAACAACAATGCTGCCGCAATATCATGTAATAATGATTATTAACTATTTATAATAAATATCTTTATTTAACTAAAAGAAATAGAGTCACAAAATTTTAGGTTATCTCCTAATGTCTAAAATTACTTACAAAAGTCGAGATCAAGTCAAATATTTTCTCATAAGATTATAAGTATGCTTAAATTGAATATTTAGTCCATCGTCTAAAAAATACCAAAGTTACAAGATGAATAAAAAAATAAAGTGTCATTAACTACAACGGTGTTCTAACTAAAATTTTTGCTAACTTCGTCCATCAGTGTTATCACAACAATCGTGATTCCATCTTTTTGTTTAATACATATATATATGTATATGTATGTATGTATGTATATATTGTGATCATATTGAATTATCTTGGAGGTTCAGAGTAATTAGTAAGGTTACTATCATATGGATATAGGGGGTTCAAATCGTGAAAATAGCCCCTTACAGAAATGTAAGGTGAGGCTGTGTGCAATAGACCCTAACGGTCGGTCCAGTCCCTCTCAGCACAGAGCAGAGCTTTAGTGCATCAGAATACTTCTTTTTATATATATAAATTATATGATCATATTGAATTACACAAATTTCAGGCTCAAAGGGATATGGAAGAACGTGGAATTCTTCTTTTGGAAAATGAAAGATTGCATGCTAAAAATTTACAAATGTATTCAAAGTTGAATAAAATGATTAGTGCTAACTGCATTAATGCTCAACAAAAACAAAATACCTGTAACACCCCGCACTTTCGGGCTAAAGTTTGAATCGTCCTTCCTATGCGTATAGACCCTAACCCAATGATTCTTTGTTATTATATGTGTGACGATCAATCCTATAGCGTATGGATACCTTTAAATATGAATTGAGGTCACAAAACTCCCATAGCTCAAAGACGAGTTGAAAACTTTCTTATTTCTTATGTTTTAGTGAACGTCTAAACTTGGGTCAACTTCCATTGACCATAAATTCTAGTATCTATTGAGTTAGGGGGGCTACTATATATCAAATGAAAGGTCTTTGAGTCCTCTTTCCAACGCCACCAGTTTCATCTTAATTCAATATTGGAGTTAAAGTTATGCTCATTTTACTTCGAAGTATCTATCTGCCAAAATATGACGATGAGGCTGATGACCTATCAACTAGGTAATGCCCTATTAGCCCTAGTTGTCAGCCTAAGGCAGAAAATGGTAAAATTCATCCCAAAACTGATGACCTATCACCTGACTGACGGTCCATCAACGTTGATCGTCAACTGATGAAGTTCTGTAATTTTTTTGTTTCCTTAGGGGTATTTTGATCTTTTCCTCACTCCAAAAACCTTTTTCACGAATTAAATTACATCCTAAATGTTATTTACTCAACCATTATTAGTTTTACACACATCTCAATCCTCTTCACTCTCAAGAACAAAATAGAAACTAGGGTTTCCTTCAAGATTAAAAATCAAACTCTTAAGTTCAAGATTTCCAAGAAACAAATCAAGATTTGGGTTCTACCCTTTAAACTAAGTAATCTAAGGTACGTGGGATTTTCCTAAACTACATGGGCTTGTTGAAAATACATTGAATAAGGTTTAAAGTTATAAAGATCATGAATTTATAAAAGGGTTTTGGAATTTGTATTTGTAATTATGCATTATGAACTCTTTAAATGATATTATTATTTTGGTCTTGAGGTCTTTTCCCTAAATTCATTTGTACTCATATATACGTATGTATGAAATTGAGATTGAATGTTTAATTGAGAGCATGAACAATTATAACCCCTTTCTTGTTACTAAGTCTTTTATTTTCGTACGTTATGAGCTATTTAAATTGCATTTAGAGAAGCGAGATACGAATGTATTGATTATTGTTTATGACTTGATTATGGTTTTGAATTGAGGAGAGGGTGCTTTTACATGTTGATAAATGTTGAAGATACATAGCGAAAGAGTTACATATTTTGTCACAAACTTCATGACCACCACATGTTTGTTGAAATGTTGAAAAGAGTGATCTTTGCATAATTTGATAAATGTTTTGAAGTACGAATTTTCGTAAATTGTTGGAAGTATGGTGGTTCAAACCTTATGCTTGAAAGAAGAGACTTTACTATGATATTTTATGGCTCAGAAATATGACTTGCAAGTTTTGGTGTGAAGACGCCAACACAGATAATGCCATAACAGATTCAGAACATAATAGAAGTCAGATTTCACTTATATTTTTAGAATGTGAGTTTTGAATGATGATTGTTCAGAAAAGGTCAAAAATAGGCTCAAGAGATGTTAGGTGGTTACCCGAAGAAAACACGAGTTCAGAAAACTCATTGCTCAAAATCGTGTTTTGTTGATGTGGGTTATTGTATCCCCAAGAGGGATTACACGCTGGCTTAGTGCCCTGTGGCGTATCAGAATCAGAAACTCTAACTCTTGCGGCAAACTTGGGTTGGGGGATTGGTCGCCGAGTCAAGGGCGTACTCCATATAGCCCATGGGATCGTAGAATTAAAGGGCGTACCACCTAACTCAGAAGTAATACAAAGATTAGAACTGCATTGTCAAAATCATTTTAAGATCATTGAAATTGCCCATGTGTTTTTAACTATTTCATGCATGGTATTTTAGACTTGCTCTCATCTATGTTATAAATATGTAAATACATTATTTTGAATTGTTCTGCGTACCAGTACATCTGTATTGACCCCCTATTTTTCAGGATTTGAGACGTAGTCCTAGGTTCCCGCTAAGCAGTAGATTGGGTTGTCCGAAGTTTGCAGTTGGTGAACCTCCCTTATTCCGGAAGGCCTAATGTATAAGTCATTGTTGTTTTATTTTGATTTATGGTCTGACTGGGGGCCTTGTCCCATTCTTTAGATAGAAGTTATTTTCAGTTAGTAGATATTTCACAGACTAGTATAGATGTTATTGATCTTTATGAACTTATTTCAATATTGAGTAGTTTGAAATAAAAGTTGATCATGATTTCGTTTTGTTATGCATTTCCACATTTCCTCTTTGTATATGAATGGTGTATGTAATTGCAAGTTAGAAGGGCTCTCGAGCCTTCATGGTTGGGGATGTCTGTCACGACCAGGGCCCCGATCCGGATCGTGACAATACCCTACAAGATTTGCAAGATGAGAATGTTATCTTTATTGAAGCTCGAATTCTTTAAAAATATTTATGTATTCACATTGAAACCTCCAAAAATGAAGTAGTTCTAGAGGATCAGATATGCACTTGTTAATATGGTTAATAATTGTTATTTTGAACATACAATCACTCACATACCTTCTCCCTCTTTTTAACAGCTTACAATGATATTCGATATGATTGATCATATAGAGGAAAATGATGACGATTACAATGATGATCAAAATGGCATAGATTTGGAGCTCCGATTGGAATGTAACAATGATCCAAATGACCTAGATTTGGAGCTCAGTTTGGGATGATGTTCAATCTGACAATTTTCAAGATTGAATTGAAGATCTGAAATGTTTTAAAGGTTATTTGAAGATTGATAAGCAAATGAAAAAAGGATTAATTAGTGGTGGTATTCCACTAGTTTTTTTTTTTAAAAATATTCTCTTAAGTTAATCTTATAGCTATGTAAGAATTAGATGAATTGTAATTAGGAATAATTAATAAACAAGAGGAAGTTATGAATTGTAATTAATTGAAAACTAGACTAAATAGAGTAATTATGAGTCCATATTTACTAAGTTTTGTAACAATCCCTAATCTAAAAAAAAAAAAAAGAAAAAAGAAAAAGGGGCACATCAATGCTTAACGACCCGTAATTTCGACCCGACCCGACCCGACCCGACCCGACAACGCAATACCCTAAACCCTTCACCCGCTACACTGGCAATGTCTTCTTCATCACTTCCCTCTTTACCTCATTTCAGTCCGATCAAAAAATGAATACCAAAACGCCGTTGTTTTGGACCCGAATACTCCGTAATCAGCTCCGTTTCATCACCACCAAACCACCACCACCACGTCCGCCGTATTCCGCTGCCGGAACCGCCGGAGCAACAAAGTTACCCAATTTCCGACACCCTTTTCCGCCGCATTCAACCCCAACCC
Source organism: Capsicum annuum (assembly GCF_002878395.1). Taxonomy (NCBI): domain Eukaryota; kingdom Viridiplantae; phylum Streptophyta; class Magnoliopsida; order Solanales; family Solanaceae; genus Capsicum; species Capsicum annuum. The sequence goes on from NC_061122.1 coordinate 8,671,096, forward strand.
CTCGGTTCTTCTCAACTGCGTTCTCCAATCGGGCGCCGTCGGCGGAAAGAATAATTCAAGAATTGTTATTCGAGGTAGAAAAGGATAAACAAAGGGAAAGGGAAGAAAGAAAGAAGAAAGGATTGGGTACAAGTGATATTGATGATGAGGAAAATGAGGATTCAATGGGTGTTGGACCATTAATTGAGAAACTTGAGAAGAAGAAACTGAAAGAGGAGAAGTTTAGTTACTTTGATGAGCCTACGGATTCGGATTCGGATGATGATGATGAGAGATGGACTCCTGATGCTATTAATAAAAGATGGGAAGTTTTTGATAAGAAGTTTAAAAGACATGAAGAGCTTCTTAAGAACTTCACTGATGCAGGTCTAATGATTTCGTCTTTTGGTAGCTAGTAAAGAAGCAAGTTATTTGTGTTTTATATTTATGTTGAAGTTATACAATATTTAGTAGCTAGTTAGAAAATAAGCTATTCATGTATAAAATTTATAGGATGTGTCGTTTGCAATTTAGAAACACCCATAACTAATACGTGTATAAGTTATAAGGGAATTTGTGAATTATCTTATGCGGGGTAGAAGATTTTGATAATAAGTTTAAAAGAAGAAAGAAAGAAGAAAGGATTAGATAAAACTGATAGTGATTCCGAAGAAAATGAGGATTCAATGGGTGTTGGTCCATTAGTTGAGAAACTTGAGAAGAAGAAGTTGAATGAGGAAAAAGTTAGTTATTTTGACTAGTCTACGGATTCATATGATGATGATGAGAGGTGGAGTCCTGATGCTATTAATAAAAGATGAGAGGTTTTTGATAAGAAGTTTAAACGAAATGAAGAGCTTCTTACAAACTTTACTGATGCAGGTACAATTATTTCGTCGTTGCGCTTGTTAACTGGTTAGGAAATAAGATATTTATATATGTATGTATAAAATTAATACGATGTTTGGTTTGTAGCTAATACATGTATAATTCTAATCAGCTAACATACGACACTTAATGGTTAAAGTAGTTGTTTACGTAGTAATAAAAAGGTAGTGGAGAGAAGGTACGAAACGGTCTTGATTTATTAATATAGAGTAATTGAAGAATTGTTATTGCGGTAGAAAGGGATAAACAAAGGGAAAGGGAAGAAAGAAAGAAGAAAGTATTAGATGTAAGTGATATTGATGATGAGGAAAATGAGGATTCAACGGGTGTTGGACCATTAATTGAGAAACTTGAGAAGAAGTTGGAAGAGGAGAAGTTTAGTTATTTTGATGCGCCTACGGATTCGAATTCGGATGATGATGATGAGAGATGGAGTCCTGATGCTATTAATAAAAGATGGGAGGCTTCTGATAAGAAGTTTAAACGATATGAGGAGCTCCTTAAGAACTTCACTGATGCAGGTACAATGATTTCATTTTTCATTGAATCCCGTTTGAGACGTTTAGGGTCATTTGGTAGCTTGTCAGAAGCAACTTATGCATGTACTAATTTTTTATGTACAAGTTATGCAATATTTGGTAGCTAGCAAATAAGTTGTATAAGTTATGAGGGAATTGGTGTGCTACCTTATGCGAAGCAGAAGATGGAATAACTAATACCCGAATTACGAGTAACTGCATCATTCTAACCAACTACCAAATGACCCCTAGTGGTTAAAGTAGAATGCAAAGGTTTTGATTTCCCAATATTAAAAAAGCTTTATTGGCTTTTTTGCGTTCTAAGAAAATGGGAAGGCACAAAACAATGTTAGTTTATTAACACAGAGAAAGCATGATAACCGGGGGGGATTGGAAATATAGCCTCAGGTGAAGAGGAGCGATGCAGATGCCATGGTTAGGAGGTGTGAGATGTTGGTTGTAGTAAGCTTGTGGAGGGCTAGCTAGGCCTGAGAACTATTAGCGTGAGGTGATTAGGTAGGATATGACACATCTCCAGTTCACATAGGATATGACCCATGATAGGAGGGTGTGGAGGTCAAGGATTAAGGTAGAAGGTTAGTTAGTTAGGTAGTAGTTTGGCGTTTTCCGTTCCCTTTCCCAGAGTTTTAGTATTGTTCGTTGATTTCCCTTATTTTTAGATTTCTATCACTACCCATTGTTTCGGTATCTTATTATCTTGTTGCTGTTCTGATTGTTGCTATTGCCTCTTTTTCACTGTTTGCTCAGCCGAGGATCATTCGGGAACCTCTCTACCTTCTCAAAGGTTGGGGTAAGATCTACGTACACACTACTCTACTCTGCCCTCCCCAAACCTCACTTGTGGGAACATACTAGGTTTGTTTGTTTTTGTGCTGTTTATAGGGTGGAGGTGAGCAGTATGGATATGTCTGTTACTTTTAGTTAATGTAAATGTTATTGTTGAAAAGTTTTTGTTGGGGTTTATTAGATAGGTTGGAAAAGTATGGAAAAATAATAGCATACTGTTAGAATTATGTTTGTCTGCGTGTATTTATGTGAAGTTCAATTATGTGAACTGACTTGCAAAACCAATTGAAAGCATTTTGTTGTCGAATTGGAATTGACAAATTATGGAAGTTTTGACCAGAAACACTTGATGATGCATACAAATGGATGAACAGAATTGACAAGTTTGAGCAAAAGCATTTCCGGCTGAGACCGGAGTATCGGGTGATTGGGGAGCTCATGAACCGCCTTAAAGTGTCTGAGGGTAAGGAAAAATTTCTTCTGCAGCAGAAGTTGAATAGGGCCATGCGAATGGTGCAGCGGAAGGAAGCTTATGATCCCAATGACCCAGAGAATTATGGAATCATTCAACATGAGCAGGTGGGACCCTCCGTAGATCTTTTAGAACATGCTGGATTTGAAAAGGAAAAGGAGATGATTCAAGGAGGAGATGACGATGACGACATGGAGTTTGATGACATGAAAGAGAAGGATGATATATTGTTAGAGAAGCTCAATGCCATTGACAGGAAACTTGAAGAAAAACTGGCTGAATTAGACCACACCTTTGGGAAAAAGGGTAAGCTTTTAGAAGAAGAAATCAGAGATCTTGCTGAAGAGAGGAACTCGTTGACAGAGAAGAAAAGAAGACCTATGTACAGAAAAGTAAGCACAACTCTTACCCTGTTCACCTAGACCTGGATAAACAAATTTTCTTGTTTCTGAATTTGGATCAGTAGGCATTCCTTTTCGTGGCATGCATAGTTTTTTCATCATCTCGAAATTGTCCTACTTCACTAAAGCTGCTTTCAGATTCGATCTGCAGTGCTACAATTGCTGAATTAGATTTAAAATTTTGCTTTGTCTTCTTCATTGTGTCGGAGTTTTTCTTTCAGTATGAAGCTTTTGACTCCATTCGTTTTCTGGAAATTTCATCTCGTCTTGAGCCTCAGATTGGGTGTTAAAAAGTACTGGCTGGTGGATTTCTCGAAGATAAAAGATGTTTTATTGCTTGTGTTTCTTTGAATAGAAAAAAACAATTTGAAATGAGATGAAAGCATAGGTTTTACTTTCTTGCAAATTGGACTTACCTTTTGGGAAGTCGTTTTAGGTGGAAACTTTTAGCCGTTATTTTGAAAATTTCTGTTAATATTATGAGAAGTTGCAAGAAGCATGTTTTTGATACCAGATCTTTGAGGCCAGACTCCTGTACCATGTTTACATGTCTGATCATTTCATAGTACGTAGAAGGAATAGCTTCTAACTAATCACTTTTTTAAAAGACTTGAGCTTCTTGGTTTTGTTTTATGATGGCTTCTATGAAATGGGTGTGGTGTTTGTTTCTCAGAAAATTTGGCAGTACTAATTATAAATCTTTTTTGGGCTGTGTTCCTTATTCTGCTAGAGAAACAGGTTAATATTAAAAACTAATGTTATCCAAAAAAATAAATAAATTAAAAACTAATGTTATTTTGATGGAATTTACTGGAGGTTTCGAAAGTAATGAAATTTTCCTAAGTTCTATTGTGAGAACGAGAATCTTATTAGTTAGAGGTTAGACCCCAATCTGCTGGTATGAAAGTAGAAGCATGCTATATCCCGCTCTTGCCCATGCAGTGAACAAAAACTCCTAATCTCTGGTAGATCAGTCTATTCCAGAAAAGCTCTCCTGTTTTTGTTCGGCAAAAGAAGGTGCACGTTCTTCCCTCTTCCCGTGTTAGTACTTGGTAGGAGACCTTTCCATTGCGATGCTGCTAAGTAGCGTCTTGGCATTCCTTTTTCTGATAAACTAAATAGCAAATCTGAAATGTTCCCACCAAAAAGAAATGGAAAAATTGAGTAAGGATGATAGAGTGGAGTTGACACGAAATGAACTAGTCAATTCTCGTTTTTGGCTAGTGACCCAAAACGTTTCATTATGAGAAAGGGAAACTGGGTAATTCCAAAATGCTTCATCTAGTTTGCTTGCCTTTAGAGTTCTCTTGACCAAACAAAAGGAGGACAATATACATTTAGTTGTCTTATATGAGGGACCATCCCAAAGCCTCCAGCAAATTGCAAGTTTCAATAAGTGCTATAGAAGTAGCTGATCTGAGAGTTCGGATCATGGTTAAGGTCAAGTAGTGAGGTGCTTGTAAAATTTGTTAATATATTTGGTATTCCTAAGACCCGCACGTAAAGTGGGAACCCTGCTTCCTCATTTGCATACACTCTTTGTTTCTATGTTGAGGATTCTAATGGCTGCCTAACTCAACAACATTTACATAAATACTATCATTTTATGAGAACATGTTTATGATTAACAACGGTATATATTGAGTTACTTCGTAGAATGTATGCTTTACCGAATTTTGGTGTCAACATTCTTTCATTTATACTAATCATTTCTTCATGATGGCAGGGTTTTGATGTGAAACTCATTGATGTCAATAGGACATGTAAGGTTACTAAGGTAATGCAGCTATGTCAATGGATCTTTCATTCTCCTTTGATGGATCTTGAATGAGCCGTTTCACAAAATTTGGCTGAAACGTGATGCAGGGGGGACAAGTTGTCAAGTATACTGCTTTGTTGGCTTGCGGGAACTATCATGGAGTCGTTGGTTTTGCAAAAGCAAAAGGTCCAGCTATTCCCATTGCCCTGCAAAAGGTACAGGAGTCTGTTTATTGTTTGGTTGCATTTAATGCACATGCTTTCATTTATTTTTTTTAATCAATGTTTTGGCCGAATGATTATGTATGAAAAGAAGCCTTTTTTTTTGGCCTCATATCCTTCCAAAGGAGACTTTTTCGTCTTTTAGCAAGTTTGCTAAAACATGACTTCTTTTTATTAAAAAATAAATCCTACAGGCATATGAGAAATGCTTCCAGAACCTACATTATGTTGAACGACATGAGGAGCATACAATTTCACATGCAGTTCAAACAAACTACAAAAAGACCAAGGTACCAACTATTCTGAAACGACTTTTTCTCTTTACAATCTTCCGTTGCTCATGCACGTAAAATATCCATTACAGCTTTCTGTTTACGCCTACTTTTTTTTTTTTTATAAAAATAAGAATCTTGGTTTTCTCTTTATAAAAAAGTTCCCATATTTTTTCATTTTTTTGGCATTTTGGTCTTGAACTTTTGCTTGCTTACTTTTCTATTCAGGTATATCTGTGGCCTGCTCCTACTCAAACAGGGATGAAAGCAGGTAGAACTGTCCAAACAATCTTGCATTTAGCCGGTTTTAGGAATGTGAAATCGAAGGTACGATATTATAATTCTGATCAAACAGGTCACATAAAATTGAAATAGGTATTTATTGAGTGCAATCATTGTAACATCATACTTTGACAGGTGGTTGGCTCAAGGAACCCACATAACACAGTTAAGGCTCTTTTCAAAGCTCTAAATGCGGTAAGTTCATGTTTTGCTTGTGCATTGGTGTTACTCTCTGCTCTTGCCCCTTCCTTTCTTCTAAAATTTGACTTCTTCCTGATTATTTTTGGATTAGATTGAGACACCCAAGGATGTTGAAGAAAAGTTTGGTCGAACTGTTGTCGAGTCATACTTATTGTAATAGGCATCCTCAACATTTCGGTGGTGTTTCTTGGCACCTTTTTCATTTCGCAGGTAAGAACTTGAAGTTCGTTAATCTCTTGTGGCTTTCATATTGTTCCACTCGTTCTTAGTCCTTTGGCACTATCTGCAAATTGAGATTCTCTGAGATTCGTCATAGTATATTTATAAAATTTTTCAATGATTGAAGCGTATCTCATCTTGATATAATCAGTAAGCTGGCATTTTAAAATCCAACTTTGTACTAATTAACTGTTTGTCTTGTTTTGACAGAGCATAAACCCAGATGTCGAAGACACAAGGGCATTAATGGACGATTGCCTGTATTTTTCATAAGCCAGTTAACTTATTTCTACCTTTCCCTTTGGTTTGTTGTAGTGTTACAAATTAGATTATAATTGCTAACAGAGCATATTAGGATTATAATTGCTAGCAGAGCATATTAGGATTTTTTTTTCCCTCCAATTTCAGTCTCAGTTACTCCACACGATTGAATAGCCAATTCTCCTTCAAATTTCAATCCGTCTATTCGATTGTTTTCCAAGAATGTTGAGCCGGGTACATAGGTAACGAGTTGACAGTTGAAGATACTGCGTATTGGCAGCTCATCGTGCATGTCTCGTGTTATGTTCTTGATTTGTCTTTACAGTAATACTAGGTGGTGTTTGCTTTTGGTTCTCTGAAAACTTCACTATCTCATTACAGAAACATATAGTCGAGTGATCCCATGACGCCATATTGACACAGTTATCTGATTGGTTGTACCACCAAACTTACATATTATATACTCCTATATAAGTAGTAGAAATATATTATTCATACCATGTGAATAACTATTTACTATTATTATTTGATTAGTAGGATATCTTTATAAAATTATATATATATATATATATATAAATTTATAAATATAAATATTTATTTTTAAAAGAAACATAAAAATATGCGATTTCTTAATGAAATGTCTTAGGATACTACGGTATTCTATTTTTGAATTATAAAAAGTATTTTTTTTTTTAATTAATTCTCATGTTTATAAGAAAAACTACAACTTAAAAATGTAGTTGTATGCGTTAACAACACTTCAATTTCATATTAAATTATTTCTAGTCGCATATCTAAATGGGCTCTTATGGTAACATTTTGACTCTCTAGGGGTTAAATAGAAGTATAAATAACATAAATATTAATCTTTTTAGAATTAATTATACTTTCTTTCATTTTTTTAATTACTTTATTCTCTCTCCCTATTAGTATACATAACATTACCGATATATACATAGCATTCTCTGTATATATTGAAATTTTTGTAATATGTTCAGGGAGTTGAGATTTTTTGTAATATTGAAAATATAAGTTGTGTATTCGTGTAATTTTTAGTTAATAATAAATTCTAGAAAGAGGGAATATATGTCAATTAACTAAAACTTTGGCCCAATTCCTTTCGTATTTTACTTCTCAGGCTTTTTATCTATTTATATCTATTAGCTATATCTATAATCTATCATTTATAATCTATATCATAATTTATAATCTATATATATAATTTATAATATAATAAAAGTGTGAAGTGCTTTAAAATCATCTTTTCACTATTTATTTCTAATATTTAAGAGTTGAAAATTAATTAATGGTACTAGGGCTTCAACCAAGTTTATAAGGGAGGCTGGGCCTTTTTCCTTTTCCTTTTTCTAATTTACTTTTATGATTTAACTAGTTTAGTCACGTGTCTCGCACTTTTATTATCTATAATCTATATTATATCTATAATATTATAGTCATCGTGAATTCTATTAGAAACTATTGTTGTTTTGTTTTTAACTGATATAGGTCTTTGTTGTTTTGGATCTTTTAATTAATCCCTTGAATTGACCCTTTTTGTTTTATTAATTAAATTTGAGGTTCCTAAATTGAGTTTGGTGTAGGATTTGTTTCTCATCTATAACAAGACTTGTAGTTTATTGGGAGAGATGATCAACAGCTGTTAGTTTGTTTATTATGACGAAGAAAAAAGATTTGAAGTTGTATGGTCGTTTGAAATACCATAATTCCTCCTCGAATGCGACAGTTAAAATTCGTCAATTATTATTATCACCAAAAGATGCAACTGGTGCAATTGCTGAATTCTACTCAGCACAAGGTGAGCCTCCTACTCGTTTACCCTCATTAGCCATTAAATTTGACCTTCATACTCATCAAAAATATTGGTCTAGTCCTGATCAACTTGAACACCAGCACTCTCGTACCAGCTCCTTTCTATACTCCATCCACTTCATATAGCACCCCTTCTTGTTCGAAGTCATGCAAGAGAAAACTGAGAATTGGGGTGAGGAGTTTGATAAGAATTATCGTCAGCTTGTTATTCATGATATGATTGGTAAAGTCAGTGAAATTGTTGATGATGAGTGCAACAAGGATAGGACGATACACTTGGATGTGCGCGTACGTGTTAAATTAGTCGTTCACCATTCGTCATCCATACTAGGGCTAGTAAAGAATATGGAGGTTGATGAAGATGTTGCGAATGAAGATTGTATGATTTGTTTGGAAAAGCTTGGGGAGGAGAGGGAGTTGATGTGTATGCCTTGCTCGCACTTGTTTCATGGAGATTGCATTACAACTTGGCTAGAGAATGGCAATTCTTGCCCTGTTTGCCGTTATGATCTCCTAGCTAACTAGCTTCTGTTTTTCTTCTTTCAAAATATAAACCGAAAGTCCTTTATTTCTTCTTAGATTGATTGATATATTTTATGCTACAATTATCCATGCTATCGAATTACAAACTCTTCTGTTTGAATGTAAAAACCTTATTTGTCTATTTATGTTCGAGGTTGTGACCCGAATTCTGTTGATACGACCCTGAAAAGTTGGCGGTGCGACACATGTTTGTAATTTTTTGTGGGGTTAGTAGTGGGCTCCGGGATCGGACTCGCCTCCGCGGTATGTACATGTATGTTTTTGGGGTTAGGATTTATTTGTACGCACGAATTATATAAGTGCGTTAAGTGGGTCGGTTTGGACGTTTTAAATACCTCATTCTCCTCATAGTATTCTCCATCCATTATAGTAAAATTTCTTTGCCCGCCCAAGATTTTTCCCGTCAAGGATTTTCACGTAAATCTGTGTGTTCATCTTATTTTTTCTTTTGCTTTATCATATCGCTTATTGCTGTCTGTTGATAACAATTTATATTGAAGCC
>NC_061122.1:8683250-8687408 GCF_002878395.1 Capsicum annuum
TTTCAATTGTGAATTACAAACATGAATTTTATTATGAAGAGATAGTGGCAATTCCTCAAGTCATTGTATAAGCTTAAATTGTATTGTCTAGATAAATCATGGTATCAGGTATTATAAGAGAAATTATTTGAAAACAAATTTTACAATTTTTTTTTGTGGTAAAATGATATTTTGGATCCTTGTATTCATTTGAATTTGTAATATGGATATTTCTACCTCTTACCAACTAAACCCCTCAACTCATCAAAGCATACATCATTTTAAACCTTTTTTTTCTCATTCGAAAATGAAGAATTAAGCGGTGTTATACCTAGTACCCCACAAATCTATAGTGACTTGCACCAAGTAAGAGCTCAGGTGGTTGATACCAAAGAGTCACAACACGGCTTGTCAATGGAACACTTTAGTGCTGATCAAAAAAGGTTGCTAAGCCAAAATGTGCAGTCTTCAAGATCCCATTATCGTCAATTACGAGATTTGAACCTTTAACGACCTGATGCAACACACCCCGACTCGACAATGGTCAAGTCCACCTGATCGATATGTTTCGGAGGTATATATCTAGTATTTACTTGGCACTTTTTTGTCGTGAAGTTGATCATTCACCTCAATTACCACTTAATCGTCACATTTCAATCGGATCCTTCAAAATATATTATTTTTTGAAAGATCCGACACACACCAATCAATGTCTTTGTTCACTGTTATATTTTCCTAAGATTCAAGCATGCTATATATAGGTAGAAGAGTATATCAATGTGTGCATTTTTACACTCTATTCATATGTTGTAGAGGCACTTTAGCCATCTTTTTCCCCTTTTGCAGTATAGAATGTTTACTATTCAATTGTAAGTCAATGTTTATTAGGTTGGTATGGTAATTGTTCATATAATTCAACAGATAAGTATTTCAACAAAATTTGGTTGTCTGGACAAGCAGATAAGTTCATAACCAAATATGTTTTGTACTTTTAACTGAACAATCAAATGTGCAATTACTAATGCCTGCACAACTTAGTTTGAATGTGATTTCGTTTTTCTGGAAATCATTTACCACGGACACCGACAATTGATACATAGCAATTGTGCAGGTATATTTTGCCAAAATGCTGTGAAGAAGCTACAAAGGAGACAAAACGCGCAACTATGATAAAGAAGCTAGAAGGAGACATGTTGTAAAGAAGCTACAAAGGAGAAAATATGCCACAAAATGCAACTGCTACAAAGTAGATACAAAAGACAAAAAAATGCACACCACCATTTTCATTAGTAGTAAGGTAGTGTTATGTAAATAGCATAGCATGTAAATCTAAGAGGTAAACAATGCAGCTAGAGATGTAAACAAATGCTTGCCAACCATATATTATCTGGCAATGTCGTGTGGCGGTAGACCGCCCACGGGTCGTGGACCTTTTTTTGGATAAGAAGTAATGACAGTATTTGGGGAATAAGTATCGGCTAACTTTATGCCAACAGCTACGGTAATACAGGAGATGCCAGCATTGCTCGGATGTCGCCATCACAACCAGATTGATCTGTATATGCTATTAAGTTAGAATTGAAGTGATATTTCTTTGGGTGTTAACTAAAAGGTAGTGCGTGTGGGGTAGATTTCATGGTGAAAGGTAGAGAAGGAAGTATTAGTTAAGGTGACTTAAAGAGTATGCTTCAACTAGGAAAGGAGTTCTTGATAGTTATTCAAAGAAACAAGACTACCTCAACTAAGTGCGACTATTCTGCTCTATGCAGAAACAACAGGACTTATCAATAAGCTACAACTTCATCAAATTCCAAGAAACAAAACAATTCAACATTTTATATGAATAATCAAATCAAATCAGAACAGTAACTCCAATTTATTTATTATTCAAGAGAATGTAAGAAACGTGTATGAGGGAAAGAATTTTTTTTTAGGCTTTTTTAAAAAATAGCTACACTTTACTGTAAAACTCATCTTTCATAATTATATTTTACATAATTATCATTTATAGTCGTTGTATTCAGTTTACACCTGCTGTATTCGATTTTATCAATAGTTTGTATTTATATAAAATATAAATGCAGTACCATTTAATCCTTGTATTCGATTTACAACCATTGTATTCACTTTAACTCAGTGGTCTGTATTCATAAAAAATATAAATACACTACATAATTAGTCTCGCAAAAAACATTACCATTTTTTTTATATTTTTCCTTTTTCGTGTTTTCCTCGTTTTTTTCTTCTTCTTTTTTTCTATTTTTTCCTATTTTTATTTTTTTGCATTTTTCTTTTATTTTTTTCTCTTCTCTATCTCTAGCTTCTATTTCTCTTTTTTATTTGTTTTCTTTTTTTCTTTTATATTTTTTGTATTTTTCAAAAATACGACTACTCGAGCAGAAGTCAAGGATGATAACGTAAATACTACAATTGTTTATTGTATTTGTAGTGACACCGTCATTTATATTTTTATATTCATTGATACAACTGTATTTGTCTTTGTATTTTAAAGTTTGAGATTGTATTTGTATTTTGTACTTTGCATTTATATTTGTATTTTATAGTTTGCACTTATATTTAATTTATATTTGTTACTTCGCACCATCATTTCTATTTTATATAATTCACACTTGTATTTCAAAGAACTGTTTGTATTTGTATTTTACAATTGACTGTATATTATATTAGATTATATTTGTATTGTGATTTTATTGTGTTTGAATATTTAGATTATTTTTGTATTTGTATTCTATTTCGTCGATGCCTTTTTATTTTAAAGAATTATTTTGTATTTCTATTTGTAAGTTGATTGCATATTGTATTTAGTCGTGATTATGTACAATTTATCATTTATATTTGTATACAAACAAGTAAATGTATTAATTGTATTTTCTTGATTCTAAAATATATAAATATGTAATGTATCATTCGATACAAATGTACCTTTTTTATTTGTATGTCAAAATTATAATTCGTATTTGTAAATAAACAAATATCACTTGATACAAATAAAATAACAAACAAATGAAACAAATAATTTTACAAATACAAATATAATATGTATTTGTATAAAAATTTGAGTTGTATTTATTTGTATCAATAAATACAACTTATATCAATAAATACAAACAAGTATTCGTAGAAAGAAAATCAATCGTTCCTTTTCAATAATTAAAAATACAAATGATAGTTCACACTTGTATCTGTATGTCATAATTTGCATTTGTATTTGTATTTTATAATTTGTAATTGTATTTGTATGTTATAGTTCGCATTTGTATTTGTATTTTATAGTTCACACTTGTATTTGTGTTTGCTAGTTCGCACAAATGAAAATGGAAAAAAGAAGAAGGAGAAAAATGAGAAAAAAAAAAAGGAAAGTAAAAGAAAAAAGAGAAAAAAAAAAAGAAAAAAAAGAAAAAATGAAAGCGGAAAAGAAAAAAGTGAAAAAAAAGAAAGAGAAAACAAAAAAAAGAAAAAGAAAAAATAAGAAAAAAACTGAAAAAAGGATAGTTATAGGAAATAGAGAAAAAAAGAAAATACTAGGTATAATTAATTGGTAAAAGGAGACTATAAATTGTAATTAATTGAAATTTAGGCTAAATAAAGTAATTAAAAGTGACTAATTTATGTAGTTATCCGTTTTTTTTTTACAACCTACAACCTCTACATATGTTTCTATCAGTAATGTTTATTGGAGTATATCAGGAATGTCCCTCTACATATGTTTCTATCAGTAATACACATCCATATCCTGAGAACGAAAGTGTGCCCATTATACATTACTTTATATTTTACCCCGCAAGAACAACTTACCAGTGCCACGACCTCTTTGTTGATTTTTAGCTTTGAAATTAAAGAAATATCAGAGAAAGAGTTGGAGAAAAAAAAATACTGCAATTGTATTGTCAAAAGAAATGATTTTATTAGTAACTCAAAACATATATTTATAGCTAAATTTCTAACTATACTTCAATTTAAATAAGTATAACTAATTCCATAGAATTCTAATAATTTAAAATCCTAAAATTATCTACTCCTACTTTATTTCTGAGACATATCTTCAACACTCATCCTTGTATCAAAAATTGTAGATTGCAGTCTAAACTGATTTTGACCTCTTGAATAAATCTGTTAATTCATCTTTGTTCTTGAAAGGCTTGTGTGCATCTTCTGTTG
>NC_061122.1:8687508-8732203 GCF_002878395.1 Capsicum annuum
AATGAAACGATGACTTCAATTGAAACATTAACTAAATTAGAAAAAAATAAATTATTAAAAGTAAAATTGTTCGCTTGGATCTCTTGAGACATAATTAGCTCTGATTACATCCAATGAAGATACATAATTAGTTGAAATTTGCAATACCCAGTATGTTTGAAATTCACTATGGAACCTACAACTCACTCATCAAGTCGTGAAGACTCCTTACGAGTCGTATGTTCCAGTCGTAATTAGCTTAGTGAGAAAGCTAAATATTTCTGGTCACATGACGACTCAACCCTGCGAGTCATTACCAGTCTACAGGAGTCGTATAGTGGGAGTCATTGAGACAACAGTGTAAGACCTCTAAGTTGCTGTTCAGGTTACGGTTGGAGGTACGACTCGTAGCCAGACCAGTAAGTGCCCTTCCTATTACTGCAAAAGTTATGAGTCACTGGGAAGACTCGTAATCAGATGTCACGAGTCGTAAGGTGACTCGTGACGGCGGACGATCAAGTTTCTACTTGTTCAGTTAAGAGGTCTTTTGATCTTTTTTCCTCTTTAAACTTTCAACCCACGACTTAAAACATAAAAGAGGCGTTATTTTTTCCAACCTCAACCACTTAATGACGTTCTTTCTTTTCCCACTCTCAAGAACAACAAGGCTAGAGTTTTTTCTTCAAAATCATCTCTCAAGTTTCAAAGTCTAAGTTTCCTTCAAGAAAGTCAAGCAAGTCCAGGTACGTGGGATTTGAGCAAGGATAATCTTTCTTCCTTGTAACCGAAAACTTGATTTTTAAAGTTGAATTCATATGATTGCAATTAGGGTTCATACCCAAATTCTTAGATTCTTGAATTTATAATATCATTATGTGATTTAAAGATTGATTTGCACAAGAAATACCCTTTGTTTATGTTTTGACTTATATTATTGTTATTATGATATAATTTCTTTATCTTTACTTGAAGTTTGATGAATTGATGAAAGATTCTAACTTAAGTTTTGAGCATGGTATTTGATAAGAAGTTTCCAAGACATGATGCATGAATTTAATGATTTGAGCCTAAGTTATTGAGTACAAGTAGTTCAAGTTTATAAGTTCAATTTGCAACTATGGCAACTTGATTAAAGTTTAATTTTGATTTTATGGCCACATTTAAAATTTAAAATCCACAACTTCACCCCATGAGGATGATTTAAGTAAAAGAAGCATAGTCGGTTTTTAGTTTACAAACCCACATGCTATATATATATTTGGGAGTAGTATTTAGCATCAAGAAGGAAATATGGATAAGCGTATCCAAATTTTTGAAAACTATGAGCCATCGCTGGTTTAAGAGACCTCACTACAGAGTGTCTTCTTTTCCCAATATGGATGAAGTTTAGTGATCACATAAGTTAAGGTTCTATTCCAATGGCAAGGGTAGGACAACTCTCCCCAACGTGGGTAAGACGTAGGACTCCATAATAGCTCTTATAGTTTATATCGGTTATAAGAATATCCCATAAGATAGAATAAAAGTAAAGATTTTAGAAACTATGTGTGATGACTCACTAAGCTTTACATTATGCTTTATCATTTATTTTATCATTTATGTTTTTATGATCCTTCAGCTTCCAGCTTTACTCATATCCAAGGTGAGTCCTTTTACACTTAGCATGCATAATTTGAAAGTTTATTCAGTTTTGGTTTTACTTGTGCATTCGCTCCCATATACTCACTACATTCCAAAAGTACTAACCCACATATATGTCTATGTGCTACATTGTCTTATAATGTATATTCTGGTGCTCGTTTCCAGCAACACTATTGATCACAGGCATCACCTCATACATCCCGACATTTGGTGAGTCCTCATAATTCGAGGACCAAATCTATTGGAGTTTCAGGCTTTATGGATATTGCTTAACTAGTTTATCTCTTTTATGGGCCAGCTGGGGGATGTCCCAGTGACCTTTTTGAGTTCTAAGATTAGAGGCTTGTCATACAATGTTTATTTTAGTTAAAGAGGTTTTATTGAGATTTGTAAGTTATAAGATTTAAAAATGGAGATTTAAAAGTTGGTTTCTTTCAGTAATTATGTATACCTCAGTCCACCTTCCTATGAATTCATTGCCAATTAGATATCATGGGTTAGCTTGGGACTACTTGTAGTCTTAAGCACCGTGTGGAGTTTAGGGGATACTTTCGGGTCGTTACATTTGTAATTACTTTGTAAGGGTGGAGATTTGTGTAAATATGGTAAGTTAAGGTGTATGTTTATATTATTTTCCCCATAATTTTCCCCTTAGAAATTAGGGAAAGGAACACTCTATAACACTTTTTAAAACAAATAGCCAAGTTTGAAAACTTTTCAAAAAGTGACCGGTCAGATATACTATTTCTGCTTTATAGTCATTTCCTAATTTGGGTCATTTTGGCCTATGTAGTCCATATACAGTCCATATACAATACTGATACAGTATTCAACTTGGGAAATTCGACCCTTTTAAAAATATTTTAATTTTTTTTGTTATAAATTTTTTAACTGTGTAAACAAGTAATTTTGTCCCTCTCCGATGTCACTTTGATTCATTCTTAGCTCACCTATCGTGTACCCTCAACCATAAAATTATCCCTCCATAAAATGACAAAAATAACAACCTTTAACAAAATCCCTAACAAATTTTATCTTGTATTAACAAACTTTATCCTAATCACCTACTCCCAACCACACCCTACCTCTACCCTACCTACACTACCCCACCTACCCTACCCCTGCCCACGTGACCCCCCTCTCCTCACATTTCTTATCCACAAGGAAAAAATAAACATACACACTAAAAAAAGGCCCCAGAGAAAAACAAATAGAAGGACCCTCACTCAAATTTACATACAGTGAATAGAAATCATACACTATTTTCCATTTTTTTCTATTGGGATACATACAAGACAACAAATAGAAAAGGGGGCCCCAGAAAATGATTCCATCAATATATACGCACAAAGGAGAACACTCCATTTTTCACGGGGACACTCACGACATACACACACTCCATTTTTTCCCCCTTTTTCTTCCTCACAGAAAACGCCATCAACATCTCCTCTATCATGGTTTTTTTAAAAAAAAGACACCATCTGGTTTCTCTATTTCTGAATCCTTACAATACTCACTGTCACACCACATATACACTCACATATACTGGCGCACAAAAAGAGTGAAGAAACGAGTAGAAACATAGTTGAGTAATAAGGAAAGTTGTAGAGAGAGATCGAAGTTGGCATGAGAGAAGAAAGGGATGACGGAGGGGTAGATTACAGAATAGGATATTGCAAACGAAGAGTTGGAAGGGAATCAAATTACCGTGTATCACTGTTCCGATGACCAGATCTCGCCGGAGCTCCGTCAACGATCAAAAACGGCTTTAAAATCCCAAATTTTTTCGACTTTTTTGACGAAACCTAGTTGAGAGACCCCACTCTATTAACTATCAGTTCAGTTGGAGCTCCGACTATAGAGAGACAGTTAACCCAAATTTGGTCCATCTCAGATTCCGTCTAATTTGATCTGGTTTTCTTTGTTCTGCGATTTTCAGTTCGGGTCTAGTTGGTTCGCCAAATTTCAGTCCATATTTATCTCTGCTTTTGTGATTTTTTTATTCAAGTTGCGAGTTCGATGTTGAGGTTCCACTTGGGTTGAGGTTCCATTGCACTGAGAATTTCGATCCATCATTGATTGTTTGGAATAAAATCAACGATTGAGGTCCAATTTTATATCTCTTATCTCTCTTTTTCATGAATATTTTTGAATGGTGTGATTTTGGTTGATTTTGGTTGAGGCGATTTTTACTCGTCGTTATTTAATTGTTTAATTCTGGTGTGAAGTCTATTAATCACGTAGTTGATTTGGGGTTAAGTTGGATTTTTGGGGAAAAGATGGAAAGTTGTTAAAAGTGAATATTGGTTTATGTTGGTTCAGTGATGATTGCTTAAATTTGAAATAAATGTCGACTTTGTTAAAGTTCTATAGTCTCATGTTTTAGGCCGTGAATCATTAGGCAAACGGAAGGGGTAGGCAAACTTTGGGATTGTAAAATTGGTAGAATGTTTGAGATATGTGTTGAGTGAATTTATTTTATCGCACAAAAATTGAAATTGTACTCATTTAGTTAGGGAATGCCCCAAGGAATTTGTATTGATTTATTTAGGGAATGCCCCAAAGTATTTTATACTCGAAAGACGCCCGTGATGAAGGCCCGAAGCATCGGTTAATGCATTGGAGCGTAGTTTAGGATTAGTGTAGATTTACTTTTCAGTATATTTTTATTTCGGGTTGTATAATTGGATTGAACATTATTATTTTGGTTTTGTATTGTTGTTTGATGTGTTTGTGCTTGTTTTCGTGCTTTGTGTGGTTTATACATTCGTGGTGTCTAATTAGCCGATACTCTCCATCAAGCGATTGTGGTTGAACCACGGGATTGAGGGGTGCCTAACATCTTCCCCTCGGTCAACAGAATTCCTTAGCCGGAATCTCTGTTCGTGAATTAGTTTTATAGAGTCAAAACCATTTTGAAAAAGGATATACATGGGTGACTTGGCACACCCGATTTATGCCAAGTGGCGACTCTGAGTTTTGAAACTAATGAATCCTTTTCAAAACAATTTTCATCTTTTGTCACTTTAATAAAAACCTTGTCGAACCTAAAATCATATCTTTTTGGAGTTTAAAAAAGGGGTGTGACAGCTTTGGTGACTCTGCTGGGGATCATTTCAGAATTCAAGCTTATTTTTGAAGTTGTATCGACTTAGTTTGGCATTATGGGTGTATAGACGTTGTTTGTATTATTTTGTGTTATTGCTTTTTCATTGTTGAGTGTCGACGTGCTCTTTGTTTACAATTTTTATCTTATGTGTTACCGCTTTATATCTGGCATCATGTGCATAACCCGAGTCATTCTTTTTGCAACAAGTCTGTAGTACACGCTGTGTACACGACCTCTAGTTGAGTCACCCTTATCTTAGGAGGGGGAGCCATCGGTTGGTATAGAGTAGGTGGAAAGCTAAAGCAGCCACTATCGACCATACGCTCCCTCGAACAGCCTTGTTAGTGAGCCCAGCGTAGGTCAGCCTTTATGTCATGCTTATCTGCATCATATTGAGACCTAGCAGGATCCACTTGGTCCTTTGTAGGAAACTCACCTCTAAGTCATCCCTAAGTGCTAAATGTTGCATCTTTGAGGGTAACGAGGTCATTTGACAGACTGATTTGGGCAAAAGCATGTGTTAGAAGTAAAGTGTGTAGGCAAGAAATTGTAGGAAAAAAGGAGAAAAAAGGAGTGACAAAAAAGAGTTTCGTAAGTTTTTAGAGTTCTTTATGGCTATTGATTTTTTTTCTTCACAATCCAAAAATTCAAAAAGATTTTTTACGTTTCGCACACATTTTCTCAAAAACATCAAAAAGATTTTCCTTTTATTCCTTTACCATGCATTCATAATTCAAAATTTTCAAAAAGTTTTTCTTTCAAATTGGAGTTTTTTATAAAAGAAAAATTCAAAAAAAAAATGATAGAAGTTTTGTACATTTCATATAGCGAAAATATCAAAAAGATTTTTTCTTTCATAGTTATTGGTGTCAGTTTTATGTGAAGTGTCAAATGAGAAAAAAAATAAATTAAACGTTGTTCATTGTTTGTCTTTGGTCGTATCTCTCAAGTCGGGGTCTAGTTTGTTATTCAATCATTAGTTGTCCAACCTGGACGAACTACGCACCCCTGATTCTCCTCTCTCGGGAGTGAGATACGTAGGCAACCTATTGTTGGTTCGGGGATCTTATTTGAAAAATCCAAAAAGATTTTCTTCACTCTTTATTAGAGTAGGTGTCATATACTTCTTTAAAAGAAAACTGCAAAAAGAATTTCCTTTAATAGTTTCAAGTTTCATTTTCGTATGAAATTCAACATTGAAAACCCAAAAAGATTTCTCTTTGGTAATCATAGATTTCATTTTGTATAGGGATGTTAAAGCTGAAAAATTCAAAAAGATTTTAGTCAATTCTTTTGACAATTTGTTATTTTCTTTTCCTTTTAAAGTTTTAAGTAAAAGAACAAAAAGAAAAAAGAGTTTGATTGGCCATTTTGGAAAGACTTCACGAACTACGCACACCTGATTCTCCTCTTTCGGGAGTGAGATACATAGGCGCCCCTCTTGGGTTCGGTGACCTTTTCAAAAAGAAAAAAAAACCAAAAAGGGTTTTGTTAAAAAAAGTGTTGAATTCTAACATATTTGCTATCTCTTGTTCAATTTGTTTGAGGTGGTTGGTTTGTGGCATTTTGGTTGGTCCTTCATGTTGCACCAAGTCACAGAGAAGGTTATGGCCAATAAGGATACCGAGTTTGTTGTCACTAATCAGATAGGAAGTTCGGAAAATAAGAATTTAAGAGCTAATAAAGAGATTCAAAAATTGAGGCAGCAAATGATAGAAATGCATCGAGCTTGGGCTAATGGGTTGCCACCTCTTCCAGTTCCCACTATTAATCTGGAATATCTTTCTAGCTTGCCTCCCGTGTCAGATGTACAATTTCCCATTTTTGTTGATATGGCACAACATGCATCAGGATCGACTCCGGGGCTACAATATCCAACCACTTCCAATGTTCATTTTCTCACTCCCTAATCCAAGACTACCACATACTCGGCACCACCTGCTATTCATGCTTTTGCGGCGCCACCCCCACCTAAAGCTCCTACTTTTGATGTTCATCCACAAGTTGTGCCTCCCTACTCTACAAGAGAGCCTACATTGGATATTATTGGGGATCAGCGTTACACTTCTGAGCCTACCCTCAAGTTGACTGGTATTTACGGTGACACTCACCCGCCTGAATTTTCTCCTAACATTGAGAAGCCTGTTATGACAGAAGAACAAAAGGAAATGACTAGAAAATTGAGAAGTTTGAAACTGGGTATGCAGAACTTGCAAGGACTTGAGGGTTACAAAAGTGTCTCATATAAAAATCTGTGCATGTTTCCAGGGGTTCATCTTCCTTTTGGTTTTAAAATGCCGAAGTTTGAGAAGTATGATGGACATGGCGATCCCATAGCACATTTGAGACGTTATTGCAACCAACTAAGGGATGCTAGAGTAAAGGAAGAACTACTCATGTCTTATTTCAGGGAGAGTCTTTCAAGCCTAGCTTCAAAATGGTTTGTTGACTAAGACATTGACAAGTGGATTAGTTGGGATGACCTAGCTAATGGATCTGTGCAACAATTTCAATACAATGTGGAGTTCATCCCTGACGAAAAATCCCTAACTAGTATAAAAAAGGAAGAACACTGAGAGTTTCAAGGAGTATGCGATCAGATGGGGCGAACAAGCTGCTAGAGTAAAACTACCAATGAAAGAAAGCAAAATAGTGGAGGTGTTTATTCAAGCGTAGGATGAAACATATTATCAACACTTGTTACCTGCATTAGGCAAGTCATTTATTGAGGTCTTTAAAATGAGGGAGATGATAGAAGAGGGAATTAAGACTGGTCGCATTGTGAGTTTTGCAACATTAAAAGCAACAACTTAAGCAATTCAAAAGGGTTCAGGAAGTGTTGGGTAGAAAAAGAATGAGGAATATGCATCTGTTATTGTAGTTGGACAGCAAGATAGGTCAAGAAGACCACGTCGTCGCCGCTCTCAAGCTCAAGCTCAAGTTTATACCCAAGCTCCATATAATCACTCCCAAAATCCATTATACTCTATTCCTCCACATCCATATCGAGTATATAATGCACAACCACATATTCAACCCTCATCTTACCTACAATGGCATACCCCAACGCCCCATAGTCATCCTTTAACTTCACAAATGTACCAAAACCCTTCTAGGCCAGATTTTCTATCCAAGCCAAACAATGAAATGAGGCAGAAGTCGAGAGATAGCTTTACACCAATGGGAGAGTTATATGCCAGTTTATTTCAGAGATTGGTACAGGAGGGCATAATCATTCCTCTCCTTGGGCATACTCTTAATCGGTGTTCAATAAATTTTGAGCCTAATGTACGATATGTGTATCATTCTGATGCTCAGGGTCATAGCATTGAAGATTGTCGAGATTCGAAAAGAGAAATTGAGAAAATGATTCAAGATGGATCAATTATGGTGCAGAACATCGATAGTAAGAGAAACTCTAGTCATGCTGATATGCAAACCAGTAGCTAAGATGTCAGGTTGAGCAATTGAGAAGTCACCCCTCTCCCTACTAGGAAGAGGTCTGGTAATTTATTTTGTTTTCTATTATCGGAATTATTTTAGGGTAGTAGTTCGGGATCTATCTTGATTTGTCCCTTTTGTCGTTTATGGTCAAACCTTTTCTATCTTTTATTTCAACTAAATAGAGTGTCCCTTTTCCTTTGTGTTTAAATATATGTTATTTCTTTGTTTTCTTTACATAGTACATTTTATGTTGGCTTTAGTGATATGACATGCTGGCGGAATTCTTCGCTAGATCTTAAAATCCAATTTGAGCATAAATTTTGAATCAGAGGGCTAAAGTTAGAAAAAACATGTGAGAAATAGGTAGCGTGTTAAGACATTTGGTGACCATGTTGAAACCTTCTTTCAAAATTAAGGCAATTATTTTGAGAATCACCAGAATAACTTGGTCATCAATTGTAAGGCATGCCTCAATTAGGTCAAATAGTGAATGCGTGATACTATATCAGGAGAAACAGACAGAAAATCAGTTCCACGAAATCATGAGTCATTCAATGTAAGAAATGTACAACAAAAGTGGAGTTGTATTTTAGAAAAACGCAGAAGAAGTAGTGATGCACAGACTCAGTCAAAGTTAATGTTGTAAAAGATGCCGCACGTGATCTTCATCTCCAACTTTCAAATTACATGTTATGTACTTGCATTTTCAAAGATTGATATGACGAAAGCATTTCATTCTGTTATCCAAACATTGTGTCATCCTTTGTTTATCCCATTTTATCCTTAGTTTTATTTTATTTCATGCACATCTTTTGGAATCAATATAGAGTCAATAAAGCTCAAAAGAAAAGGTGTCGAACAAAGCAGTAGAGTCAGAAAAGTTAAAAAAAGAAAAAAGAAAAAAAGAAGAGCGTCGAGAAAAATAAAGTCAGAAAAGTCCCAAAGAGAAAAAGAGTCAACAAAAGAAAAAAAATCAGAATCAAGCAAAAGAACAAGCTGTCAGAACTACGTGTAACCTATTTCTCCTCTTTCGGGGGTGAGATACGTAGGCTGCCCTACTCAGGGCTCGGTCCAACTAAATAAACAATTTAGAATTGCCCAGTCAAAAGAAACTAGGGCATGAGTTAATCCTCATTGTTTGAGTCGATTCCAAAAGTTGTAAGTCCTAACCCACTCCAAGTCTTATTTGGGCCTCATGTCATCCTTTCTTTATAACCCTATCCAAAAGCCAAGTTACAACCAAAGAAAGACCTTCAGATCAATCTTTGAGGATGTTAAGGCTAAGCATGCAAAGGATATGATGATGCATTTGGGAACTACTTGTCTTCCTCAACATAAGAAATCAGGAGAGAAATAAAAATGAGAGAGTCTTATTAGTGAAAACCCTCATAGGCACCATAAGACGATGGTAAGTTGAGAGAGATAAAAAGAGAGAGTCTTATTGAAGAAAACTCTCACGGATACCATAAGACGACTGTGAGTTAAGGAAAACGAAGATAAGAGAGTCTCATTAGTGGAAAACCCTTACAAACACCATAAGGCAATGTTGAGCTGAGGAAAAGAAAATGAGAGAAGCTTGTTGGCAAAAACCCTTCAAGGCGCCACTAGACAAATGGGGTCTTAAATACAATTGACCTAAGGAAGCAACTCAGTTTCAAGTCCATTAACTCAACAACAATGGGTAAAAAGTTTGGATGAAAAGATCAAGCTGCTTAATCCAAAATGTATGGCATAATCATTAGTATTGGTTGTCATTATTAGATGAATTTTTTGTTTCTTTGTTTCAAAAGGGGACATTCATTGTCTTTTATTTCTTCTCTTTATTTTTATTTTATATTTCTTGAGTCAGTTATCCAAACAAAAACTGTCATTCTTTTTTTTGTTTCTTGTCTTTGAGTCAAGTCCGTGTCAAAACAAGTGAGAAAAGATTTCAAAACTGGCTACCAGCTTCTTTAATTGCAAAAAGCGAGACAAAATGCCAACACATGAAAGAGATATGATTGTGAGTCAAAATAATGCATACAGAAAGTTCTATCAACATACAAGTCTGGGCACTCATGGAAATACCAAAATTCAAAAGGTTTATCTGAAGAGCATGGCAAAGCAAAGATACTGTGTTTGTTTCAAAGTCACTCTTAATCATCTGAGTTTGAGTCAATGAAGCAGCAAGTCAATGATATATGTAATGGTTGGAAGCAAGATTAATGTGATGAGGGCAAGGGCGATTTCCGTGAAAGCGAAAGCCACAAATCATCCACCATGTTTCAAACTCACAAGTTTTGTTTGATGAAACAGGAAACGTACTACCTTCAAAGCAAGAACTTCAGAGCATAAACATCAAGGGATGCAATGACTCACTTTTATAAATGTAGGAAGCAATGTTGCTACACAGGCTTGATAATTAAATCATGATAAAAATTCATCATGCTATATCCTCGGGAGACACACTTTCTTGTTTAGGGATTTTAGTTTTCGTTTGCTAGGTGATACACTTCTTAAAATTGAACCTTCACTCCTAGAAGACCTACCTTCTAGTCGAGTCATTCCACTTGACTCTTAGAAGACGTACCTTTTAGTCGAGCCATCCCCCTTAATTCCTATAAGACAAACCTTTTAGTGGAGTTATCCCCTTTGACCCCTATAAGACGTACCTTTTAGTCGAGTCATCTCCTTTGATTCCTATAATATGTACCTTTTAGTCAAGTCATCATCCTTGATTCCTATTATACGTACCCTTTAGTCGAGTCATCCCCTTTGACCCCTATAAAATGTACCTTTTTAGTCGAGTCATCTCCTTTGATTCCTATAAGACGTACCTTTTAGTCGAGTCATCATCCTTGATTCCTATTAGACGTACCCTTTAGTCGAGTCATCCCCCTTGATTCCTATAAGATGTACCTTTTAGTCGAGTCATCCCCTTGATTCCTATAAGACGTACTTTTTAGTCGAGTCATCTCCCTTGATTCCTATTAGACATACCTTTTAGTTGAGTCATCTCCCTTGATTCCTATTAGACGTACCTTTTAGTCGAGTCATCTCCCTTGATTCCTATTAGACGTATCTTTTAGTCAAGTCATCACCCTTGATTCCTATAAGACGTACCTTTTGGTCGAGTCATTTCCCTTGATTCCTATAAGACATACCTTTTAGTCGAGTCATTCCCCTTGACCCCTAGAGACGTATCTTTTAGTTAAGTTATTTTCCTTGATTCCTATAAGACGTACCTTTTAGTCGAGTCATCCCTTTGATTCCTAAAAGACGTACCTTTTAGTCGAGTCATTTTTTTTTATTTCTTAAGATGTGCCTTTTAGTCGAGTCATTTCCTCTGATTCCTATAAGACATACCTTTTAGTCGAGTCATTCCAATTAACTCATAGAAGATGCGTTTCTTTGTTTGGGATAATTTTTTTCAGTTTTGATGTGATTTCAGGAGCCTACCCGAAGCACAGGGCGAATAAATGGAAAACCAAGCAACAAGGTAAAGAAATTAAAGTTAAACAGATTGAAAAATAGCAAGTCAGGAGCCCGTCTGTAGAACAGGGTGAAGAAACTGAAAGCATGGCAACAAGTTGATGAAATGGCAGGTCAAGAGCTCGCCTGAAGAACAGGGTGATGAAATGGCAAGTCAGGAACCCGCATGAAGAATAGGGTGATGAAATAGTAAGCTAGGAGCCCGCCTGAAGAACAGGGCGAACAAGTGGAAAATCAAGAACAAGGTGAAAAAGTTGAAAAGACATGCAACAAGGTGAAGCGATTGAAAGCCAAACAACAAGTTGAAGAACTTGCAAATCAGGAGCCCGCCTGAAGAATGGGGTGATAAAACTCAAGTCAAGAAGTCCAAAAAAAGCTACATAGATAAGATTTTGTAATTTTATTTATTTTTAACTTGTAATTTTCATTTCTGATGTAATAACAGTCGCGTACCGGAACCTCAGCGGGACCTCACTCGACTCTCCAACTCGGTATAGTCCATTTCCTTCCAATCCTTTGAGATACCAGTCAATTGATTCTCCCATAACTTGGGTAGGTAGGTTGTCCTAAGTCAAGGCTTGGTTATCCTTCTTCCTTCTGTTTCTTCCTTTGAATAATGGTCGGGATAAAATTCTGTCCCGTTGTCTACTTCTTCGTCTGAAAACACTGTGTGTTTACATTCCAAGGGGGCATGATGTAGACACGTAATTTTATCCCTCCCCGATGTCACTTTTATTCATTTTTATCTCACCTATCGTTTACCCTCAACCATATAATTATCCCTTCATAAAATGACAAAAATAACAACCTTTAACAAAATTCCTAACAAATTTTATCTTGTTTTAACAAACTTTATCCTAATCACCTACTCCCAGCCACACCCTACCTCTACCCTACCTACACTACCCCACCTACCCTACCCCTATCCACGTGACCCCCCTCTCATCATATTTCTTATCCACAAGGAAAATATAAACATACACACTACAAAAAGGCCCCAGAGAAAAACAAATAGAGGGACCCTCACTCAAATTTACATACAGCAAATAGAAATCAGACACCATTTTCCATTTTTTTCTATTGGGATACATACAAGACAACAAATAAAAAGGAGGGGCCCAGAAAATTGTTCCATCAATATATACGCATAAAGGAGAACACTCCATTTTTCACGGGGACACTCACGACATACACACACTCCATTTTTCCTCCTTTTTCTTCCTCACAGAGAACGCCATCAATACCTCCTCTATCATATTTTTTTCTTTTAAAAGAAACCATCGGATTTCTCCATTTTTGAATCCTCACAATACTCACTGTCACACCACATATACACTCACATACACTGGCGCACAGAAAGAGTGGAGAAACGAGTAGAAATATAGTTGAGGAATAAGGAAAGTTGGAGAGAGAGAGATCGGAGTTGGCGTGAGAGAAGAAAAAGATGACGGAGGGGTAGACCATGGAATAGGAGGTTGCAAACGGAGAGCTGAGAGGGAAGTAAATCGCCGTGTATCATTGTTCCGGCGACCAGATCTCGCCGGAGCTCCGTCAACAATCGAAACCGGCTTTAAAACCCCAAAATTTTCTTTGATTTTTTTTGGTTTTCCGGTGAAACCTAGTCGAGAGACCCCACTCTGTTGACTGTCGGGTCAGTCGGAGCTTTGACTATAGAGAGATAGTAAACTCAACTTTGGTTCATCTCATATTCCGTCCAATCCGATCTAGTTTTTATTTGTTCCGTGATTTTCAGTTCGGGTCTAGTTGGTTCGCCGGATTTCAGTCCATATTTCTCTCTGCTTTTGTGATTTTTTATTCAAGTTGCGGGTTCGACGTTGAGGTTCCACTTGGGTTGAGGTTCCGTTGCTCCGAGAATTTCGATCCATCACTGATTGTTTGGAATAAAATCAACGATTGAGGTCCAATTCTATATCTCTTATCTCTCTTTTTCATGAATATTTTTGAATGGCGTGATTTTTGGTTGATTTTGATTAAGGCGATTTTTACTCGTCGTTATTTAATTGTTTAATTCTGGTGTGAAGTCTATTAATCACGTAGTTGATTTGGGGTTAAGTTGCATTTTTGGGAAAAAGATAGAAAGTTGTTAAAAGTGAATATTGGTTTATGTTGGTTCAGTGATGATTGCTTGATTTGAAATAAATGTCCACTTTGTTAAAGTTCTATAGTATCATGGTTTAGACCGTGAATCGTTAGGCAAACGGTAGGGGGTAGGCAAACTTAGGGATTGTAAAATTGGTAGAATGTTTGAGATATGTGTTGAGTGGATTTGTTTTATCACACAAAGATTGAAATTGTACTCATTTGGTTGGGGAATGCCCCAAGGGATTAGTATTGATTTATCCGAGGAATGCCCCGAAGTATTTTGTACTCGAAAGACACCCGTGATGAAGGTTCGAGGCATCGGGTAAAGCATTGGAGCGTAGTTTAGGATTAGTGTAAGTTTACTTTTCAGTATATTTTTATTTCGGGTTGTATAATTGGACTGGACATTATTATTTTGGTTTTGTATTGTTGTTTGATGTGTTTGGGCTTGTTTTCGTGCTTTGTGTGGTTTATACATTCGTGGTGTCTAATTAGCCGATACTCTCCACCAAGCGACCGTGGTCGAACCACGGGATTGAGGGGTGCCTAACACCTTCCTCTCGGTCAACAGAATTCCTTAGCAGGAATCTCTGTTCGTGGATCAGTTTTATATAATCAAAACCATTTTGAAAAAGGATATCCATGGGTGACTTGGCACACCCGATTTATGCCAAGTGTCGACTCTGAGTTTTGAAACTAATGAATCCTTTTCGAAATAATTTTCATCTTTTGTCACTTTAATAAAAACCCTTTCGAACTCAAAATCATATATTTTTGGATTTAAAAAAAGGGGTGTGACAAACTGATCAAATATTCTGCTTTTTTTATTGTTTAGAAATAATAATTAAATTATATAAAACGATATAATTGTTAAATAGAATATGTATCTATATAATATATATGTATAGAAATTATATAGTTCTATCAAATATGTATATGTATAAACTATATTTAGAAAATGTATGAAAATTATATAATTATTGTATAAAACGTGTAAAAAAAAAATGTATAGTTATTGTATAAATTGTGTATCAAAACTGTATAATTTTCGTATAGAATGTTTATATGTATAAGAAACTTTATAGAAAGTGTGTAGAAATGGTATAGAACAAGCCAGTAAATTGAAATAGCTAGAAAGTGAAATTTAAATTCCTTGGCCATTTTCATGGAAATAGTTTAATTTGAAGTGTCGTTTCTGTCCTTTCCCCTAGAAATTACTCGTATAATGGGCTTGAGAAATGAACTGATAATGGACCATATTTTCAGTTGTAAATGGGCCGTATGTTAAGATGGGCTATTGACCTTTGCCTTTAAATGGCTAAAGAGAAGCCTCATAACCATTTTGGGTTCAGATAGAGATGGGCAGCCTTTTGGGCTGTCAATTTGATTGGGCTTGTTTTGAAAATTTTGAAATTTTGTCGGGTGAATTATAACGTATAACATAGCTAGCCTTTAATTAAGCTACATAACAATACTTTAAAGGAAAAATTACCTAAATAAACAACATAAGTTTCTAAACTTCTAAAAATCTTCCCACTTCTAAAAAATTACTTAAATCCCAGCATTTCATACTTTTTTGGTAAAGTTGAGATACAAGTTAAAACCTACAACTAAGAAACGGATTCTTTACCAAAAATAACTCATTTCTCCTCTTTGTATGCCTTAATTCAAGCAACAGTTTCTATCCAACTCTTCAAATATTAATGGCTACATTAACGTCAAAATTTTGGTCACAATATTATCCCATAATTTTCTCCTCCTCTTCTTCTTCACATTTTTTAATTAAGGTATTTTTTCTCCTAAATTTATCTTCACTATGTTCAATTGTTTTTCTCAAAAATCAAATTAAACATCATATCTCTTTAGCTCACCCAATTGATCGTTTGGAGTTTCGTGTTAAAGATGATGATGTTTTTGGTGCTCAAGTTATGGGTAAAGCTACTATTTCGGCAAAGAAAATTGTCCATGATGAGATTATTTTCGGTTGATTTTTTGTTATCGATACTTCAGGTAAACCTTCTAATCCAATAATATTTTGCTGTGCGAAGCAAAATATAAATTGAAACCTCTGACAAAGTCATATCTGAAAAATACCTAAAACCTCCGGCATGTTCCGATCTAAAAAATAATTGGCCGTGATACGTTTTTATATATGTGTGATAAGTTTATTCAATTTTTTGTATATTTGATTTTATTTTTATTTTTTATATGTATCTAATGTTTTGTAAGTATTATTTCAATTAACTCAACAATAGATACATGTTTACAACCTTATAGATAGGAGTGTTCATGGGTTTGATTAAAAACCAAACCGAACCGTAAACCGAAAAAAACCGACGTTTGGTTTGGTTTAGTTAGGTTTGATTTTAAATTTTAAAAAATCGATGCTATTTGATTCGGTTATGATTTTACTTTAAAAACCCGTGAAAATAACCAAACCGAACCGATAAATTTTATATATTTATTGTAGTTATTTATATATAATTTATAAATAAAATATAAGTATTTTATTAAATTTAATCTTAAACTAGTCCAATTTTAATCTATGTCTAGCCCAACTAATACTTTAACCCAATTGCCCAAAAAAGCGCTTCGTTTTACCTTCATTATGAACTATTCTTAGTGGTCATACTAACACACAGACGAAACTATTAGTGATTGTTTCTTTTATACTAGATACTCCTGCTATTATTGAGTAATTGCTACTAATGAGAAACATTAGTACTAGCAGTATAGAAGCTTAATTGTACAAACAGTTTTTAATAGACGGTCCAAAACTATTAGAAAGATATCCAACTGTCCAAAACTATTAGTGATTGTTTCTTGTAAACGATAGATTGCTCTCTATAGAAGCTTAATTGTACAAGCAGTTTCTTGAAGTTGAAGTCAATTTTATATACACAAGTTGCTAAGATCTAATTTATTTGAAGGAACAACACTAGGTTCAACTAGAGATGGATAGAGTAGGCTAGTCAATAATCGAAAAAATTGAAAAATCGAACCAAATCAACAAGAACCAAATCGACGGTTATTTTTTTTTTTGTGGTTTGGTTTGGTTTTAGAAATTCAAAAACCGACTAAATTGGTTTTGGATATGATTTTAACCACTAACCGATCCAAACTGACCCATGAACACCCCTACTTATAGATACATTTTTTCTTATCTTGTATCATGTCTCACTGTTTATGAATAGTATGTATCTCATATTGTTTAACATTTATTGATTTAAGCATATCAATAGATACATGTATTTTAACCAAGATAGATATTTGTATTATCTTGTATCTATAATATTATGTTTATACAGTTTTTCTATATATTGTTCTGTGTTATTGTAGAGTTATTGCATCTAATGTTATTTTTTTAATTTGATGTTTTTTTAGGATTCATTTCGAGTGAAATAGGTTACCGGAATAGCACAACAAGATAGTGAAAGTTTGTAAGTATTACATTACCTTTCCATTGTTTTCATCATCTTATACAAGTATATACATATTTTTAATTCAATTAATAATCGCTGTGTAGAAATTGTGGCGTATTTGTAGTTGTTTATGCCGAGTACCTAAGTGAGGAATTAGGCATTTCCTCATCGAGTATTGATGCTCAATACCATCACATGAGATATGCCACTCTTTTGTGCAATTATGGCTCTGTAAAGGTGGAGAAAAGATACTTTAGTGAGAATGACGATCCACGAAGACGAAGGAGCAACTTCACACAAAAAGAAAAAGTCTGTGCTTTGCATATTGGGTAGTTGTTTACTTGTTGGCTAGTTGACTGTTATATAGTTTGATGATGTTAGTACACGTTATTATTTTTTTTAGATTTTTTTCAACATCATGGATTCTACCTTATCACCAATGATTGTCATGTGGCTATTCTAGATTATGATAGATATTATTTTGTTGTACGTTTTTGTTACACTTTACAAAGTCATCATATTTAACATTTTTTGTTACATTGTACTAGATACATATTTATAACTATACGTATCAAGTTTATTGAAACATATATAACTAAGTCCAGTAATGATAGTAACTAACACAACATTACATTATGCAACATAACGATACATCGTACAATTAAATCTCATATTCAATCATAACATAATTTTCTTTTTCTTAATTTTTTTTCTTTGCAAGACATTTTGTCTCTAAATTAAATAACAACTTCGAGCTGAACGTAATTGTTCATACACTTCATACTATTCACAAAATATATTTTTCAATAGATACAATTTTTTTACGATTATATCAATTGTTAATTACGTAACTATAGTCTTATGCAATATGTAAGCAATTTATCAATGAACGTTCAGATAAATCTTTTTGTAGCATTTAGTTACTTTGAATTAAATATTAAATTCACAAATACATAAGAAACTCATTAAGTTTCTTCATATGAACATTTTTTTATTTTTCATTAGATACATTTTTTTTATTTTTATATGTATCTAATGCTTTGTAATTATTATTCAAATTAACACAACAATAGATACATGTTACAAGCTTGTAGATACATTTTTTCTTATTTTGGATTA
Organism: Capsicum annuum; assembly: GCF_002878395.1. Classification (NCBI taxonomy): domain Eukaryota; kingdom Viridiplantae; phylum Streptophyta; class Magnoliopsida; order Solanales; family Solanaceae; genus Capsicum; species Capsicum annuum. Next base: position 8,705,797 of record NC_061122.1, read on the forward strand.
CTGCTTCACTGTTTATGAATTATATGTATCTCGGATTGTTTAACATTTATTGATTTAAGCATATCAATAGATACATGTATTTCAACCAAGATACATATTTGTATTATCTTGTATCTATAATATTGTGTTCATACAGTTTTTCTATATATTGTTTCATGTTATATTTTTGGCTTAAACATGAAAACAACTTTGTATTTTTGGCTAAATTCAATCAACAAGAGATACATATTTTTGTTTATCAAAACGTTTGGCTTTAAAATTGAAACAATGATGAATTACACAATTTGACAAACTATAATCCAATAAACTAAAAATGAGTAATTTGACAACTTAAAACTAGTAATTTGACCCACAAGCTGAAAGCTTAAAATTCTAAGAAAAGGAATTTAAAATTCATATTATAAACGAGTTGACAAACAAATCATGAGTACATCTCTTGATTATAATCTGACTTTTGAATCTGTATTTATGAAGGATGAATTGCATACATTGTGACATTCGACAGTGAAACAACTAGTGAGGAAAAATCTTCATCAGTTTTTCCTGAGATAGCGATTGAGATCGACATTAGTACATCTCCGACTACAACTATCAATCTTGTATTCTTCATGCTTGATATCAGATCGCCAAACACCGAAATGTACTAATAAGAAGCGATATTCATTATTACGAATCGTCGGAAAAAAAGAACAACAACAAATAACAGAGAAGAAGGGATAACGAATTGAGATCGACATTGGTACATCTACGACTAAAACCATCAATCTTGTATTCTTCATGCTTGACATCAGACAATCAAACACCAGAATGTACTAATAAGACGCGATATTCATTATTACAAATCGTCGAAAAAAAAAGAAGAACAACAACAAATAACAGAGAAGAATGAATAACGAATTCTTTTTCAAGAATAATGAATTCCCTTTCTTTTGAATGAGCCCATTAAAACTATTTTTTCATTTCAAATAACCAAACAAAATTAACAAATCAGAAGAAAATGGACGTCTGAAACTTTTGAATAAGCCATGAAATTTTTTGGATATTTTCAAACAGATTATGAATGTTGTTTTGGATTAGAATGGTGGAATAACAAGATAATTGCCATAAATCGTGGGATTTAATTTTGTTTTAACCATAATTAGTTAGATTAATTACACTTTTAATGCTAATTTATCTGTTACATCCCTTAAAAAATGCAAGTTAATTTACTTCAAATATGTATCCCTTATATATATCTAAGTTAATTAACATGTATCATCAATAGCCAAATATTGAGATGTTACGAGATTTTTAAAAAAGTTGGGACTTTTAGTAATTTCTAGTAAACATGTCGTTATATATGTAATTTTAATACTTTAAATAAGGTGAACCGAATACCCCTGTACAGTCACCAAGTGTAACTCCCCCATTTTTGAAATTTTTGATGGCGAATTGCATAAATACTCGGTTTTGATGCTACATGTTATTTGTGCCTGTATTATAATTATTTTTTTGATGTGTGTAGTCGTCTATACACTTTAAAGAAATTTAGATGTACAATTCTCATCAAGAAGAAAACCTTTAATTAAGCTTGTTATACAGAAACTTGTTTAGAAATATCGTAATAAAAGAAATATAAGTGTTTGTCGCTCGGTATTCGATCAGATAGGGTTATCCACTTCCTATAGAACCTGCACTAAAACATGGGAAAAGGACTATACTTTTTAAAATAAATAACCTAAGTTTGACATTTTTTTAAAAATGGTCAGTCGGGTATACTATTTTCATTTTATAGTCATTTCCTAATTTGAGTCATTTTGACTCATGTAGTTCAGATACGGTCCATATACAATACTGATACAGTTTTCAACTTGGGTCATTCGGCCTTTTTAAAAATATTTTAGTTTTTTTTTTCTATAAATTTTTTAACTGGAAAATTATTCAATTTTTTTATTATTTAAAAATAATAATTAAATATAATTATATAAAAATGGTATAATTGTTATATAGAATATTTATCTATATAAGATATATGTATACAAATTGTATAGTTCTACCAAATATGTACATGTATAAAATATAGAAAGTGTATACAAATTATATAATTGTTGTGTAAAATATGTAAAAAAATTTACAATTATTGTATAAATTATGTATCGAAACTGTATAATTTTCGTATAGAATATTTGTATGTATAAGATATGTATAGAAACCATATATAAGGTGTATAGAAACGGTATAGAACAAGCCAACAAATTGAAATGGCTAGAAAGTAGAATTTAAATTCCGTGTTGATTTTCGTGAAAATTGTTTAATTTAAAATGTCGTTTCTGTCCTTTCCCCATAAAACATTCCTTAATGGGGTAAGGCTAACCACGAAAAGGTTTTTTTTTCTGTAAGATTGAAAATAAAAAAAATTATTCTCCCAACATGAAGTTTGTGAATAATAATTGTCTGATAATGAAAAAGAAATATTTGTCTTTCTGCTAGAATGATGGATTGTACTCATAATCATTGAATTTTGTTTTGTAAAAATTACTTTAGAGACAACATTTGAAGTTTCATATAATTGAAGTTGTAGTTCAATCATATAACTTGAAGTGTCTTGAAAAATGTAACAAAATTCATTGTTAATCATATTTAATAGTATATTATTAAAAAATTTGTTCACCACGATTTATTTAATGATAGGCTAACAATGATATACATAGCAAATATTTTTTTTTTTTTTTTTACAAGTAAGATACTATTTATCATCAAACGTAGAATATTCTTGATGGGAGTCTCAACTTTTTTATCCATATAATATGAATCAAAGGATAGACGTTCATGCATTTTTCAAGATTATAGTAAATATTTCCTTGACGGATAATGAAACGATAACTTCAATCGAAACATTAACTGATTATCGTATTACATATCGAAACGAACCATTTCATGCTTATAGTTGTCAAAAGTACGAACTTAGAATAAATTACTTTCGTAAATTCTATTTATTAATCATCATTCTCAATTATGTTAATTAACAATGTTAAATGTACAAAACTATTTCAAAATTTTAATGATTTCAAATAAATACACTATTCTGATGGTAGCCATTATCAGTCATAAATCCTTAATCTTAAGAAGCACAAAATACATATTAGATAAATCATACCCACGTTCAAGAGAACAAACATAGAATTACAAATATCGAAATACATGGTTAATTTTTTTTTTTTCCAACTATATTGTTATGAATAAAGTCTTAAGAAGGATGTGTGTGTATATATATATATATGTTTTCTTCTCTATTTTCCTTTTTGTGCGTTTTTCTCCTTAGTGGGCTACTTTAATTTAATTGTCTATCATCAAGTTCTGATTCTCACAAGTCTATATTCTTATTTAAGCTCAAATTAGTTACTAAAAATTACATATATACACAAGGTAACTTTACCTTATTACATAAACTTTCATATTGGAAAATAAATTACAAAAATTCCAAAGCAATTACTCAAATTCCTTAAATTTACTCTTTCTCTCTCATCCCACTCATGCATATCAAAATATTATTTTTTGCTCCTATTTTAGCGCACCGATTTTTGCTCCATATTTGTGCTCCCTCATTTACACCTAAAATCAAGCTAACATGATCTGAGAAATTTAAAATTGTTCAGTTATCAATCATTAACTGAACAAAGTTCAACTCTTCCTTTTTATTTTCTGGTAAAAAAAAAAAACTCAGTTCAACAAAAATCAAAGAATGATTAGAAAATAATTGTCAAGAATCTATTGGCAAAAATACATTTACTTTGAAATCAATACCACGTTTTTTGCTGCTTCTTTGTTTGAACTTTAGTTTTCACCACTGTTAATGGCGTATGAAGGTTAGCAGGGTTTTGGGTTTAACGGCGAGATGTCAAAAAAAAAAAACGTTAATGATTTTATACTTTCCGAACTTTGCTTTATTTGCTATTTTTTTTAAATTGGCTAACCCGTAAAGTATAATTTTTTTTACAATGAAGTCTGCTCGCGTATTGTTATTTTCGTTGTTGGTTTCGTTCTTGGTTCATTTGATTATGAAGAACCCAATTTCATAGAGAACCATTCGAAGCATCGAAACGATTCAGTAACAATGAAGAAATTGAAGGAAGTTGTCGGTTTAAGTTCAAACAAGAAAGCTCCACGTCAAGTAAGAAAAAGGTTGATGATTCTGAACAACCACATCTGCCGAAGGTTTAGTTATCATTAAAATATGTATTAACAGTTATTCTATGTATAAGATTTCATTATACATTTGTTAAGATTATATAGTGAATTGTACAAGGTGTTTGTATACATGTGAAACAATATTAGATTATATTTATTACTTGTATAAAGTTTACACATACATGTGAAACAGTTGTATGAGGTTGTCTTTTATTTGTTTTGGCAGTATGAATCTATGTATAAGATTTCATTATACATGTATTAATACTATATTATTAATTGTATAAGGTTTACACATACATGTGAAACTGTTGTATCAGGCTGCATTTTTTTTGTTTTGTCTTTCTGCTTCTATGTATAAGATTTCATTATACATTGGTTCAGATTATGTACTGATTTGTATAAGAAGGTTATACTTTCCGAAACAATAATTGTGTCACTTTTGTAGGATTGATAAATAATTTTCAACTCCCAAATACCCTAATGACGCAACAATATGGGATGTTCATATTGATTTTTTGGAGAATTGAAGAAAGCAGATGTTGATCTTTTTTTTTTCCAGAACGTAATGCGACAAAGAAGAAAATCAATTGTGATGTTTAAGATATTTTTTTAATTTGAATTTCAGTTACTGTATTTAACCATTCACCACATAATGATAGCTAATTAATGACGTTAATAAAGGAAGAGAAAGATGTTATCTTCCTTTTTATTTTCTGGAGAGAAAAAACCTCAGTTCAACAAAAAATTAAAGAATAATTAGAAAATAATTGTCAAGAATCTATTGGACAAAATATATTTACTTTGAAATTAACACCATATTTTGCTGCTTTTTTGATTGAGCTTTAATTAGTTTTCACCATTATTAATGGCGCATGAAGGTTAGCAGGGTTTTGGGTTTAACGGCGAGATGTCAGAATAAAAAGACGTTAATATTATACTCTCCGAAATAATAATTGCGTCACTTTTATAGGATTGATAACTAATTTTTGACTCTCAAATATCTGAATGTCGCAATAATATTGGCATGTTCATATTGATTTTTAGAGAATTGAAGAACGTAGTAGAAGATTTTTTTTTTTTGGATGCTACAAAGAAGACGACTTTACTATGACATTAAAGAAAATATTTGAATTTAAATTTCAGTTACTATTTTTAATCATACACTACTTAATGTTAGCTAATTAATGACGTAAATTAAGGAATTGAAAGATAATATCCGATTTATCTTACCTTAAATATAAACAGTTTTATCATACATTCGAACTATGTATGTGGAACTGTCGAATATATGAGTATATGTACCTAATCCGGGAGAGAGAAACCATTAAGGGTTTTACGTAATTAGTTTCACTAGAGTGGGGATTTATGTGGTTGATACAATTAGTTATTTATGACTTTATTGAAAGTTTACAAACTATTGACCAAAGTTTAAAATTTATAGTAAGTGTTGCTTGAAATGAATTGATTTTCGTATCTACAAATAAGTAATTATATGAGATTAGGCATGTACATATTTTACACTATAACAGTAGATAAATGTACAATGCACGTTCTCGTAAATTTTTTTTTTTTTTTTTGAAAAGTAAAAAAATCAAATCGAAAAAAAAAAAAAAAATTTTTCAAAAGAGAGGAAAAGAACAGTTGACTTGTGCTCTAAAATATGGGACCAGGATTTATCATTCCAATTGGAAAAAAAATTGAAAGGCCAAACACTGATTTTTCAATATATTTAAAAATTGTTCTAAAAAAATAGTGATTTTTATCAATAATGTTCTAAACAAAAATGGGACCATGTTCCTTTATTTAAAAAAAAAAAACCTAGTTCTAATATTCGAATATTTCAATTCTTAAAAAGAATTGAAATATTCTTTTAAAATACCAGAAAAAAGAATATTTGCCAGGTGCAGTGAATTATTCATAAAAAACGAACTAGCTAGTAACTTGGAAAATAAAACAAAACAACCATACTAAATGTGTTAAAATATATTATTTATATTATATTTTTTAATACCATCCATTTATATAAATTAAACCATATGATAATTTAAAAAGGATATACTTGTAAAAAAGTATAGTATTCTTTTTTATCCTCTATGATATCCGTACGTACATAAAGAGAAAAATGATTATTCAGTTGGTGTTATTTATTTTTTTTAATTTTTTTTCAAGTGGGGTATCTTTTTTTTGGTTTTCAATCGATGTTCGATATTTATATTAGAAATCGATTAATTTGATTTCGCGATGAAAAGTTTCATTATGATAAGTAAAACGCTTCCTATCAAAGACGACTTCGTATCCAAGACTCGAATGGTTAAGAATTACAATTTCTTAAATTACATGACTATCATACAATGCAATTTACTTTTAAAAGGAATACCAATAAACTGTTAATATTATTAGTACACCATTTTTCTTTCATGAATTAAAACAAAATAAATTCAAATAATAAAATAATAAAATATGACAATTTTTAAATATAGGACAAAAACATAAAGATCAATGACAGTGAAGATGTAAAATTCTAAGCTAGTTACTCTTAATAAAAACAGTTAAGAATCATTTATTTAGTAAAGAATTCAGAAGATCAAAGGTGTTGACTTTGAAATTTGACACAATCTGTGTAAGAATTATTAGGTGAGTATCGAGCATTGGACGTTAGGCATGTTTAGAAAATACAGTCGGACGCATAGGACTTAATATATAAGCCTCACAATACTAAGTGCTATGCATAAGCCCCAGAATGTTTTACCAGTGTTCTGGCCCCGGAGCGAGTCTCGACACTGCCTTTTAACAAACTTATTACAATCAACTTCTTTTCTAAATAAACCCAATTATATTTTCTTATATTGATATCATAACAAAACTCATTCTTATATTGGTAGTTTTTGAGATTTGCATTAAGTCCAATATTCATTTTATTATCATTAATTCATATAGTATAGTTGCATTAAATAATTTTTTTGGTAGGGAATAATGTTATACTTTATTATGCATTATAATATTCCATGCATTATGCCACTTTGACTTGACCCCAAAATAAAAACTTGTGGAATTGACAAGATTCTTTTTGTGTGCTTTGAAATCGCAAGTGGATCGCATACCATGTATACAAAGGGATATCATCAACTTGGAGAAAAATTAAAAACAAAAAGAATGATGTTGATTTTAGATTCTTAGAATAGCACAAAAAGAAAAACACAATGCAAGTGGATATACCAAAAGTTAAAGGGCAATCCGGTGCATTAAAGCTCCTGCAATGCGCAGGGTTTGGGGAAGGGCCCCACCACAAGGGCGTATTGTACGCAACCTTACCTTGCATTTCTGCCAAATGTTGTTTCCGAGGCTTAGAACCCATGACTTCCTGGTCACACGACAACAACTCTACCAGTTACTCCAAGGCTCCCTTTCCAGGATATACCAAAAGTTAGCTTGTATAAATACCCTTCAATTCTAGCTCATAAGATGCATGGACTCATTGCATATATAGTATTGATCATGCAAAGAGAAACAGATACATTGGCACTTGCTAGAGTGATTGGGGATGTTTTGGATCCCTTTACAAGGTCTATTAATCTAAGAGTTGCTTATAACAATAGGGAGATTAGAAATGGTTGTGATTTGAGGCCTTCTATGGTGATCAACCAACCTAAAGTTGAAGTTGGAGGGGATGATTTTCGAACTTTTTACATTCTGGTATACTATATATACACAATTATCTACCTACTCTCTCTTTGCTCTATGTATATATTGCACTAGCTATACACCTTTGATATACAAGTGTCATTGTTTTTCTTGTTCATTTTGTACACGCATCTTAAATTTATTTTTAAACTTTTTTTTTAAAAATGATGGTGAGTCTGAGGAGAGAGAGACCAATCAAAGAAGTATTAAGGGAAAGTGATTAGATATAGGACATGGTATACCTATATATATCTTAACAAAGGACATGACCCTAAATTGGAGGATACGGGGCCGAGGAGTGAGGTAAAGTAGCAGGTTAACAAGTAGTCAACCACTATCTAGTTTCCCTTCTCAGTATTAAAAGTATTACTCATACTTTAAACAGTGTCCCTGCCTTTGCAATATAAGAGTAAAGTTGTGTATACATTAGAGGCAGCGGTAGGATTTCTGCTGAGGGAGTTCAAAAACTGAAGAAAAATTCACCAAAGGGGGTTTAACTCGACAATATATACACAAAAATTATTTTAACCATGTGTTTATAATATAAATTTCCGTCGAAGGGGGTTCGAACGAACCCCCTATAAGTAGACTGGCTTCTTCTTTGGTATACTCCCTCCTCAGACCCCACTTGTGTGGTTACATAAAATATTTTCTTCTTGTTGATGGGTGAGAGATGAGGCTCTTATAATATCCACATGCTTTGATAATTGTTAGAAAAAACCCACATTTTTAATAATAATGTTTAAGGATTGATAACAATGTTGATGGTGTAAAAATTATTCACATAATAAGATCACTCAGAAAGTAATTATAAGTAATATTATTTAATTGCATGATAAGTACGTAACCTATTATAACAGATCAAATTACACGACACTGAAATTTTATAATTATACTGTTAGTATATATAATTTAAATCCGTTAGGAAAATGACTTCCTACGTTTATAAGTGAGTGAAGTCATTTTTTCTCTTTTTATAATAAGATTAGAAATCCATTTTAAATTAATTGTTACTATTATTTGTGAAGGTTATGGTGGATCCTGATGCTCCAACTCCAAGCAACCCATACCACAAGGAGTATTTGCACTGGTTAGTTTCTTTTTTTATATATATATTTTTAAAATAAAAATAAAAATTTATAATTTTTATCTAAGAATTTTTGGTGTTAAAATTGCAGTAACTATCAAATTTGCGTGTGATGGATTTATTCCATTTAATTTGCAATTTAAGTAAAAACTTTACTAAAGTTCTATAGCTACCTAGCAAAGTTGATAATGAACTGAGTCAAAATTATCGAGTTTTGTTGAATCTGCAAATACTGGTTCCGTCCCTGAATATTAATACTCTTTGGCATATGTTTTAGATTAAGTTTTTCAACTTCAATATTTTATTTTCAATTGCAATTTTATTAAAACATATAGTATAATAATTATTCAAATTACACAATTACAACATGTTCTCATAATAACTTTGTTAGGTTGGTCACTGATATCCCAGCAACCACAGGAGTAACCTTTGGTAAGTCTTTTCTTCATGCTATCATGACACATAGTATATTTCTGTTATTATTATTATTATTATTATTATTATTATTATTATTATTATTATTATTTTAAAATAATATTAAACTATATATGTATATAACATGTTCACGTTGCATACATTGAGATTTGCATATATTATAACAAGTAAAAGTGATTTTTAGTTATGATGTAAAAATTTCTTCATTTTGCATGATAATTAGTCATCTAACATTGAGGTTAAAACTGGTCATAAAACTAAAGAGGATATTTGAAGGCATAATATATACATCCATATATAGACATATTAAGTGTGCGTTTAACATGCGATATGAAGTCCATTATTGAAATCATGAGATGAAATCAACGTTTAAATATGTGATTTCATTTCGTGATTTCATATCAAGGTATGAAATTTTATATTCTCCAAAAAGTGTGGCTTGAAATTTCATATCATGATTTCGAATAAATTTAAATACAAAAATTGGCCCACAAATATATAATTTGTCTAAAAGGACCCACCATTGTTTCTCTTATTATCAATCTTTAAATCATATTTATATCTCATATATAACCATTATTCTCACCAACATAAATTATTTTTATGTATTTCACATACGAACTTCATAGCTTTACGCACTACTATCTCATTTCCTTCACACAGTCAGTTTTACTAACTTTTTAAGCAAAAGTTTGATTAATAATATTGTATTTTTTTTTTAGAATATCTTTGTAATAGTGTAAAATTCCTTTGTCATGAACTTTTGCATATTTGGTAAGATTGTATGAAGCATTATAATTTTGATAGTTTTCAAACCTTATGGGATTTTTATATTAATATGGAAAAAAATATAATTTCAAAATCAAAAATTGCATGTCCAAACAAAATTTCAACTTTATCTTATATGATTTCATAATATCATGATTTCATGTCACATGACCAAACGAGTTCTAACTAAGATTTAAATGGCACCTGAACACTCCAACTTTATGAGAATGAACATGTAGACACTTCAACTCGTATTCATTGTATCAGTTGAACAGTCCAACTTAAAACACCTCCAAATTTATGTGCCAAACCAATGTCACGTGTCCACGAAACAGAGCAAGGACGAGTTAAGGTATCTAAATATATATTCTTAAAATTAAAATATTTAAATAGTTGTCACTTGAGATCAAATAAAAATGTCTATCTTTGTAGTACGCCAAATTTGAATGTCATGCATTTTTGATTAATTTACCCAAATAAACATTTTGTATCCCACCACATAGGGACTAAACAAAATATTTGATCATCGCTTAATATACATAACTTTTAGAGTTTGTGATTTACTATTTTCTCCTAAAAATTTCAGTCTCTTTAAACCGCAATCTAAAATTGTATATTTGATTGTTTATTTTTGTGATATATAGGCAATGAATTGGTGTCTTATGAATGCCCAAGACCTACAATGGGAATACATCGACTTGTTTTTATTTTATTTCGTCAATTACATCGAGAAATTGTTTATGCTCCTCAAAATCGCCACAATTTCGATACAAGGAATTTTGCACGACTCTATAATCTTGGATCGCCAGTAAATGCTGTTTATTACAATTGTCAGAGAGAAAATGGTACTGGTGGCCGTCGAATATTGTAATCTTGATTAGAAATATTATTCTCAGTTAGAGAATTATTGGACATACAACTTTCAACGTTTTTAAGGAGTCCGAGCAACTTGTTAATTATCCAAGAAAAAACTATAAAGTCTTTAGTAGTCATCATAACCAAAAGCCATTTGACTCTAAGAAGAGGACCATCAGCCAGCGGATAAGAAAGATTTGTATTGAAATGTACTCATCGTCTCATTTATATGGTGTATTTTGATTCGGTGCAGATATTTTAAAGATTTGTAATATAAAATAAGCTATCAATATTTCTGTATGTTATATAATGTGTAACTTAATGCACAAAAAATATACACTAATTAACTAAAAGCTATACTTATTGTCTCATCAATATGATGTATTTTGATTCGATGCGGACATTTGAAAGATTTGCAATGTAAAATAAGCTATCAATATTTGTGTAAGTTATACAATGTGTAACATGTTGCACAAAAAATATACACTAATTAACTAAAAAATATACACACTAATCAAAAGTCCAATATTTGAAGCATTAAAAAGATGAGACACATGCATCAATCACGTAAAACATGAATGAAGTCTTAATTTTTGAATCATAAGCATAGAGCATATAAAACTCAAATATGTAGAGCACAAATAAAGTACATCAAAAATTCCTCTTTCAATTATTTTTTTTTATCAATTACTTTTAATCAGCTATCCAAGAAGATAGAGTTCATACAAAAATGTAGCTTAAATAAAAGTAATTATACAATAAACGCTTGTGGTTCTGCTCTTATTCAACATAAAATAAATCTTCTTCCACCACTTCCACTTTCTCTTTGGCAATTAAAATAGACAGCAGCAACAGGTAAACCAAGATTATAAATTTCTGCAAAATTTCTTGTGTTGAAATTTTGACGCCAAACTGATCCAGTTGGTGCATATACTGTTTGTCTACCCAATTGTTGGAATAATACAATGACATATCTATGTATTCCCATTGTTGGCCTTGGACTCTCATAGCATACAATTTCTTGACCTACATAAAATTAAAATAAATTAAAAAAAGTAATATACGTTCGGTATGTATATTGCACGAACATAAATAATAAGGTGAAGGGTATTTTTATAAATAATGCATATTAATCTTACCAATAAAAATATACCCAACTTTAATTTAATCATATATGTCTGAAGTTCGGAGAAATATATGTCCTTACCTCATACTGAAAGATCTGAATTTTTGGCTTTGGTAAGGCCATAACTTTAGTAAAAGATGTTTGAAGTAAGTTAAAACCACGATATTTCAGTTAAAAATGTCTGAAGTTGATCTTGATAAAAATTATCAAATTTCAGACGAATATATTCGATATTCTACACGATGTGACAAGAAATATATAGAGTTGAAATTTTATGCACCAACAAGGATTTTTTTTTTTTTTTTTGGGTAGAGCAATAAAGATATTAGTAATATATAAGAACATGAGAAAAAGAGATATAATTATAGTAATATAAAGGGCCATATATATAGAATTAAAGCACTAACCAAAACTTGGACCTGTAGTAGCTGGAATATCAGTGACCAACCTGATCATTGTTCATAATTAGTTAGAGCCACATATATAGTGATAATTAATAACATATAATATTATAATTATACATATAATATATAACTAGCAATTCAAAAATATAATTGACTATTTGCTAATTTCTTCCAAAATAAAGAACCCATCAACCCCCCGGGCAACCCCCACTCCCCCCCCCAAACCCCCACACACATTTGTTTAGTAAAAGGCAAGTTGATGAAAGGTCACATTTGTCAGTATCTTTAGAAAAAAAATTCAGACAAAAAAGCAAGATAACTTTTAGTTTCGTAAATTTAAGGTTAGGGTTGTGCAGGAATCGAAGCAATTAATAAATCAAATTGATAAAAGTGTTATTGAGTTATCGGTATTGGGTTATCGGGTTAACGGTTTTTTATTGGTTTTATAAAAAATTTTATTGGGTAAACGGTTCGGTATCGATTTTCGCTTATTGGGTTATTGGTTAAACCGATAACCCAATAAGGATACATTAAATTATTATTTAATTCTTATTTATGTTATATATTCAAATCTTTCTCTCTTTATCTATCTATCTATATATATAGAGAGAGAAATATGTGTATGTATATAGATTATATGCACTACTAATTCATAATTCAGTGATTCACAAAGTATTAATCTATTCAGGGCAACAAAGACACAATATAAAGTTTGGTACGTACTTGCAGGTCCTTAAATCAACCCGTGAACAAATTTGACAAAATTTAAGAATGAAATATAATAATACTTTATATTTTTATAAGAATTTACTATAACTTCCTAAAGATAACCTAGGATCAAAAGAGAAGAACTAGTAGTAATTGGCTGTAATTAGTAATTTCTTGGGGTTTCAAATGGACGAATTGGATTGAATTTGAATTGATTAAAATGGATAGTTGGTTGTAATGTACATAGTTTCGGGTAAATTTCACTGCTAGTAAGTTAACTATCACTTTTTTTTTTGGCCATAAAAGTAACTTAACTATTTTTTCTAACACAAAAATAACTAAACTTTCGACAAACTAACCTAAAAATCACATTGGCCGAAATATGTACTTTTCCGATCAATCCACTATTTTTCATTCTTTTATTTTTATGTTTAAATCTAACAAATCAAATTAAAAAAAAAAACACCCAACCGACCTGATCCAACCAAATTTTTTTATTATATTGCTTATCATTTAGGAAAAAAATAATAGTTAACTTATCATTTGTCAAATTTAACCCAAGAGTTTCATATAATAGACTATAGAATCAAATTTTCTTTAGAGGGAAGAAAGATACTAACCAATGTAAGTACTCTTTTAAATGTGGATTGCTTGGACTCGGAGCATCGGGGTCCACCATAACCTTATAAATAGAACAAAAAAAAAAAAAAAAAAAAAAGGTCATTAGTCTGTTTCACTACAGAACTGTATCCATAATAACAAACTTGTAAAACGAATATGTTTATCACAAAAAGATTCATAATTTTTTATTCCATTTCACCCTCTGGATAATAGAGAGGCTATTTCCGAAAAATTTTCGACTCAACAAAAGGGTTTGGTAGAGTAGAATTGAACTTACAAGAGTGTAAAATGTACGTAGATCATTGCCACCGACATTAACCCTAGGTTGGTTAATGACTTGAGAAGGTTTAAGTTGACAACCGATGTAAACTTCTTGGTCCCTAATGTAACTTACTTTAAGTTCAACTGATTTTGTGAAATGATCCAATACATCCCCTATCACTCTACCAACTACTAGTGGCTCTCTTACTCTAACCATGATGATTGGAAATTAAGAAACTAGATACATTGCTATTTATAAGTCAAAAAGAGTAGGGTACCCTACGGGTGATACTGATTGATGAAGAGGGTTGAGAATAACGACATTTGGTTGCTGATTAAAATTATACAATTATTAGGGTTTAGTTGATTCATTTTTTACCCCGCATAAAGTGATAGACTCATGTTATTATCATGTTTTAGTTATGTGTGGTTGTAAATTGATAGTCAAAGATCGATTTGTACTTAGTTTGCTGAACTTTATACGTATAGTGACTAATATAGAAGGTGATGCTAATTATGTTATTAATTTTAATACATGAGTAATTAATGAAGAGGGTTGAGAACAATTACGTTTGGTTGTTGATTATAATTATACAAATATTAGGGTTTAGTTAATTCATTTTTTACCTCGCATAAAGTAATGCATAAAGTGCCTCGTGTTATTATCATGTTTTAGACTTTTAGTTATGTGTGATTGTAAACTAATAACCAAATATCGGTTTGTACTTGGTTTGCTGAATTTTATACGTATAGTGATTAAAATTCTATCGAGTGTGGTGCTAATTACTGTGTTTTTAATTTTAATACATGAATAATTTACTTTCTGATCAGCAACCAAACAATGAATGTACGTATCCTAGAGGTTGTTGGTTCAAATACCAACGGAGTGTCTGTACTTAATTAAGAGTGTGGCCTCACGAGACGAATTTAGGAGTCAAAGTTTATGGGTTTCCTAAGTGACATCAATTTAATATATAATTATACAATTCAGTTCGCAATAAGACATTTTGTGCAAATTTAATGATTTTTGTAATATATACATACACAGAATTTGGACAAAAGCTACTAAGTCGTGTGAATATGTAGCTTACAATAAGGAATAAGCTATCTAGAGCTAGGTCCGCCTTTGATGGAAGCAAAACATTATATGTTTTTCTTTCATTTGTTCAAATCTTAGAGAACTAAGTTACTCGATATATTTATGTCGATATGATAAATAGTAATACAAATCTTTGAACTCCAAATGCTACTATATAGTATAAGCATACCTTGACATTGACTTATAATTCTAAAGAATCTAGTTAGTCCTATTTATTGATTTGTTTTACCTACTCTCTTGATTTGTTTTTTGGCTTTATCATCTCTTTTGTTTCTTTTTATTCCATTGGAATTTTTATTTTATTTTTGAAATCTTGTCAAAACATCATGTGTAGTTTGGACTTGAAAAAGTTTTTTCAACACTGAATACTAAGATTCCCTATTCTGACTTGTCAAAATTAATTTTCGTGAAATTTGGATAGCTTTTAAGAAATGTTAAAGCTTTTTTCAACACTGAATACTACGATGTTTCTTTTTTTTTTAAAAAAAATAAAAAAATATTCACTATCTTTTGAAAACATGAAATCAATAACAAGATATTCATCATATTCTTAATCCACTTTATAGGTTTAAACTCTTACCATTGGGAAACAAATTTACTATTTTCCTTTTAAATGGATGTGATATTGTTTGACTCGAACAAAATTTAAGATGAAAAAACTTTTAAAGCTTGTGATCTAAAATAAGTGGTGTAGGTTCAATATTAACCCACGAAATCTCAAACCGTCCTGCCCTGTCATGCATAATATTTTCACCCGCTTTTTACCTGCCCTGCTTATAACAATATATATAGGTTCTCCAGTACAACAACATACTCATTGTATTTTCATATTTTGAGATCCGAGGAGGGTAGAGCATACACAATCCATAACACTACCTTAGTGGTGAAGTAGAAATGCTATTGCCAATAGACCCTCGGCTCAAGACAAAATAAAGTCATATAGGTTTTGTAATTAAACTTAGTGTATCTGTCTAGAAAGATTTTGAAAAGCCATAATGAGCCTATTCAGAGCAACCCACAATTTAATTTAGGAAAGTCTAGGTGAGTTACATCTTTAGTGTTTTTCTCTAAATCATATATTATTAGTTAGTTTCAATTTATTTATCTGAATTTGACTTGGCACAAAATTTTAAAAAATAAAAAAGCAGTTTTAAATTAATTTTGTATATTTTAAACTATATATATATATATATGAAATATATTTTAATATATCTTGACGTCTTAGGTATTTTTTTAAATAAATTAAATAAAAAATGGGACAAATAAATTGAAACCGATTACGAGCCTTTTTTGACAAGCACCCAACTTGCAACTGGTAGAGATTTTTTTTCTCTTTTCCAATGGAAAAGATTTAATCTGCACACTTAAACCAAACTCTTTGCCATACCTACATCAACTTGTATAGTTTTAAGTCCCAAAAAAGGTAAAAAAGTATGCATCTTAATCATGCATGTGTACCACATTCTGATCAACGAATTTGAAAAGTCAAGAGTATATTAAGTCTCTTCACTAACCACCCACTCCACCCCACCCCACCCCAACCCCAAAGAAGGCATAATGCATAATAGATATTTTGATTTGGATTAAATAGATAATTAGACATTTTAATTTTGAGTATGTATATTTTCAGACGTTTCAGTGTCAGTTGAATGCTCCAACTTAAAAACAATCATCTAGACATTTTATATATGTTACTTTAGCAGTTAGTATCTATGAGACATGGTAGAGCAAGTTGAAGTATTTAGTTATGGATTGAAATTAAGTTGAAATGTCTGGACGCACAATCTTAAATTAAAATACTTACTAACCAAATTGAATTACCACTTGTTCAGCAAAAAACAAGTGGTTATAGGTGGAAAATGTTAGTGTAAACAACATAATTTCCTAGTTAATGAAACTAATTACACAAAGTCCCTTCTTATTTTCTCTCTTTCGATTTTTGCAAAGATACTCATACATTCAGTCTTCTATTATACATTGGTCGAATGCATGATGAAACAACTAATCCTAAATTTAAGGTAAGAGAAATCATAAATTATTTTATAATTTCTTAATTAACGGCAATAATTAGCTAACATTAACTCGTTTATGGATAAAACTAGTAGCTGATGTTTGAATTTCAAAAAATTTCTTAAACATCAATTTTTTTTATTTTTTTCTGGAAACTATTTAAAAAGCAAAAAACAACCAATTTCTTCTATATACGTTCTTCAATACTACTAAAATCAATATGAATATTGTTGCGATATTTTAAAATTTGGGAGTCAGAAATGAGTTATTAGTCATACAAAAGTGACGGAATAATTATTTTGGAAAGTATAACTTTCTTGAAATTGATTTCTACGATCGCCATGAAATTGGATATCGATGAAGTACGTAAAAAATTGAAGTTAAATATGTGGTTGAAGGAAATTCTTCTCCAATTGTCATAAGGAACGACAATAGAGTGAGGGTTTGTTTAGTTGAAGAAACAATTTTCTGAATTGGTTAATTTTTCGCTTTGTATTACCACTTTCGACAAGTGTTGTATTGTGTATCGGTTTTATTTGCTAATCTTATAATATATGGTAATATGGTTTTAGAGGTTTTGAAGAAGTTTATGTTCTAAAGTTGGGTTCTGTGTTGCTGAAACTCATAAAGGTACGAATATATAATGTGTTATTATACATTCATGCCAATGTATAACGAAACTGTGTCAGTCCAAGAAATGTATGGTAATATGGTTTTAGACATTCTGAAGTAGTTTGTGTTTTATAGTTGATTTTTGTGTAGTTGAATAATTAAATTACGAATGTATAATATTTGATTATACATTCGGACAAATGTATAATGAAAACTGGGGCAGTGCCGGAAATTGCATTTTGTCCATATATATATTTTTTTAATACTTTTTTTTAATTCATTGACTCAGTGTAAAAAAATTGAAGCTCTGTACTGAATTATCGTAACAAAGATAGCAAGTGGGTCTTGAAGACGTTTTTTATGAATGAATCGAAAATGTACCTAGCAATATGGTTAATGGGCTGCAGATCTAGGCCTTCTGGTAACATGGTCTCTATATGGCCAGACCAATTTCCACAAACTAATTTTACTCTTTCACCAGTTGCATCATCTACTATCCATCTAGAACTTGTTGATAATGGTAAATAATGAGAAAAAGTTGCAAAAAAGCAAAGAAAAATAAATATTGTGGCTAATTTCACCATGTTTTTATCCGAAGAGTATCAAAGAGCATAAGCCGAGGGTCTATCAGAAATAGTGATTACACTTATGAAATAAAGTTGGTTATGCTGAACGAAAAGAATTGATTGATCTCGTATATTTATAGCAGTAGTTAATGTTGATGTGATCGGACAAAACAAAATTTATCTCAAAAAATTAATCCTTATCTGATCTTTTAAGGAGAATTCTGTTCGAATTATAAGTGGTAATAGCTAAAAAGAATTTGTATCCTATCAGGTTATGTAAAAGACTATACTTAATTTATCACAATAAGTAAAACTAGTTGAAACAAAATATAGGTAATTTACTATAACGTGAAAAGTTTGTAGAATGTTTTGGGTCAAATGTACACCATATCTTAATTTGTATCCAATCACGTTACTTACAAGATAAATTATTCACAATTTCCCATAATATGTAAAGTTGGTTGAAAAATAAAATAGATGGTTTACTATAACCTATTAAATTTGTAGTATGGCTTGGTTCACAAGATACACGTTCTCTTTTAGAGTCATAGTTAATAGATAGTAGATTGGTATGGAATAGTAATAGATAAGACTATAATCTATATTTGTAGATCATGTAGATCGCTTCAAATTGCGACCTATTATTTACTTAATCGGCTTCAAGTTAAGTGATATTATTGCTTCTCGAGAGTCAATTAAACAGATAAGATCAACTCAATATTACTAAAATTATATATTCAAAATTATGTAAAAATTATAATAAGTTGCAACTCTATTCATGTCAATATAACAACATACTCAATGCAATTTTACATATGGGCTCCTATCAAAAAAATCTCGTGAACTCTACTAAACATTGACTGACACAAACTTGAACCATTGAATTTGAGAATTATCAATACTTTTTTCATCTAAACCAACACATTTCCTAATCAAAACTTTAGATGAAGAATAATAAGTATCATAATCACTCCTTCCAATTCTCATCAATATTTGAAAGTTGATAATTTGAAGCAAGTTTCCATGTACTTTTCTAATTGTAATCTAAAAATAACAGTTAAACCTGTATGGGGTAACTTATACATCTAAAAATTTAAATCAGGATCATAATTAAACAACAGATACAAATGTATGATGGTTATTTATACATCTAACAATTTATATCAGACCCTAAATAAACAACAATTACACATGTATGAGGGTAACTTACAGATCTCAAAATTAATATCAGACCTAATTAAGCAACAGATATACATGTATGAGGGTAGCTTACACATTTAAAAAGTAAACTGATGTAATGTATAATGTCACCTTATACAAAATTAATACTTTATAACTGTTTTTTTTTTCATAACTGCCAATGTACAACATATAGAAATATATTTCAGAATACCTACATCATACATTAGTGGGATGAAATAGCTAATGTATAATGTCTTATTATACATATGTCAACTTATACATAAACTCATAATCAATATCTTTGAAAGACGTGATCGACCGGAATCATCAAACTTCTTCTTACTTACCGCTTTAGAATCTGACTTCTTCAATCTAGAACTAGCCGCTTCCTTCAATTTATGCATTGTTGCCGGTTCGTTTCGATGCTTTGAACGATTCTCTGCGAAATTGGATTCTTTGCAATCAAATGTACCAGGAACAAACCCAACGGGAATATCTTGTTTTTGAGAATCTAACTGACTAAGTCTTAAACTAAAGTTAGGACGAAAATCCATTACCAATTTTACACTATATCGATTAAGCAAAAGCAAGTACAAACCAAGAAAATCAAAAATCTAACTTGTAGTATATGAAGAAAAATGAAAATATCAAACTACAAAAGTCGAATATACTTGCAAAATACAGTAATTTCATAGAAATGAACATGCATTGAGAGAATAAACGAAACAAATCCTAAATTGGTAAGGTTGAAAAAAAAAAAGTAAATCAATAAAATCAATTAAAGCTTCAAAACTTACAAATTGATAACCTCCAAATAGATTACTTGAATTTTGCCGTGGAAAAAGGGTTTTCAAATATAGAGAAAATATCGGGTTTAATGGGAGCAGATAGGGAGCAAAATAGGAAGAAAATATAGTGTTTTAGATGTATAAGGTTTATGAGAGAGAAAGTAGCAAAAAAAGGAATTTATATAATTAATTTGGGATTTGTGTAAATACTTAACCAAATTGATATTTAATGTAATAAGGTAACTTTAGTTTGTGTATATATATAAATTTTAAAATTTTTTATTATGGTTGAGGTCCAACCAACAAAAATTGGATGAGGCTCCATTGCCTTTTTGACACATGGAATAGTGGGCCCATCTATCTATTTTTATAGCTAAAGTGAAAATAACTAGAGAAAAAATATACTTAGAGTAATTGACACTGGTCCCATCAAGCTTTTTGAAAATGATTTTTTATTTATTCATTTAGTAAATTAAAAAAGTTTAATTATGTTTTCTTAATATTATCCTTAGTTTAAATAACTATAGTACTCTTCCGTTAATTTGTACTTTTAACTTATTTCTAAAATTAATTCTATTTTTACTCGTTATTTTTGATATATCAAGAAAAATATTTTTTAAAAATATTTTGCTTTCAATATTAAGTATTTATTTCCTAAATTATTTTCAGTGCCTAATACTAAGCATCAATTAATAAAAACAGTGTGGTAAAATAATCATGCTAATTATATTTTTTTTAATGACATGCCAAGTCAAAATTGGATAAGTAAAAATAAAGATGGCTAGTCAACTGGGGAGCTTCGAAGAATTATTAATAAGATTAATTATAGTGAAATACATCCCTTAAATTTTTTTAAGGAAAATGGTATCCAAATCTTGGTTGATCTTGCTGATGCTACAAAAATTTCAAAATTTGATGTTCAGATCTTGGTTCTTTCCTCTAACTTTGACAAATTTTTAATCAAAATAAATTATTATATGAAAGATTAACAAAAATAAGACTAGAGTATTTTGAAACTATTTTCTACATTTTAAAATAATTTTCATCTTAATTAATATCCTTAATTTCTTGCAAAATAATAAAAATATCTTTTCCAATTATTTACAAGTAACAAAGTAGAAAAAAAAAAAACAATCAGTATTATTTGCATGAAATTATACTCCTATATAACATATACATGTACTTTTAATTAGATTTGCATTCAATTAAAGATTGATGAAACTTAATGAAACTCTAAAAGATTATTTTTTTCCATTCGATGCTTTCTATTAAGAATTTTTTCATATCTAGGATTCGAATTCGAGACCTCTGATTAAGGAAAAAGTAACCTCATCTGCTGCATCACATCCTTTCGTAGTGTAAAAGGTATTTTTATTTTGTCCTCGGATGAACTGCTAATCTTCCAACAAATACTTAAGCAATTTATGGTAAATCATTTACAACCATGATCCACTTAATTAAGATGATAACTGATGAAAAAATATCAATCATTAATGTACACATAGTAAATTATGCAAATTACAAATTATGCACTTTTTATATTTATTTACTTGCTGTTGTGCCTGCTGAAGACACAGGCATTCAATTTTTATTGCCTTTTTCTATACGAACTATTATTTATTTTCTCTATTCACTTTTATTTATCACTAATTTTTTGATTAAATTTTTATTTTTATTTATCATTTTTGATATATAAAAAAAAAATAATTTTTTTTCTATTTTACCCTTAGCATTAATTACTTTTTCTTCAAATTAATTTTATGACACATGTAAACATCACTTAATAGAAATATTATAATAAAATAATTATATTATTAATTATTTTTCTTAATAAGTGTGTCATCTCAATTTGTGACGATTAAAACTGGAAGGAGAAAGTATTTAGCTCAATTCATTATTCTTGATAGGACGCATGTCCATAATACTATATTTTTTTCTCTTGTAAAAATAATTTAATGGGCCACTGTTCCATGTGTCAAAAAGACAATGGAGCCTCATCCAACTTTTGTTGGTTGAACCTCAACCATAATAAAATTTTCCGTTATAGGTCGACCTCGAGATGTTGGAAAGTCCCCAACTGACATACCATCCACAAGCACAAAGTCTTTTAGGTTTAATAAATCGATAACATCTTAAATTTTTCAATAAATTTTATTAATATCTAAATTATAATTTATCTAATCAAACATCAACTAAATACATGATAAAATATTTATATTTAGACACTTTCCATCCAAATTCCTTTCAAAAAATTTTATGCGTGTTTTTAAGTGCCCAATAAGTTAATTACTTAGACTATGTCATCTCCCTAATTTATACAAATTATCCTCTATATAGGCCGTAAAACCTCAGCTTTGTTCTAATTGACAATAATTTATATAATTAAAGAAATTTTTTTTTATGTGGTTAACTTAACTATCTAGGAAAAATTGGCAAGACTATCCTTTTCCAAAACTATTTTGCCATTTACCCACTAAATTTATTTTTGATTTAATTTTTAGGGTTAGGCTATAAAAAATTGAAAAAAGTTGAAAAAGTGGGGCCACAGGTGGGCCAAGGGATCATTTTATCATTTTTAGAACTTTGCAAATTTAATATAATATACTAACACTCTCCACTTATTCCAAAATTCAAAATAAATCATCTCTCTCTCTTCTCTTCAATTCTCTCAACTCCCGCTTACGAAACCTTCATCCCAAAATCGTCATTTTCGTTTCTTCTTCTTCTCCAGCTGCTAAGGGGTCGTTATTGCTTCATAAGGTTAGTTAAAATAAAGTTGTGATCATTTCTAGATTCATTTAAACATATTTCTTTACTAATCGATTCGTAGTGATGTAGGAAATTTAATTTTTTATTTTTTTTTGAATTTGGTTGATTAAGGATTTAAAGAATTATAATTTTATAGGTAATGAGTTTGATTTTGATGCAATGGTTGAGGTTTTATTCAATAGTTTTGACAGATTTTTTCGTCGTTCGCGGTGTTCAATTTAGAAATTTTTGTTTAGGAGTTTTAGTTTAGTTTTGTTTTTTTATATAGCAATGAAGTGTTGAATGGTGGGATAACTGTTATTTTGATAATTTGATTCAAACAGTGACCTATTTTTGTCTGTAGACCCGTGGTCTATAAAATTAGAATGCAGTCGATTGAAATTAATTTTTAGATGTATGGAATTATTTTAAAATATGATTGCGGAAATAGTGAAAATTGAAAAATTAATAGCTAATTAGTTTAATTAGGTGTACTAGTTTAATTTTTAGCAATTGTGGTGTTTTGATACTGCATGTTGGATTTTAGTTCAGTTATTGTAGTGAACTGTTTAATGGTGGGGTATTTCTTAATTTTTTTTTTTGGGGGGGGAGGGGGGGAAGGGGTCATTTGAGCATTGAGTTATTTTTGTTGATAGACTTGAGGTCTATGAACTGAAAATGGGAGATTTGTTCAGCAGGTGTAGATTGGGTTGAAAATGGGTAAAAAAAAATATCATTCCTAAACGGAAAGTCAGTACCGCTTCTGATTCTGCTGGTAACAGTAGAAAAAGAAAAGCTGAGTCAGTTGAAAATGTCTCAAAAAGAAAGAAAATTGAAGAGTCGGTGTTCGAATCAGATTTGGAGTTAAAGGAGATAGGCGTCTACATCGAGTCCAGTGAAGATGTTGCTAGGCGCAGTGTTAGTGGTGACAGTGAAGAGAGCGAGGGAAGCGGGAGAAATAGTGATGATGGGGATAATGATCCCTTGTCCATTTCATCTCTTTCAAGGTTCATTTCCGTGAAGCGGTAAGACCTTCGAACTATAATGGACGAGGTCAGATCTTTCCCGGCAAAGATATCGATTAGATCAAGAATGACTGCTTATCGATAATTTCAGCAAGTTCTTGTCGACCAGGAATTGAAGAAAAGAATCAAGCGGTCCTGTTTTGGACACTTGAGAAACTTGTCGGAACATCTCAAGTTCAATGGGCAGTTGGTCCATTATTTGTTGTTGCGACGCATCAAGAACGATAAGATGCATCATGAGATGTGATTTGCGTTAACAACAAGCCTTTCAAGAACGATAAGATGCTTGTTTTGGCTGAAAAGAGTTTTGTTTGATCACGGGGTTGAACTGCTCATCATACCCTAGTGAATAAAAAATGAAGAAGGTGTTAACAAAGGGAGAGAATTTTTGCTTTAAGGTGACAAAAATCAAAAACATTACGACGGCCAACTTGCTACACCTGAACAAAGGGAATAAACTGAACGAGGACCAGAAGTTTAAGTGTTGTTTACTGTAACACCCCGTATTCAAGTACGTATATCGGCGTATTCATGTACATGTATTGGTCTTATTTATATGAAATTAATTTATTTTATTTTATGAAGAATTTGCCCGTCAATGGTTTCATGCGAAGGTTATTGAATAAGCTTTCCAACGATATAAATATTTCCAAAAATGAATAGGTTTCGGATATAATCGAGCATGTTCGAAACTATAAAATGGTGGTCGGGATATTTGGGAATAGTAAATGTGCAGGAAAATTTCCTGCACACAAACTACTGAGGCCAGCCGAATTTTTGGGTCAAATTCGAACGATCATAACTCTCTTAATATAATGAACTGGGAGAGCTGCGACCTATGAAATGAAAGATCTTTGAGTCTTATTTCTAATGCAATTGGTTTCATCCAAATCCAACGTCTGAGTAAGGAGTTATACTCGTTTTACTTCAGCCTATCAAAACAGATTTTGAGGGTCAACTTCAAATGACCATAACTCCTTGTACAGGACGAACTGGGTGACCTACTTTATATGAAATGAAATCCCTTTGAATTATCCTTCCAACGATACCAATTTCACCCAAATCCGATATCGGAGCAAAGAGTTATGGTTGATCTACTTTAGCTTATCAAAACAGTCCACCAAAGGATAGATTTGACATTATTTAAATTTTAAAGGTATTTTGGTCATTTCCTATTATATTATAGACGGTAATATGTGTATATATAGATGTATATGAGTTCAAAAACTCATTTTCATCATCAATCATTGAGAAAGAACAAACCCTAGCCAAATTTGACCTTTAAATTACTTTTGATTCAACCGTAGAAATTTCAAAGTAATCCGATAACTGCGTTTGTCATCTCGAGAGCTTCGAACGGCACCTACTATTTGTGCAAACAGGATTGCATAATCAAGAGGTGAATTCTAAGGTATGAATATTGTTTGTCTTTATTCTTTTCCATATGTATATGTGTGATAGAGGATTATATGTATTGGTTGTTATTGAAAGGTGATGGGAATAGGGTTGTGGACTATTTTGCATGGTTTGGTTGTATTGAATTGTGGAAGGTGGATATGGTAATTGAGTTATGGAAGGTGGATGATATACTATTGAATTGATAATTATTTATGTCTATGGCTCAATTTGGTTTAATGGATTGGTTGGAAGGATAAATGAATCTAAACTTGATATTGGAGGATGATGTATGAATATGCATGGCATGTGAATTAATTGGAGTATAAGAGGGTTAAAGTGACACCTTTTATGGGGTAATTAAGGCTTACTACTTAACCACTAGTTTGGTGAATTCAAATAATTGAATTGTGACGTTTGGTTGCTAATACTAGATTGCTATATATGTTCATTGTAGATAAGTAATCCGAAAAGACAGGAAGTCCATTTGGGACTAGTATTGAAGGTTGACAGTCAGGTATGTAAAGCATACTTTATACCATATCTTTGGCATAAAAGTGAACAATTGTTCTATTAAGAAAGTTTCCAAAGTTATTCAATAACATGTGATCCATAATGGTTTTGTATGATGTCCTATGTTACCAATGAACTTATTTCCACCCTACAAGATGTCAAGACATTCCAATACTTACTTGTTTTTCAAATCTTACATGTCTATTGCACTAATGAATGTCAGAAGGTATCCGGTTACTCAAACAAGATCCATGTCCTATTAATGACTCCAAAACATTTTATTGATATACCAATAAGTTCCTACTTCATTGTTATGGCATTGATGACTCCAAAACACTTCATTGATGTGCCAA
>NC_061122.1:8732303-8747876 GCF_002878395.1 Capsicum annuum
CTATTTATATGTCTTTTATTGATGTATCATTGTTTCAAAGTATCAAACATGCAGTGGCGACCGAAATAACAATCTCAAAGATTAATTGAACTAAGTGATGGAAGTTCTCTCTTATCGGGTGGTATCCCAGGGGCATAAACCTATCATGGGTCTATCCCTATTTATGTGTTTATGGGTGGTATCCCAGGGGCATAAGTCTATCATGGGTCGATCCCAATTAATATGTACTGGAGGCAGCCTAATGGTCACAGTACAGTACAGTAATGATTACAAAGATGATAAGAACGAAGGTAAAGTGATTGAATAAATACAATGTACAGGTTGTCACAAGTTCTAGTTAGTGTGGTCCACTCCTATTATGATTTATTCACTTGTTTCTGATTTTTATTGAGATCCTATATCATATGTGATTATCTACAACTTTACATATTCAATACAAATTTTGTACTGACGTCCCCCATGGGGGACCTGCATTTCATACTGCAGGCACAGGTACCTCAGCTCATACACCGCACAAATAAGAGCCAGGATATCCAGCTATTTTTGGTGAGCTCCAGTTTGCTTCAGGGCTTTCCATGTCATATCCAGTCACTTTTGGTATTGTATAGAAGTTAGTTATATAGCGGGGTGTGTCCTGATCTTAGTTAAACTTTGTGTATTGTCAAGAGGCTTCGTAGACCAAATGTACAGTCAAAGTGGTATTTTGTTAATAGACGTGATGGCTCCAATGACCAAGTATTGTATATATATATATATATATATATATATATATATATATATATATGTATGTATGCTCGAGCTTATACAGGTGATTATTTCCTTTTATATGCGACATGATGCTGTCCGAATTTTGGGCTGTCATAGAGGTATGCATGGGAAGTATAAGGTTATGAGCTGGTTCTCCCGGGCCTCCTCGGTTACGGGTGCCAGTCCTCCCCAATAGATTCGACGAAGGTTGTCGACACAAAATTGATTCGAATGGTTGATTCTTTGAGTTTCTTCGAGAGCTATCCATGGGGAAAGAGACATTTCAATTGACCACGGACTATCTGAAAAATAAAAGTGACCTAACGAAGAAGGGGGAAGTATTTGATGAGAAGCAGAACGAATCCTATGCGTTATTTGGATTTCCCTGGGCATTCATCGTATCTACCATAAACCCTTTAGTGAGTTTATCGTAGATTCTCATTTTATTTATACTATTTCATAGACTCTGAGTTATTTTTTCACCGTTGTACTGCTTAATGATTTTGATCTATGAGGCCTTTTCTCATCTTGGAAAATTTGTTGGAAAATCAACGAATGAGCCATTTCCTATTCCCCATATCCTCAGATGGCACAGTACAAAAAGTGACAAGATAATCGAAGGCAATCCATTCAAGTATAAAGAAAAATTTACCAAGGTATGAACTTATTTTTTATTATACAATAATACTACTGGAGATTTGAATTTTATGTAATTGTTAATTGATTTTTTCTAGAACCTGCACCCGTACATCATCCCTACTGTTCATGAGATGAAGATGGATTACATAGTCACATTTAAGCCATATATCAAAGAGGTGAAGAATAAAGTCCTCGATGACTTGAAGAAAGAGTCAGAAGGGGTGACTGTCCTTACTTCAAATGAGGACAGTGATGATGGCGGAGATTTGGGTGGTTACCCCGTTGGAGTAAGCATTAGTGATGATGATTCTCCGAGCACCTCCAAAGATGCAGTAGGCACCTCATCCCCTGGGGATCTTCATAAGTGTGTTGTTGTGCTCGAGGAAGCGTTGTTGGATATTGCTGCCTATATCAAAGAGAAATGACTGAAGAAAAAAGAAAAGGATGAGCGACAACACAATCGAGGTAACTTTATTCAATAATTGATGTTGTTAATAAATTTTCAGCTTTAAATATCATTAACACTTTGTAATATGATGATACAATGCATGTGGACCTTCGTTAATCGGAGAGGAATAAAGAAGAAGAAAAAAAAGCAAAATGGATGAGTTAGCCTCTGTTGTGACGGGAGAGGAAAAAGAAGAAGAAAAGAAGGATAAAGAAGAAGATAAGTGCCAAGAAGAAAGTCCAAAAGAAGCAGTTGCAGAAGAAGAAGAAGAAGAAGAAGAAGAAGCTGAAAAAAAAAGCAGTAGCAGATGTTGAGGAAAAAAAAGAAGAAGGTGAAGAAGCACCAGCTGCTGCAGATGCTGAAATGGAAGGAGAAGAAGGCAAGAATGAAGAAACAGCTGCAGCTGTTGAGAAAAAAGGAGCTGAAGCTGACCAAAAAGATGTGGTCATGGATATCGTAGGTGAAATCAACAGTAACATTTGTGTTGATAAGGAAGATAGGGAAAAAGAAATTTGAATGCTGATATTGTTAATGTGTTTTTGAATGATCAGTAGTTAGGATAAGACAAATATTTTTTTTCATTTGACAAGTATGAAAGTTTAAGGATCTGTTGGTAGGATATTAGAAACATTCTTTTTATTTTATGGTAGTTGTTATAATTCTGCACTGAATCTGTCTCTATCAAACTGATTAGTGGCATGACCATTTAAATATGCAGGGTGTTGTCATAGTTGGTACAGTGTATGGTTGATGCCATAGAATGCATACTTAATCTTTTGTATACTGCATGCATAGTCTATCATTACCATGTTGGTTGATTTTAAGTTGACATGTTGTTTGATCGACCATGATTCTATCAAAAATAGTATTAACATTATAGAAAAATACAAGTATTATTATTTATTCAATATCACTACATCCATGTTACACCTTTTCAAAGAACGAATATTAGCATTATAGCACATAACATCATTTTTAGGTCATTCTCCCTTTCTTCGGCTAAAATTAATTTTTGTTTTAGTTGATCCCTCTCTATTTGGGTGTCATATAGCAACACTTTAAAGTGATCCCTCTGTTCTTCGGCTTCTTTGAACAAAGTCATGAGAAAATCTTTATTTTATTCGCATTGTTGGAGCCTTTGTAGTAGATTAAATTTTATCAAGCCTTGAAAATTTAATGTCTCGGGTCCCGAACTCAACGTTGATGGACTGGTTGGAGGTGATAGCTCATCAAGACATTTAAAAAACAAGTATGCGTCATTATCCTAGAAAAAAAATAATTACATAACGACTAACTTGACCTTATAAAAAGACACACACAACTCACCTTCGCAATTGCACAATTACAAAATTTGCGACCTAGATTTGAGTCCGTACGTGACGTCCTCAAGACAACCGTATTCCCACAATGACAAATTAGATTATTTTTAGAATTGGATGTTTGAGAGGCTTGATACATTGTAGAATTTTTAAAACTAACACAAAGGGAATGAAATAAAATAATGAGGGATGACCGACCTTATATATGAAGTAAAAATAAAGTGTTGACACTGATGGATTATAAAAGTAGCCGTTTATTACCGTTGGAGCAGTAATTTATTTTTTGAACTGGTGGTGACACTTAATAGACCGTCGTAGATCATGACCCATGTCAGCCATTGATTGGTCTAGTCTACCATAGATTTACATCTTCAGTAGTGCATCGATTGATCTTCTGATTATGCATAGAATATGGTGATCTATGTACTCATAGATAGACCATCACGTGGATGTAGTTAAGAAGGGAAAAAATAAATTAAAAATAAATTTAAATAGATAATCACATGTTTTGTCGCTGGTGGAAGAAAATAATTCATTTAAAAATAATTTGTATAGATAATCACATGTTCTGGGGTTAGTGGAAAAAAATAATTAAATTAAAAATGATTTAAATAGATAATCTTGAACTGTTCGTGATACTTATAGACTCCCATCGTTGTTGATGAATGTCAAAATCATGTAAAAAATATACTTGTGCTTTGAGGGTCCATCGATTAGACTGGTCTACCGTAGACTTACACCTTTAGAAGTGCATCGATTGATATCATGAGTATGTGTAGATCACAATGATCGATGTACACTGCTATAGACCGTCACTTGGATGTAGTTAAAAAATGAATAAATTAATTAAAAATAAATGTAGTGTTAATTTCTACACATGTGAGTGTGTGTAAACAAGACACATAATCATATTAGAGCTTGTACAAATTAGGGGGATGAATTAAGGAGTGTGTGGATGGGTAGTGGTTGAATGTTCAATATTCTAAGAGTAATGTTTGTCAAAACACAAGTATGTATTAAGGATATATATTGTATTTGATGACTACACATTCCACATACTCCTTCCATCACCATCCCTAAATCAAAATAGTGTTTGGAATCTATAGTAGTTAAACAATCATCATCCTCAATACAATATATATCCTTAATACATACTTGCGCTTTGACAAACATTACTCTTAGGATATTGAATATTCAACCACTACCCATCCACACGCTCCTTAATTCCCTCCCTAATTTGTACAAGCTCTAATATGATTATGTATCTTGTTTACACTCACTCACATATGTAGAAATCAACACTACACTTATTTTTAATTTGTTTATTCATTTTTTAATTACATCCAAGTGACGATCTATAGCGATATACATAGATCAACGTGGTCTAAGCATACTCGTGATATCAATCGATGCATGTCTGAAGGTGTAAGACTACGGTAGACCAGTCTAATCGATGGCTAACATAAGTTATGATCTACTACGGTCTATTAAGTGTCACCACCAGTCTATAGACCAGACTAATCGATGGGCACTCAATATTATCTATTTAAATTATTTTTAATTTAATTATTTTGTTTCACCAGCCCTAAAATATGTGATTATGTATTTAAATTATTTTTAATTTAATTATTTTGTTGCACCAGCCCCAAAATATGTTATTATCTATTTAAATTATTTTTAATTTAATTATTTTACTGCACCAGCCCTAAAATATGTTATTATCTGTTTAAATTATTTTTAATTTAATTATTTTACTACACCAGCCCCAAAATATGTTATTATCTGTTTAAATTATTTTTAATTTAATTATTTTGTTCCACCAGCTCTAAAATATGTTATTATCTGTTTAAATTATTTTTAATTTAATTATTTTGTTCCACTAGCCCCAAAATATGTTGTTGTCTATTTTAGTTTAACCGGTGACGCATCGACTCACATGGTCTACGATCGACCACCATACAAAGTCGAGGAAATATATATGATTGATGATAGATTATATATGAATTTTTATAGAAACTTGAAATTAATCGAGTCAAACTACAGTACTGTTAATTGAACAAGGCATACATATTTGAAATTTGTGTCTGTACAGAAGATTAACCGCCATAAAAAAAAATAATGTCTCACAACAAAGATGGTAAACACAATGTTCAAACTGAAACAACATACTTACATTAAACTAGTTCATTGCATTACATATTAAAATTTACAACAAAAGGGGAAAAATAGAAGAAACTTTATTCTAACAAAATCTTACTAAGATAGCTTCTTCAGCAATGAACAAACCAAAAAAACTTAACAACATAAACAAAAAAAAAGTAAACTAAATTATGGAGATGCTGGGGGGTGATGTAGTCATTACCGTATATTCCAAGACACTCCAGAATTGCTCGGAGGAAACGAGCAGTTTGTCGGAGCTCACGCTCCAAGTAACGGCGGTCTTCTCCCAGGCCGTAGAATAGCCGGTCAAAATCGTTTCACAGCAAAATCAAATCATAGTGACGAGGGGGAACTCGTCTGATTGGGTGAAGGGGAATTCAGCGACCAGGCATGATTTCTATTTTGGGGAAGATGAAGAGGGTTTATGATGTTTTGGGTTTAGGGACAAGTGAAGGGTTGCATAGAAATAGTCCCTGTACTTATGGACTTATAGATGGAGTCCTTTCATATATCCAACCAATGGTCAGTCGACGCGTGTGGGAATAGAAAACACTTGGTTTCCGTATACCAGCAATTTTTCTTAAGAACAAACGTATTTGCATCTTTTAATTAATTGGGAACAGGAAATAATGATTCAATGTATCTATTAGAGAGATATGGCGGCATAAATACCCACATAGTGTATTTGATGAGTAATCATATAACCAATATATATTATTTAATAGACTGTGTGAAATATATACCATAGAATTCATGTAGTCTATCGTAGACAAAGTTTTAAGTCGATAACAACTGAACATTGAATTCTACTGAAATACACATTTATACCCCAAAACAACAACTTTATAATTGAAGCAAAAAAAAAATATCTATGATTTGTTGGGCATGCTACACGTGGTTCTTTTGTGCCCAAATTTCTTACATATTAAACACCTATTCCTCCTTTTTAATTTGAATGTCTCACCGACTCCCTTAGTACGTTTGACTTTCTTTCTTCCAAGTTTAGAATCGTAGGGGGGTGGAGAAATTTTAGTGTCTAGCAATTCCTATAGCACAGTCCATTCGGCCTCTGGAGGGACAACGTTAATTGCTTTCGAGTATGCGATGAGGTAACTTTCAGCTTTATAAATTGGTGAAGAGTACTCCGAAATGGAGTTACCAAAACTTACTCCATCACCATACTTTGCTCGCAAAGCTGCCATCGCATGTTCGCACGGTATTTTTACCAAGTCAAATTTCCGACAAGAATAACTCCTCTCCAAGAGATTAACCTTGGTAGTAACACCATTGCCGAACACTGTGTACTGGTCGAGAACCCCATTTGGATTAGTCACATACAATGAATCGTTCGCACTCTTGTTATCCCTTAGGATCTTTTCCGCACAAGACACAAATATGTTCTGTTTACCATCGACATAGGCATACTTTCACCAATTTTTTTAGAAATTGAAATGAATATGTACGACAAGGGGTACTTTCGTTCATCCATCAAAACCAAGTTAAGCGACTCGGCGATGTTTGTGGTCATCACATCGTACTTATTGCCCAGGAAGTGTGCTCTACTCTATTTTTCAAAATCAATTACATTTTCAAGGACATGTGTCGCCTCAGGGCAACTATTCTTCAATTCCTCAAAATTCTCGCTAAACTCATCGAAGGAATAGGCCTTTGCCGCAGCGTAGAATAGATAAAGATATTCTTCATAGTGTTAATTTACACAAAAATTTTCAGCGAGGTGCCTCATGCAAAGTTCGTGATGTGCAATACTGTATACATGGGAGAAGACATTGGCGATGCTAATGTGCCTGTCGGAGATGACATATGAATCTGGTTCATCTTCTACAATAGACTTCAACTTCTGGAAGAAGAAGGTCCAAGAAGTATCATTCTCTTTATCGATGACACAAAAGACAATTGGAAAGATTTGATTTTCGATGTCCTATGCAACTGTACTCTGCAACACGCCCCCGTACTTTTCATACAAATGTGTGCTATCGATGGTAATTACCTTTCTCATGTGGGCTTTTCCCGTATGTAATCTCCGAATGCTAAGAAGTAGTAAACGAATGATCTATCCATCCGGTTTACCATGATAGAGTAGGACGACCCTGGATTCAACAACTTCACCATGTGAGAAAAAGCTGGCAAGCAAGCATATTCGTGCTCTGGTGTCCCTCGAATGATGTTCTTCACAATTACACTTCTTTTCAACACATCCAGTAGCTTGCGTTGCAATGCAACTCCTTGAACACAATCTTTTGAATTTCTCTTATGCTTGGACCCTTACCATCCCGAAAATGATTTACACATAGTGAAGCAATCAATTCAGATGAGATTTTTTTGTGCTTGCGGGTGGCGTGTTTAACACTGCACGTGTGCACCCTGACATACTTTTATATGTGATATCTATTCGAGGTTTCGTACTTCCTTGCCTGCAACAACCAGCCACAACTAGAAGATACACATTTCGCCTTCAATAATTTGGTGCAGCTCTTCTCCATACGATAATGAAAAGACTACCTTACCGCTACTCCATGAGGTGTGCGTCAACCATGCGCACAGAATCCATTATATTTCATTCCATCTCCCCAATATCTTATTTACAATGCACAACCATATGCTCGGGCTCCTTCTTACCCGTAGTGGCGTGCACCAGCAATCTAAAATCATCCAATGGCCCCACAAGTTCAAAGAGGCCTTTCGAGGTCTAATTTTCAGCCTAGAGCAAAATTCAAAAGGGATAACATGGTAAAAGATAATTTCACTCCTATTGGAATATCTTACACCAGTTTATTTCATAGGTTGAGAAAAATGAACGTTCTAAACCCAATTGAGCGAAGGATCCCGAATCCTCCTCCAAGAACTTGAACTATTCTAGAAGATGTGAATACTATTTGATGCCCCAGGGCACGACATAGAGAAATGTTGGTATCTAAAAAGAGCAATTCAAGAGTTGATTACTACCCAACAGATTATGGTAGAAATTCCAGACGCTCCAAATGTCAATCAAAATCCGCTGCCAAATCATAATGAAACAAACATGCTAAAAGTGATACTCACTGGTAAAGATGCTACGATGTCCTTTAAGCCAATTATTAAAATTAAAATTGATTCAGAAAAATCAGCAAATGTTGTGGATTTGACAAAGGAAAAGCCTGCAGAAACGGAGGTGGTGATAGCAAAACTCGAATTATCGAATGCTCCCTTGGTGATGGGGAAAGATATTTCAAAAAATATTGGGTTAAGTCAAATAAAGTCAGAAGTCATTATTCCCAGAAGATCCAATAAGCCTCTTTTAATTATAAAAGGATCTCTCATAGCTCCTATTGTTATTAAACAAGTGTCACAGCTGCCTATGGTTGATACGAATGTTGTCCCTTAGAATTATGATCGCGTTGTGGTGATACACAAGGGGAAAGAAGTGACTGAAGATATACATGAAGTAAGGAAATTAACTCGATCTGGAGGATGTTATGCTCCAGTAGAGTTAAGAAAGAATAAACAAGGCAGTGAAGAATGAATAACAGTTAAGAAGCCTGTCACTGATGAAGAAGCTGAAGAATTCTTAAAGAAAATAAAATTTCCAAAATATTCTGTTGTGGAACAGTTGAAGAAGATACCAGCACAGATTTTTTTGTTGTCTTTATTGATACATTCAGAGAAACACCGCAAAGCTATAATGAAGACTCTTAACGAAGCATGTGTTCCCAATGAGATTAGAGTGAATCAGCTGGAAAAAGTTGTTGGAAGAATCCTTGAAGCAAATAAAATTACTTTCTCAGACAATGAATTGCCTATGGAATGTACTGAGCATAACAAAGGTCTGTAGATTTTTGTGAAATATGAGAATTTCGTCGTCACTCGAGTGTTAATTGATGGAGGATCAGGCGCTAACATTTTTCCTATGTCAACTTTGAAAAAGTTGAATGTTAATGTGGAGAGAATTCGACCTAACAATGTATGCATCAAGGGTTTTGATGGATAAAAAATTAATGCCCTTGGTGAAATAGAACTCATATTGACAATCGGGCCTGTGGATTTTACTATGGATTTCCAAATGCTAAACATTGATGCTTTATATAATATGTTATTGGGAAGGCCGTGGATTCATAGGGCTAAAGTAGTCACATCAACGTTGCATCAAATGGTCAAATTCGAATGTGACAGGCAAGAGATAGTTGTTTATGGTGAAGGAGACTTATCCATGTATAAAGAATACTCTGTTTCTTCAATCGAAGCAGATACTGCCAATGTGTTAATTCATCAAGCTTCTGAGGTAGTGGCAGTTGAGCATATCCTGGAGGGAAATCTCATTGTAAGACCACAATTATCCTCTGCATCTATTATGGTAGTGAATGAAATGTTGAAGCATGGTTTCAAACCAGGAAAAGGTCTAGGGATGTTTTTGCAAGACATAGTTCATCCGGTAAACCTCTATGAGAACTTTGGTACTTTTGGTTTGGGATACGAGCCTACTTCTAAAGATATAAAGAAGGCTAAAATGGGTAAGAAAGAGTCATGGTCACTTACCAAGCTGATACTACTACTTCGCGAGTCTTTTATCAAATTCAGTGATGTCGGATCCTCCAAGTTACTTGCTACAGAATCAATGAATGATGATGGTACAGAGTTGATTAACCTTTTTCAGAATATGTTCATTGAAGCTGATATGGTTGAAATTGGGGAAGGTACCAGCAATGCAGATGTGTAGTTTGTCAGCCCTGATATCTAGCTTAACAATTGGGAGGTCACTCCTCTCCCTATTATGAAGGAGTCTTGGTAGTTTGTTTGTTTTTCTTACAATCTTAGTAGCTTGTTTTTCTTTCTGTAATTTGAATAATTTTAGGATTGTAATTCAGACCTTTACCTTGGTATTTAAGTTTAAAACTCTTTCTAGCTTTGTTTTTAATAAAGTGCAATCTCCTTTTGTTTTATTTTGGGTCTGATGTTTATTTATTTATTCTTCTATCATACAGTTTTTTCTATGCCGATTATAATGATATGACATGCATGAAGAACTGTCAACCAGATTTAAAAACCCCAATCTAATTATGAAATAATGAATAAATAAGTTGAATATGATGAAGGAGAAGCATTTGAGGATATAAGCAAGGATTTCAAACAGTTTGAGAATAAGACAAATACCAATTTGGAAGAAACTGAGGCAATCAATTTAGGAGATCATGAAAATATTAAGGAGACTAAGATAAGTGTACATGTTCAACCACAATAAAAGAAATCTATAATTGAAGCTTTGCATGAGTATAAAGACATCTTCGCATGGTCTTATGATGATATGCCCGGTTTGAGCACTAATTTGGTAGTTCACAAGTTGCCAATTGATCCTGTTTTTCCTCCTGTCAAGCAAAAGCTAAGAAAGCTCAAAACTGACATGAGTGTAAAAATTAAAGAGGAAATCACGAAGCAATTTGAGGCTAAAGTCATTTGAGTGGCCCAATATCCTACTTATTTGGCAAATATTATCCCTGTTCCAAAGAAAGATGGCAAAATTCGACGTGTTGATTATCGTGATCTAAATAAGGCGAGTCCAAAAGATAATTTTTCACTTCCCAATATCCATATTTTGTTGGAAAATTGTGCCAAACATGATCTTGCATCTTTTGTGGATTGTTATGCAGGGTATCACCAGATTATTATGGATCCAGAAGATGCCGAAAAAATATCATTTACTATGTCATGGGGGACATATTGTTATCGAGTCATGCCTTTTGGACTAAAAAATGTTGGGGTAACTTACATAAGGGCAATGACAAAATATTTCATGACATGTTGCCAAAGAGATTGAAATTTATGTGGACGACGTGATCATTAAGTCGAGAGAGCAATCTGATCATGTCAAAGATTTGAGAAAATTCTTTGAAAGGCTTCGGAGGTATGATCTCAAACTTAACCCGGCAAAATGTGTATTTGGAGTTTCATCAGGAAAACTCTTGGGTTTTATAGTCAATCGGCGTGGCATTGAGTTAGATCCTTCAAAAATAAAAGCTATTCAAGATTAGCCTTCACCAAAAAATAAAACAGAGGTGATGAGCTTACTTGGAAGGTTGAATTATATCAGTAGATTCATTGCTTAGCTTACGACAACCTGTGAGCCAATATTCAGGTTGTTGAAGAAAAATGTTAAAGTTGAATGGACTGAAGAATGTCAAAAGACATTTGACAGAATTAAGAGATACTTGTCGAATCCACCTATTTTGGTTCCTCCAGAGCCAGGCAGACCCTTGATATTGTACATGTCTGTGTTAGACAATTATTTCGGCTGTGTATTAGGTCAACATGATGTTACAGGCAAAAAAGAAAAAGCCATATACTACCTTGGCAAAAATTTTACTATTTATGGGGCTAAGTACACTCTTCTTGAGAAAACGTGTTGCACCTTAACTTGTTTAGCCCAAAAGCTGAAACATTACTTGTCATCTTATACTACTTACCTCATCTCTCGTATGGATCCTTTAAAGTATATTTTTTAGAAGCCTATGCCCACAGGCAGACTCGCGAAATGGTAAACGTTGCTCATAGAGTTTGATATTATTTATGTGACACGAATTGCAATGAAAGCTCAAGCCTTGGCGGATCATTTGGCTGAAAATCCTATTGATGAGGAGTATGAGCCATTGAAGACTTATTTTCCAGATGAAGAGGTATTATATGTTGATGAGTCTGTTTCTGACAATTGCCATTCGGGCTGGAAGTTGTTCTTTGGTGGAGCTGCTAATATAAAAGGAGTGGGGATAGGAGCGGTTCTTATTTCTGAATCAGGCAATATCATCCTACAACAGCCCAACTTCGATTCTACTGTGCTAAAAATATGGTAGAATATGAAGCTTGCATCCTGGATTGAGATTAGCCATAGACATGGGGGTCCAAGAATTATTGGTATTAGGAGATTCAGATTTATTAGTCCACCAAATCCAAGGAGATTGGGAGACTCGTGATTCAAAACTCCTACCATATAGAAGTTGTTTGCAAGATCTTTGTCAACGATTTGTATTAGTGAAGTTCAAACACATTCTCAGAGCTCATAATGAGATTGTTGATGCTTTGGCGACCTTATCTTCGATGCTTCAACTTCTCGATAAAACTTATATTGACCCTTTACATATACAGATTCATGATCAACATGTATATTGCAATGTGGTTGAAGAAGAACTTGATGGGGAGCCGTGGTTCTATGATATCAAAGAATATATTCAGACTGAAAAATATCCTGTACATGCTGATGGTAATCAAAAGAGAACCATTCAACATTTTTTTAGCGAATTTTTCTTAAGTGGAAAAATCTTGTATAAAAGGACTCCTAATTTGGGACTTCTGAGGTGTGTAGATGCTAAAGAAGCTTCAAAAATAATGACTGAAGTACATTCTGGGATTTGTGGACCACACAAGAGTGGGTATGTTTTGGCAAAGAAAATACTCCGAGCAGGTTATTATTGGCTCACCATGGAGCGAGATTCCATCAATTTCGTTCGTAAATGTCATTAATGCCAGGTACATGGAGACTTAATACATTCCCCTCCATCTGAGATGTATACAATGATTGCTCCATGGCATTTTGTACCTTGGGGAATGGATATAATTGAACCAATTGAACCAAAGGCCTCGAATAGACATAGGTTCATCTTGGTAGCCATTGATTATTTCACGAAGTGGGTGGAAACAGCGACTTTCAAATTAGTGACCAAAAAAGTAGTGGTTGATTTTATTTACTCCAACATCATTTGTCGGTTCGGCATTCCAAAGATAATTGTCATGGATAATGCTGCGAATTTCAATAGTCATCTGATGCAAGAAGTGTGCCAGCAATTTAAGATTATGCATCGAAATTCAACTCCTTATTGTCCAAAGACAAATGGAGCTGTAGAAGCTGCCAAAAAGAATTTAAAGAAAATACTTCGCGAGATAGTGCAGGGTTCCCGACAATGGCATGAAAAGTTACCTTTTGCTTTGTTGGATTATCGTACTACAGTTTGGACTTCAATTGGTGCAACTCCTTACTTGTTAGTATATGGAACTGAAGCAGTTATACCGGTAGAGATTGAGATTTCATCTCTTCGAGTAGTTGTGGAAGCTGAAATTGATGATGACCAATGGGTCAAGGCTCGTTTGGAGCAATTAAACTTGATTGATGAGAAAAGATTAACATCAGTATGTAATGGACAACTATATCAAAAGAGAATGGCACGAGCATATAATAAAA
Source organism: Capsicum annuum (assembly GCF_002878395.1). Taxonomy (NCBI): domain Eukaryota; kingdom Viridiplantae; phylum Streptophyta; class Magnoliopsida; order Solanales; family Solanaceae; genus Capsicum; species Capsicum annuum. The sequence goes on from NC_061122.1 coordinate 8,745,835, forward strand.
AAGTGCGTCACAGACATTTTGAAGTTGGTCAATTAGTACTAAGATGCATCCTACCCCACCAGATTGAAGCCAAACGCAAATTTTCTCCTAATTGGCATGGACCATTCATGGTGAAGAAAGTGTTACCTAATGGCGTGTTATATCTGACTGATGTAGAAGGAAAAATGGAAGGAATGTCGGTCAATGCTGATGCAGTTAAAAGATATTATGTATGATCTTCATGTACAATTATGTTATGTATGTTTTGTACTTACATTTTTAAAGATTTGAAATGATGAAGGACTTTTGTTCTACAATCCGAATAATATATCAACCTTTGTTTACCCCTTTGAGCTTTTATTTTTCTTCGTACCCCTCTTTTGGATTCAAATTAAAGTCAAAAAATTGAAAAAAAAAAAAAAAAGAGTTAAAAAGAAAAAAAAAAGAGTTGAAAAAAAAATAATAATAAAAAATAAAAAAAATCTAAATCAAACAAGAGAATGATGTTGCATGAACTACGTTTGACTTGATTCTTGCTATGACAAGATACGTAGGCAGCCCTACTCCGGGGTTCAGTCTAACCAAAAAAAAAAAAAATTACCCAGAATGAAATGAAACTGAGGCAAAAATTTATTTTCTTAAAAGAATCGAATCCAAAAGTTGTATGTTTCACCCAATATTATATAAATTTTTTAGCCTCATGCCGACCTTTCTTTTTAACCCTATCCAAAAGCCAAGTTACAATCAAAGAAAGACCTTCGGATCAATCTTTAAGAATGTCAAGGCTAAACATGTTATGAGTGCATGATATTTCATATTTTGGGTGTTTATCTAAAAAAATGAAAAAATGAAAATGAGAGAGTCTTATTAGTGAAAACCCTTTCGGGCACCATAAGACGACTGTGAGCTGAGACAGAAATGAAAAGGAGATAGGCTCATTGGCAAAAATCCATTGAGGTGCCACTAGCCGAAGAAAGGTTGTTATCAAGAAAGACCAAGTTCAAGATTGGCTTAATTTCAAGCTCAATAAGTGGACAAAAGTTGTAATGATTGGTGTGGGTAGATCTGGTTGTTTGATTCAAATGCATGTCATAATCGCTAGAATCGATTTCCACATTCGGATAAGTTTTCTCTTTGTTTTGAAAAAGAGATGCCTATTATTTTTTTCTTTTTATTTTAATTTTTTATTTTTGTGTCCTTGTCATCAAACAAAAAAATTTTATTGTCTTTTGAGTCAAATTCACGTCAGGTAGAGTGAGAAAGAACTCCAAACTTGCTACCAACTCCTTTAAGAGTACAAAGCAAGGCAAGGGGTCGATGTACAGAGACAACGTTTCAAAGTAAAAGTAAGGTACTCAAGATGATTGTGATTTGACCATTTTAAACTCGTGAAAATCTAAGGGATGTATTGGAAGTTAAACTCAGAAGCATCATACAATAGAAACATGATTTGAGTTGAGGATCTCAGTAGTCAGAATTTTGAGTCAGAAGTACGTCAATTTAATGAATATTATCATAGTTTGGAGAAGAGTTAAGCATGGCAAGTGCGAGAGTGACTACTTTAAAAGACAAATGCTACAAACCAACCACCACATGTTTTAAAACTCACAATTTTTCTTTGTTTGAAACAAAGATGAAATAATTGTTTTCAGATAAAAGATGCGATTTCACACTTCACTCAATCTAAGAAGCATGGTTACAACATCCGATGCTGGATCTCGGTGATGGTAAACTTTATTCTTTGCGAGATATATTAAAATCCAGTGACACATAAATTTTTTCAATACAAATTAGGGCAAAAATTTTATGTGTGTTGTATGGAATTTAATATTTGCTCAGGACCCTCCTGAAGAATGAGAATTTATTTTTGCTCAGGACTCTCCTGAAGAATGGAAATTTACTTTTTGTTCAGGACCCTCCTGAAGAATGGGATGTTATTTTTCTGTTTCACCTTTTATTTGAGTTCAGGAACATATTTGAAAATCAGAAATTGCAAGTCCAGGAGTCCAGGAGCCTGCCTGAAGAACAGGGTGAAGAAATTGCAAATCCAGGAGCCCGCCTGA
>NC_061122.1:8750876-8794732 GCF_002878395.1 Capsicum annuum
TTGGGAGAGATTTTTTTTACATGGTTGCACATATTTTTCTAAATGTAAAATTAAGAATAAATTAAAATTCATAGAGATGAATAAAGCTAGATATGTGAAAATTTTTAGAAGTGTAGTAGTGGTTTAAATCTAATAAAGTTACATTTATGTGGCTTTCATTATCAGTACAACTGGCCTTTAGTTTCTTCTCAATTGCCTATAGTTTTAGTCCCTAGTTTCAATTATAGAAAAAGGATAAAAATACCTTCAAGGAATGCACAATTTATTTAAAGGAAACTTTATGTAAATGTACACTTCGGCCATCTAGTTTATTAGCAAAAATATATACCTACGCATTTGGCATTGGTGAGATTAGTTGTAAATAAAGGATCAAGTGAACTCGTAGTCATCCAATTAAACTCGATATATTATTTGTATAATTTTAAAAATATATCTAGTATGATTTGAAGACAGTCATGTCAAAAGAGATCGAGTGGTGCATTGGTTGAGTGTATGTCTTAACTCTTTGAGGTTCAGGGATCAACCATGCTTATTGCCAACATTTGTCTTTTTGAAATCCTAAATTCGCCTCTATATTTCGGTTGTATATATTATGTATATACTGTGTATATTTTTCTATATTATATTCAGTGTATGTATATTATATACATAGTATATGTGTATCTAGTATACGTATACACTACCTATAAATAGTGTATGTATTTGATAAATTAGATGAATGAATGATATTTGACTGTATCACATTCAAAGAATAAGTGAAATCAAAGTAGGATTGGAAGAAAAATAACGACAGCAAAATAGTAAGATAAATAAAGTAAATGAAGCAACACGTAGTTGTAAAAATTGTAGAACAAGATAGTATGTGATTATTGAATACGGAAAAGACGAAAAGAGGAAACTAGCTCCCTCTCCCTCCCACATAAAAGTACAACAACACTCTGTTATTTACTATTCTTCCACCTTAATTCTATCAGTATAAGTTCCTGTTAGAGTTGTGACCCAAATTTTGTTGGTTTGGCCCTGAAAGTTTCGCGGTGTGACTTATGTTTGTGATTTTCAATGGGCCTTTATGTTTTTGAGCCTAGGACCTATTTGTACACACATACTATATAGGTACGATTTAGTAGGTTATTTTCGTTATTCAAAAAATTCGGCCTTCTCCACAGTGTACTCTCTCCATTATAGTGAAACCTCCTCTACCTCTGCCCGTGGTTTTTTTCGTAAGGATTTTCACGTAAATCTGTGTATTGTTCTTGTTTTCTTTTACTTGTGGTTTGCTTATTCTGTCCGAATCATAACAGATCCTATTTAGGATCATGTTATCAGTAAATTGAAAACGTGCAAAGGGGAGAAATTAAAAGACGAAAAGATCGAGGATACTAGCTCCTTGCCTTACCCACACAAAAGTCTAACAACATTTTGTTGCTTACTATTCTTCTATCTTAATTCTTGACCTCTATACCTTCATATATAGAATCACGTTATCAGTAAGTTGCTGAAGACACGCGAAGGGGAGAAATTAGAAGATGAAAAGAGGAAACCAGCCTCTAATCTCTCCCATATAAAAGTACAACAACAGTGTTCTACATTTCCGCTACTTATTATTATTCTATTTCCGCTACTTATTATTATTCTATCTTAATACTCGATTTCTATATCTTCATATCTACGATCATATTATCAGTAAGCTGCTAAAGACGCCTGAAGGGAAGAAATTAGAAGATGAAAAGAGGAAACTGACTTTCGATCTCTCCCATATAAAAGTACAACAACATTATTCCACATTTTTGCTACTTACTATTCTTCTATTTTAATTAATACTTGATCTCTATATCTTTATATCTACGATCATGTTATCAATAAGCTGAACACATGCAAAGGGGAGAAATTAAATATCAATCTTGCTTTATAAAATTTGTTACTTTTTCTACTCCGAAATATCAGTATACTCTTGTTCTATACTTGCCAATTCTATACCATACAATGTGTCCACCTACTTTAGCAACCAAATTAATTATATATTATTTATATTGAGTTTGCTTTATATATATCAACTATTTGAAATTAGTTGATTCAACTTATTATTTTACATGAGATCAACTTTCTATAAATAGTACTACTTTTGTAGAATATAAAAGGAAAAAATTAGGTGATAACTTGACAAGAATTGAAGCTAATTTTGTACCTTTTTTAAATCAATAATTTGATTTTCTACAATATAAAATTCACGAGAACTCCATCATGATCCTTTCTACTTTACAATTAATTACTAACATTTAAGAATTGGTTGAGTTAACAGTTTATGAAAATGATTGTGTATTAAACAGCTTGAAAAGTTAGTTGAAAAAAAATTGTTGTTACAATATAATTATAACTATCAATTGACTAATTAAACATGGATTTAAGCTATAAAGACATATACCATTTCTAAATTAATATTTCAACCAACTTCTCATCTAAATTTAAGGTTGTTCTTTCTAATTTTCCAACATACCATTGCTTCTTCTTTAATTAATGTCACATATTACCACAAAATTTTGTGGTATTAGTCAATGGCTAGTTTGACTTTTGAAACTATCTACATTTTTCTTTTTTAATATTTGAAAAAAAGTTTAACTTAATTATTTGATATTCGAAATTATCACCCCTCAAGGATGAGTATTTTTTTTTATCTATTTTATATTCAAAAGTTATTGCACGATACTATTTAAAGAAAACAATTTCTACCAAAATTATTCTATTTGTGGGGTCAAACTTAAAATTGTTGATAAAAAAAATAGAGGAATTTCATTCATTCACTATTTTCTTAGTAGCGAGAACGAGTAAAGTCACAATTGTCAAACTATAAAATCAAAACTATTAATAGTCTGTTTGGATCAAGCTTTTAAAATTTGTTTATTTTGAAAAACTATTTTTTTTTCATACATGTTTTTCAATAAAGAAATTGCCAAAGTGTAGTTAATATTTGGTTAGTCAATAGAAAAAAAAATACTTTTGCTAATATTAAAACAACAATTTGTATTTGATCAAAATTCAGAAATACTAATGAAAAAAAATATTTTCAGCTTTTGAAAAATATTTTCTCTAACTACTCGAAAATTAAAAAAAAACTTAATTTATTAATTTAAAACTTAAACAAACACGTTAATTCTGTTAAATATTTCTTTATAAAAATAAAAGATACACTTAAATTTTGTAGGACCTTAACCAAACAAAGTATAGATGAAAATGAGATAAAGGGAAAAATTGAATTACATAAACACAAATTAATAGAATGGGGTTGTAGGATGTGGACTCTTTAGCAAAAGCACATGGTTTGTATATTGAAGTGAAAGAACTTTAATCTTTTGAATTTTTTTTTGTTCTCATTCGGTATCTGGTATCTGTATTAGAGCCCGATTAATTTGAATTCACGCTGGGTAGGGGCCCATTCGAGGATTAACACTGCCAATAGTATCTGGTATCTGCATTAAAGCCCGATTAATTTGAATTCACGCTGGGTAGGGCCCCATTCGAGGATTAACACTCCCAATAGAGTTTTTTCCATACCCAAGGTCGAATCCTCGACCTCTTATTAAGGGTGGAGCAGTCTCATCCGCAACACCACAACCATGTTGATTAATTTTTTGAATTTAATTATAACTAGTTAGTCAAGGGACAAAATCCAACTATATTGTTAAATACTCTAATTAATGTCATTTTATATTACTAGTACATTTTTCAATAATAATTGTGACGGCCACTTATTTGGTAGTTAATTTTGGACCACAATTCACGTGTCACAAAATAATTAACGGTTTCAACTATGATATTAACAATACATGTGTAATTTCATGAATGGAGTTTTAAAAAGTTAGAATATACATAAATTTTGTTTCTATTTTTATAAATTAAGAAGGTTGATTTCGATAGATCTTAATTTAACTTTAAAAAAAATATTTTCGAAGTAGAATTAATATGACATCAAAATATAAAGCAAATGAAGCAGTATATAATAATATGTTGTCCCCCACAGTATGACAACAGTATTCAACTATCTACTAACATTAAAACAACAACAACAACAATATACCTAGAGTATACCCATAAAGTCGAATCTTGAGAGGGTAAAATATATGCAGTTTATACCACTATTTCGAATGGAGTAGGGTAACTACCTACCTACTAACATTCTACCGTATAAATCTTCGACCTTTTTCTATCTAAAATAATATCGTCACGCCAGCAAGCTGAAGTTACGTCATATGTCCTGTGTAATTACCTTCTTAGTTCATTTTCATCTCACCTCTCACGCCTCCTTACTAACACACACCACAGAGAATTTGTAATTATAATTAATAACGTACATGCATATGTTTTTATAAAGAAATTATTTCATTTAATATGATAAATTATAAATGGTAAGTTGTTATAATTTAATATAAATTAAATATTTGATAGGGATAAATTTTTATTATTCTGAATTCTGATCTTGAGCTTTAATTTGACATTGAAAGATATCAGTATAGGGAGTTGGGGGTTGGGAAATGGGAGACTCCTTTGACACAAATTAGACATAAGAAAATTAAGGGGCCAAGAAGCAAAAAGGGTATTATTAGACCGAACCGTTAAAAACACACTTAAATTATTTTATTTTTATAAGCATTATATCTAAATTATTAGGTATGTGAATTTTTTATGTGGACGATCATCAATTATTAATCAAAATGCATATCAACTATCAGTTGTTCAGGTACTGTATTGATGCCACGATTACTTTGAGTATGGGGCGTGTAAGACCCATTTAAGAAAGAAATCTTACCCAACAAGATTTTTATATTTGAGGCTCGAAACGAGTCTTTGATTAAGAGTGATCGACTTTATCACTGGTTAAATGAAATAACTTTTTAAAGTTTTTCATCTCGTATCTGATATTTGTATTGACATCCTGATTAACTCGAAATTCACGAGGTGCGTAAGAATCACTTAAAGAATTATGCTCGATCTAACAAGATCTTCATATCCAACTCTCGAACCTAAACCTTTGATTAAGGGTCCTATCATCCCATCAATACCTTTATTTGTTACAAAGGACACTTTTTTAAAAGGATTTTCACCGGGCATTTGATATTCATATTGGTATTTTGAATAATTTGAATTCATGTTGAGTAAGATTCATTTAGTAAAGAAGCGCCACATAACATGATTTTCATATCCAATCAAACATGAGACCTCTGATTAAGAACAGACTGATTATGTTACTCCCATCACGACCTTTATTGGTCACCAAACATTTGCTAACAATATGAGGTGCAATTAATTTGATGTGTATCAATCTTCAACATGTAACAACTCCTTTGATAGAGACAAGTGATAATGTTGATTGTTATCACAAAAAATAGTACTAGTAAAGAAAATGGATCATTAATTTTTTTTTAACTACAATATTAAAGATAATCCTCGTATAATTAATGCAATGTTTGATTGATTGAAATATTTTCGTGTTAAGTTATGTGGGAATGTATAATTATTTGATGTAGAATAGAGTTTACGATATGAAGGATTATGTGTACTAACGATTGCATAAATAAAAGTAATAAACGAAAAAATTGACTTTAAAGTAGGTAATCTCTATGTAAAAGTTCATAAAACTATCGATGTAAACGACTTCATATTTAGATTTCAAACAAGATATCTCGAGTCTTGAATGAGGATTGGTAAACTATAGTAGTAGCTAGGGGTGTACAGACCAAATCGTCAAGTCAAACCGAACCGACGAACCAAACCAAACCGAGAAAAAAACCGACTTATGGTTTGTTTTGGTGTTGGGGAAAAAAAACGACCATTCTTGGTTTGGTTTGGTGTTAACAAAAAAAAAAAGTCAAACCGAACACGAATCAAACCAACATAAAATATATATATATATATATATATATATATATATATGTCATTTAACCGCAAGTGTCTCGCACGTGTAACCTTTGATTATTTAAAATTAGACAATTTTGTCTATTGCGAAAGCTTATATAGATATTTATATATAACTTTATTATAAAAGGTTAAATTATAATTTACTCAAATAGAATGGATTATAAATTTTTACAAAGATATCTAATTATAATAACATTGCTTGCTTACAAATTTTATGCCAAAAAAGGATTAAAATTGGACACAACAGTAAAATTAAAATCTTATCAATTACATGCACAAAAGATGATAAAAGAAATATTTCTAGAGAAAAAAAAATGCAATATTGTTGAAGGCAAAAATAATTGAGAGAATAATACCTTAAAAACTTGTGATGAAGGATGTTGAATAACGGCCTTTTATATATAAGCGTTGGGATCCTCCTCCTTACATAAATGTCAGTCAAATTTTCGTGTTCATATCTTAAATCTATATAGTCAAATTTTTTAAGTAGATATTTGAATTATATTTAGTCGAATTCCTACATCTACATTTGTATGTCGCTCCATATCATCAAATCTTTAAATTTAGATTATGAAAATCAAATATCCACATGTGATTACAAGCAACCAAGACATTCACATATAAACTAAAACCAACTCAATCAAACCCAACCTTCGATAGAGGAGGGTACTATGCATAATGTGATATTGGTGAAAATGACTATACTACAAACAACTTTTTTGCTTCGATTTTGTTTTGTTCTTTGAAATTCGATAGCCGCCTTTTTTCCGTTATTCTCATAAATTAGTATAACGATTTTCTTTAACATAAATAACAATTAATATGTCTCACTTACAAATAATATGGATTTCTATAGTGGTTGAATTATACATAAAAGTTACGATATTACAAAAAACATGACTCATAAATAAAAAAGAATTTAACCCCCTATCCTAATTCGTGACCTTGATATGTTTTTTTTAAAAAAAGAAAAATGGGATTGGAGCCCTTTTTATGTCACAATAATCAAAATTATGTCACGATTATGCAAAGAAAGTAAAAGAAAAAACGAGCAATAAACCTTTGATTTTTGACAACTTCATTCGGCGGCAACATACTTATCCAATTTTTCGATCAGAAACTTTCAACTAAAAGAGAAACACAAGAACTTATCAAAAGAGAGAATCAATGTCAATTGTTGATTATTATTCTTCGTATATAATCTTTAAAGGTATGATTTAAAATAAATAAATAAAGGCAAAAGGGACGATGATAATGATAGTAAGAAAACACGTAAATCAAAATTAAAATAAAAAGCAAAAGTACAATATAAGAATTTGTTTCGTATAAATTTTGCCAAAATATTACTTAAATAGAATTATAAAAAATATTTTTTATATAAGGCAAAATTCTATTTTTAGAAGTACTAAATATTACATAGATTAAATAATCAAAATCAACAAATATATGTTATTAAATCCTAAAACTCATGCATAGGAACAATAAATTAAATTTATTCTATTTATAAAGTTTTCCTTTTATAAATCATATGATTAAATATAAATTTTTCCGCCTCTTTTTTTGTTACATGCACAACGATTTCTTCCCTTTTTAACTTTGACTTGTCCTACAATTTTATTCATAATATTCTACTTATTCTTCTTTATAATTTTAAATTATGAAGTACTAGAAGTTTTTAGTTTATCAGGATTTTTTCTATATATTTTAGGATTTATTAAATTCTTTTCATATATTTTAGGAGTCTTTAATCTAATTAAATAATAAATTGAGGAAAATAGTAAAACGACGTTTTTAGCTATTGCAGAGGCTTCTAATGAAGGGAAAAAAGTTCAAACGTCATTTTTAAGGCCCTTCACACTTTTAATATAGTATAGATATAGATATAATATTTGAACTTTTTTATACATAAAATATTAATTATAATCTACTTTTTAAATACTTTTTCAACTAGTTTTAGTAATTTTCAATAATTTGAAAGTAGATATAGATATGTATTTAAATTTGGGCTTTTAAGTTGTAATATTTGTCCATTAATTGCTAATTAAATTATCCAAAACCCAATATAAACTTAAAACCTAAACTTTTTACTCTTCATCTCACTTTTTAGTTCCAAGAGAGTTTTTCGCTCCTCATTTTTTCATAATTATGATTTTTCATTAGCACATGAGTGAAAATATATTTGATCTAGTCTTCAATCACAATATAATTGTAAAAACTAAATATTATTAAAAAAATAAAAAAAAATAAAAAAACCAAAAATTCGAAAAAACCGACTAAAACCTAAACCGAAAAAAATAATTTTATGTTGGTTTGATTTGGTTTATAGTTTTAATAAACCGATATGATTGGTTTTTTTTTTTAATAAAAATCGAACCAATCCGACCTATGTACACCCCTAGTAGTAGCTATTAATGAAAATTGGATTTCTGAAATTATAATAACATATCTAGTGTATTTTCACAAAGTGGGGTCCTGGGGATGGGGGTGGGGTGGGGTGGAATTGGGGGGGAGGGGTAAAGTGTACGAAGTTCATATCACTACCTCAAATGAATTAGAAAGACCGCTTTCGGTAGATCCTTGGCTTAGGACAGATAACAGTATAATAAACAAAAAAACATAAAAATAAAGACAAACAACATAAATCCCGACAGTTTGAAACTTGATTATAGAAAATTTTGATATTTTACATAATTATTGAAAATCTCAATTTTGGGTCTATCAAGATACATAGTTGGCTCCCGATACATCCAATTTCCTTTGTAAGGATACATAATTAGCTCTCGATATTTTTTTAAATTTTGGGTCTATTGAGATACATAATATATCTAACGAAGATATATTTTTTTCTTGTAAAGATACATAATTAGCTCTAGATACATTTTTTTTCAATTTTGGGTCTGACGACACACATAATTAGCTCACCAATACATCCAACGAAGATACATACTTAGTTGAGATTTTTGTAATTACTTTCGAAGGATAAATTGAGGTGTATGCTTATTTTATTTTTTCTGAAAATAAATAACAAAATGGGAATATGGGCTTCTGAAATTATTCATCAAAAAATGAGGGGAACTGGTTTGGTCTGTTGGTCCAACCCAAATGGAAAAGGCCCAATTACATGTCATTTGTTGGATCGGTCCGGTTGTGTTTTTCAAAAAAGAAGAAGAATTAATAGAAATAGCCTTAGAGGTGGTTGACCTTGAACTTTTGACTCAATTTGCTCCGGAAAAATAACATTTAAGGTTAATAAGTTTTACCATTTGAGCTTGAAAGGTTTGCGCATGGTATAAGCGTGGATCGAGAGTTTAAGATCATTTTCACGGTTGTATACTCAATGTATATTATCTGAGAAAAGTAATCAATAAATCTAACTACGTAAAGATCTTTAGGAAAGTTCTTTCATTCATTTATAAGTTTCTATACATTTATCGATAATTTTTAAGTTGAAAAGATTTTCACTCGTAATCTTTATGTAAAAAAAATTATTCTTTACTAATGAAATTATCGAAGTGTTAAAAGATTAATAAAGCATTCTAATATGTTATGTGTAAATATTAAAGTGATGTTTCTTAATTGGGCTAAATCTTCAAGATTAGTCTGAAAGAACTATTATTATAAATTTGATATTGTCCTTTCAATCTCATAAATTGGAAAAATCAGGTAACTATGTGTATTAAAGTTACTTTAAAATCGATTCGAAGAAATATTATTGATTTATTGATAGTGAGTTAATGGTTTAGTGCTTCGCTAATTGTTTAATTTTATTTTTTTTACTCAGTTATTGATTCGATAAAGAATTAAGATTTTTTTCTTAATAGATTAATCGACAATTCAATAATAGTGTATTATACTATAATATTTATCCTTGAACAATCAAAAGTTTCTTACAGATTAAGTCAATATCATAGCTGTGACATTTTTCTCTAATAATGTCTTCGATAAAAATAAAATTTCAACTTTGTGTTATTTAATATCTCACCTATAATAGTTAAACAATAATCGAGCCACTAACAAACAATAACAAATAGCCTAACAATTTTTGACCTCTATAACGATTTATCATATATACATATTAATTAATAATTGATAGCATTCAAAATCAAACCAACCACCTAGAAATATCCATTTTACCATACCCAATTAACCAAAAAAAAGTACACATTATTATTCTCAAAAAAAAAAAAAAAAATCATTTTTGAATTTTTTCTTTTTGGTTTTCATTTACTTGAAAGAACTTGTTAACATTTTGAACCTCAAATCTATAAAATATAATGAAAAAAATAAACAAAAAAAGAAGAAGAACAAAGCTAATTTCCAGCCTTGCATTTTCCATCTCAAGATATACCTATCCATTTCCATCCACTCAATTTTCAACTCCATTTTCCATTTTAATTAATTTAATTTATCATTTATTCTTCAATTTTTCCCCTACTTTAAAAAATTATTTTCTTTAATCACACTTTCTCCATCTCAATTTATACATACAAGACTCAAACTTTTAAATTTTAATTATAAATTTGCCATAAAATCAGAAATAAAATTTATACATTTAAAATCATAAAAAATATTATATAAAAAAAAATTAATTAACGATCGAAATTGTAACTGTGCCACATAAATTGGACAACATGATTTTATAACGACCTTATAGTCAGTTAGTACAATTTGTAACCACCAAAAAACGAAAAAGGTGTACAGAAGAAAGAAGAAAAAGAAAATACAAAATGCTAAGCAGCAAAGTAACAGCAACAATTTTTTCTTCTTCTTCAACAACACTTTTATTTACTAAGTCCAAAATATTATCAAATAAATTCCATAACATTTCTAATCCATTGAATAATTGTGGAAAAAGTATTAAATGGAATTGTAATAAATCAAGAATGGAAAGTGCAAAATCAAGAATTGTTACTAAGGCTTCATCAACACAACCACTTACAAATCCTGGAGAACTTATTGATTCTGTTGAAACCTTCATCTTTGATTGTGATGGTAAAAATTTCTTGCTATAAATAAACTCTTTATATGTATGCATTTATTGTGTTGTTTCATTGCTGATTTAGTTGTTATTACTTTCTCGGTATATGTCTACTTGTTCACTATTGACTTGACACATGCGTTAAAAAACCCTAAACAATAGGGGTAGTTTTACTATATCACCCTTTGTATATAATAAATTTAATGTTTTAAAAAATACATTGGATAGTGAATAGTACTTATTTTTTCTACCAAAAAAAAAGAAAAGAATAGTACTTGTTTAATAGCAAAGGTAAAAAGGACACGAAATGATGTGATGGTATCACTTTCTTGCCATATACTCTGTATATCTATGTATTTGTTGTGTTGTTTCATTGTTGGTTTGGTTGTTACTTACTTTGTACATGTTTACTTGTCACTATTGACTTGACACACACGTTAAGAAATCGTAAATAATAGGGGTAGTTTTACTATATTGTCCTTTGAATATAATAAATTTAATGTTTTCGATAAGTACTGTTTGGAGGTAGAGGTAGGTCGAAGAAATATTGAGGGAGGTGCTTAGGCATGATACGGAGCAGTTACGGCTTACGGAGGACACTTGGTACATACATAAAGAAACTATAAATAATAAGGGTAATTTTACTATATTGTCCTTTAAATATAATAATTTAATGTTTTCGATAAGTATTGTTGGAGGTAGATGTAAGTCGAAGAAGTATCGGAGGGAAGTGATTAGGCAGGATCTGGAGCAGTTATAGCTTACGAAGGATATGACCCTTGATAGAGTAAGGTGTGGAGGACGTGGATTAGGGTAGAAGGTAGTGGGTAGGAGTTCGTCTGTAACAGTAGGGAAGAGTGCTTTGACTGCCTCTGAAGTTTCTTGTTTGTGGTGTTTGGTGATGTCTATGATTTCGAATAGATAGTTTATAGTATTATCCTGTGGTTGTCTTGTTTCATGTATTAGCTAGCAGTGTGTTATGCCATTTTCTTGTGTGCTTTTGTGTTTTGTGTTGTTGGAGTGCTATCTGTCCTGAGCCAGGGGTATAGCAGAAATAACCTCTCTACTTCATATGTGGTAGTGGTATAGTCTGCGTACACATTACCCTCCCCAGACCCCACTATGTAGGAATACACTGGGTATGTTGTTGTTGTTGTTGTTGATAAGTACTGTTGGATATCTAATTTTTAGTATGCTGAACAAGTAAAGATGGACAGAAAGTTAAAGATTAGTGTGTTAAACATCACTCATTGCTTAATCTTGAAAACTTGTATCATTATTATGCATAGGGAATGTAAGAGGGTGATTCTTACTTAGTTTGCAAACAAACCATCCCTTAATTGGAACTATACTTGATGCTACTCTTAGGCCTTAGCATATGATGTTTGTGTTAGTATGCTGTGTTCAAATCAGTAAACCAGAAAATCGAAATATACGGAACATAATATTTGATACAACAGAATTTGTGGTGTCGTTAAGGAATTTAATCTCCTCAATGTATCGGAGAAGTTGGATTACTTCCTTCAAGGATCAAACTAATATACCTGTCGTAGGAGTAGTGGTACCTCAAACGTCTATGACTTTGTCGAACTCAAAGGCAGTCTCAAATCACAAATAGAGTCTATTTTTGTTTGTAAGAATGCAAATTTCTATCAGAACTTCATTTCAAATTTTCATTTTTCTTCCATTCTTGTTCCCTCCATTTCTTATTCACACCAACGCTCAACTCCAATTCCTCGGACTCTTTAAAAGTACTGCAGGCTGTGTGTCAGATCTTACAAAAAGTTGTGCATTTTTGGAGCATCCGACATGAGTGTGGAAGCATTTTTTGGAGAGTCCAAACAGCATTTCTTCTGTAATTGGGTACATAAGTATTCACAGCTACCAAGGCCACATATAGCCTTCTCTTCCCTGAAGCATGGATATATATTTGCGACAGGAGGTACGCGGGGCTAGATAATGAGGAGAAGAATCTATCTTGGTGGGGGTCTGAGGTCTCATCATGAAAGAACTTGAGTCCTCTAAATCAGACCTATTACTTGGAAACTGAGGGAGGTGACAACATGTAAGTATGGAGTCGTGGAGGGGGATGGAGGTCTAGGAACATAACATAACCTTATGGATGCAGACATTGGACAAATGTCATGAAGGGTTTGGAAGATTTAGTGGCTTAGTTTCCTATAGAGTAGAGAATGGAAGTCAGTTTTTGGGATCTATGGTGATGGGGGGAGAGTCAGTTTTTGGGATCTATGGTGATGGGGGGAGAGCAAGTTGAGGATGAGTTTTCCCGTCTTATTTAGAGTTTCGTTCCATGGTGCAATACAAGAGTGGGAAGTTCACTGGGACTTCTAGAGCACGGAAGGTGTTTTTCATTGCTTGGTTGGCAGCAAGGCAGTGATTCTAAGAACTGACAATATGAAGAAAAGGAGAACTACATATGTTAGTTGGTGCTTTATGTGTAAATATTCAGAAGAAGACGTGGTGTAATGAATAATGTCGTGAAGGATGTAATGGACCGCTAGACGAAGATTCAGGGCAGGATATGTTGCACCGCTGTTACTAGCCATCGTGTGGTCACATGTAAAGAGAGAAATAAGAGAGCTTTTAAGGGGGTTAGAAAATGATTTTTACATTTTAGGAGTAGCATTTTGTTTTGGTGCGCACGTGAAGTTTCTGACTATATGGAACTTTCATAATATACCTTTTTGCCTTAGTATACGAAAAAGAAGTCCCTCTTAATTTTCTTTCTTTTTCCTGTGATCTTCTTTTGTTTCTTAATTACCTCGGAAGGAAGTCCTAGTTTTGAGGTCCGAACATGTTGAATAATTTGCTCAGAGTACCGTCATATGCTTTTTAACTCCATTATTCTGCAGGAGTTATATGGAAAGGAGATAAACTGATAGATGGGGTCCCGGAAACTTTGGATTTGCTCAGGGAAAAGGTTAGTGTTTCTAATGTTGGGACTCTTTGCATTTGATTACTTGCAGCATTCAATTTATAGTGATTCAAACCAAAATTACTTTTTTCATAAGAAAAATGTGGTGACAAAATCATTTATTAGAGAACTGGCTGCTCTGTCTAACTTTTGGGTAACTTCATTCTCCAGGGAAAAAGATTAGTTTTTGTTACCAACAACTCAACAAAGTCAAGAAAGCAGTACGGGAAAAAATTCGAAACACTTGGTCTGAGTGTCAGCGAGGTAAGTTTATGGCTCTTCTTGTTCATATTCTATGACTAGTGGATCAATAGTTCTAATAGGAAGTCACTTTCCAGGAGGAAATTTTTGCTTCATCCTTTGCTGCAGCTGCTTATTTGAAATCTATAGACTTCCCAAAAGATAAAAAGGTAAGCCACTATGAGATTCACAGCGTGTTTCTTACTGTCGATCGACTGTTAACTGTGAAAGCTATCTGGTGCGGAAAAGTTACAGCTAATGAAATCGTCCATTTGAAGCCTTCAGTCGCTAAATTTTATCTTTCAGATATATAGAATGTTCTAGCACTCTGAATGATCTTTTTTGTGTTTAAGCCCATTATTAGAGCAGAATTACTGTTTCTTCTCCCACATGAGTCATTAAAATGCTGTTCAGCTTCAACTATGTAACATTTTATTGAAGGAGCTAAAATTTCAAGTCCACCCTCAGGAATTCTTTTTAAAAAAATTCAATTTCAATTAGAAAATTAGATGTTTTTTCTACCAGTCTACATACGTAGATGTTTAAAGGATTTCAGAATCATTATCTGTGTCGAGACATTGAAAAGGAATTGGTAAAGCTACTGTCTGATAAGCTATGGATCTCATATTACGTTGTGGCAAATGCTTTCAGCTGCAGTGACTTGGATTTGTGGTATATCTTTTGATTGTGTCTCTCACTTGTCGACTTCCAACCAAAAATGTTTTCTTAAGAAGCTGAGATCCAATATCAGCATTGTAATTTTTACCGACTTGTTTAATTGGTGTGCATTTTTAAGGTGTACGTTGTTGGTGAGGATGGCATCTTGAAGGAGCTTGAATTAGCTGGTATTCAATATCTTGGGGGACCGGTATGTACAAATAAATAATATGTAGTCCTTCAACTGTATGAATAAGCTCTGATATGTTTTGCAGTTAATAGCTTTTGACCGTTGATACTTTTTCGCCTCAAATAAATCAAATAATTATTAAAATGTTGGTTTAATGATTTTGAATGAAACGTTTATATTCTCATTCTAGTTTACGAACCTGTTGAACAATTGACCATTTTAAAGTAAGAAGAGAAAAAGAATATATACCCAGGAAAAAATTAGGCTCCCGTTGGATTTATATGGTTTGAATTCGTAGGTGTACTCACAAAAAGAATTCATTGGTGTATCCGCAAAATAGTTATCTTGCATGCATGAAGTTACATGAGTTGTTTCTGTAATGATTTTAGTCTCCAGCCTTACTGCTATCAGAAGTTATTCGTCGAAGTATGGTACTTTAAAACTTTGTTGTCAAAAGAAAATGAAACTTTGGCTATGGAAAGTGTCGCTAAAATAAGATATGTGCCGTCACTTTGCAGTGTTCACTTTAATAACTCTCGTTTAAACATGTGCTGCAAGAAACAAGTAACTGCTGTTGTAATATATAGGTTTTTGTAAAAAGATTCTAAAATTCTTCTATGATTAATAATTGTGTTGTCTACTAGTACGTTTCACGTATGCATTCAACTAAATCTATTTGGACGTTACAATTATTTTGCCACGGAGTTGAACCAATTACTTGGTCAATCTGTCATTCCTGTTAGTGTCAGTTCCTTATTATCTCGGGCAGGGCAAATCTATTTTTCTGCTCAAATACATTGTAGAATTACTTAACCTTGGGGCTAGAGTGCTGCACTTTAAACGATGCCTTGGGCACTTTCTTTCAACTATGCTTTGGAAGTTAGAAACTGATCTCACTAACCAGAGAGCTATAAAGTCATTTGCTTGGTGCCTTCTACCAGATTCACTTTTGAACTGAATGGCATGTTTTCGTCTTACAGGCAGACGGTGACAAGAAAATAGAGCTAAAACCTGGATATATGATGGAGCAGGATAAGGATGTATGCTTCTTTTCATGTGTGTTCTATGCTTAAATTGGACTTGAGTTCTACTATCTCTTAAATATATTGTGCTGAGTCGTGCCTATACCTTTCAGGTTGGAGCTGTTGTTGTTGGATTTGACCGCTATTTCAACTACCACAAGATTCAGTGAGTTAGCCTTTTTACCTTTTCTGTATCGGTGTTCCCTTCTGCATAATATCTAACAATGTGATTACTTTGTTTCGGTAAATTTGGATGACATGATGGAGTTTTACTCTTAACCAGTAATGAGCTTAGGAGCTTTTCTCATGCATTTGCTCAGATTCTATATACTTAACCACTCAATAGTACAAAGTTCCGATCGTCTGATCTATTTTAGCTTTCCCACACTAAAATTCCCCTTGCCAGAGGACCTGATTCAGACTAGAATTACTATCTGCACATACAAACCCTGTGTAGACAAGATTCAGCGGAAAGTGAAGGTTATTTTGCTGGCTATAACTGTATAGTCTTCGTATGTTTGCATTCATCTGTGTCTGACCTGTTGATATCACATCTCTAACTTGCTTTCTGCAATGAAGGTATGCTACCCTGTGCATACGTGAAAATCCAGGATGTCTCTTTATTGCTACAAACCGTGATGCTGTTACCCATCTTACAGATGCTCAGGAATGGGCAGGTTATTCCCTTCTGATGCTTTAATGTTAGTCCAGATTATATATGATTTTTTTTAGAATAATACTTGTTGCATACGTACCACGGACACAAGAATAAGTAAGAAACCCACTGTTCCTCCATAGCGACCACACCCTTATTGTCATGTTAAGACACTACTGTAGTTCATTTTATTTCTAAAGTATGTGATTTTTGCCATACATAACAAAGCTACATCCTTGCTATTCTGTTGCTTCAGGTGGTGGCTCAATGGTTGGTGCGATCCTAGGCTCTACAAAACGTGAACCACTTGTTGTAGGAAAGCCCTCGACCTTCATGATGGACTACTTGGCTAATGAGTATGGCACTTTCTACGATATTATGTCTCGTCCTACATGGTCTTCTTCACTTGCACTCTTGATCATTTGTCTTCTGTTCCCTTCCCTTTTTTCCTTCTTCGACTCAATTGGCTCCCTTCTGCTCGTGTTCCCATAATTGAACTTTAAGCTAGGCAATTGACTCTTCAGTACCACTGTACCAGTGGCGGAGCCAGGAACTGCATATGGAAAATGTCATACCTAGGATTTGAATCGATGACCCAAAACAATTTTTTAACCATCTTCGCACTATGCTGAAATCTTCCGAAGGAGATTAAACAATTCGTACTATGCAAGAAAATGGTTCTTTGCGTCCACCTAGCTCCACCCCTACTCTTCACTGCCGTTATATAATCGTTGTGGCTCTTAATTATTTAATCGTTGTGGCTCTTAATTATTTCAGATGTATACTTGATTAGTTGGTGATGAAACTTTATCATCCTATGATGAATGCTTCATCATGAGACATCAAAATTATGATATTTCCATTATGCTACCTTACTTCTAGATCAAGTTTGATTAGTGCTCTCTAATTGCATGTGGAGTAATTATACTTTTAGCCTTAGCAGGCTGACTTAAATATTTGCATCATGCTTATGTAGGTAGTATTTGTGTCTCTTGTAAAAGAAATACAGAGAGCGACGACGAAATTTTTACTATTTAAACATTCAAAACTTTGACTATGAACATTTGAAGATTGATCAGAGAGTCGAAGGTTTATTGGAAACAGCCTCTCTAACTCTCAAGGTAGGGGTAAGGTCTGTGTCACACTGCCCTCCCCACTCCACTTGTGGGATTACACCGGATACGTAGTTGTTGTCTTAACACTGTGGCGGACCAAGCAGATTTTATTGATCCACGTAGACCAGATTCTTCTATCATTTTGGTTCACGTTCATGAGAAACAATATTTCAACGCCCGTCACCATACAACTGGTTTTCTGCATAATGATGAGAAGTTCTGTAGAAAAACAGATTAGTTTTTATATGCTTTTTGTCAAAATCTGTAACGCAATGCAGATGTGAAAATAACCAAACATTCAATAACTGTTCTTTCTTCGTCTTCTTTAATGTTATCGCAACAGGTTTAAGATACAGAAGTCACAGATATGCATGGTCGGCGACAGATTGGATACGGATATACTGTTTGGACAAAATGGTGGCTGCAAAACTCTTCTTGTTCTCTCAGGTACATTACATCAGAAAGGAAAATTTGTACTCCTTTATAAGGCATATTCTTTAAAGATTGTCATCCAATACTGTCGTTTTGATCGTGTTCTAGGTGTGACAACTTTATCGATGCTTCAAGATCCCAAAAACTCTATCCAACCGGATTTCTACGCTAACAAGATTTCTGATTTCCTCTCCATCAAAGCGGCTGCCGTTTAACCAAGTCCACTGATTATTACATATGGTGATTCCATTCTTTGTAATGCACTTCATTTGTGCATCCAGTTTGCCTTTTAGCTGCAAGATTGGAGGTTGAAATTAGCATATGAGAAACTACATAATGCAATGTAAAGAATACCATTTAAACTTTCTAGATATAATAATGGTTATTGGAAAAATATGAGGTCTATGCTTAAGTACTCCCATTATGAATCATGATGTAGTGAGACTTATCTTTTGATTGTTTTTCCTTGTTGGTGCAATGATTGTAACAGCTCAGCCCGTTAGTGATATTGTCTGCTCTGCGCCTAGACTCTCACGACTTTAAAATGCGTCACTAGGGTGTGAGACCCGTTTACTTATATTCCGATCATCTCTTCTGCATTTTGCCGATGATACTTGTTATCTTAAGCTGGGGTGTCACAACAATGATGCAAAAGATGGAAAAGCATCTTGATTATTTACACCGGGTGTGTTGTTGTACAATGATGCAAAAGATGGAAAAGCATCTTGATTATTTACACCGGGTGTGTTGTTGTATTTTTTATTTCTGAGTTCAGTGTTAGTAGTGATGTTAGCTTCGGTGCCCGTACTTATATGGATTCGAGCCATGTAAGGCTCATTAAAGGGGGAAATACTTTTTACATGATTTTTTTCGTTCTCAAAACTCGAATCTGTGACCTTCAAGTATAGTGGAAGGATTTCTACCTATTCCATACTAGAAACATAGTTTTAAACGTGTAAGTGACAATTTTTTCTTAAGTCTTATCCATAAAAGATTATAAAATCTTAGACAAATCTTCAACTAGTGCAAGTAAACTAACAAAATTACACTAACTTTTAGAACTAGTATACTATATAACATTTATTGTTATTGTTATTTGAAGACAATTATCAAATTCATAATCATGTACACATTCAATTTTGATTCTAAACATAACAACAATTGCCTTCTAGAGCTATTGCTTGAGCTTTGTTGTATTTTACTTAAAATAACAAGATAATCTTTCAATTTGAAAGAAAAGAAAAACATAATTCTTTCTTATAACAATTATGGTAAAAGTTGAGTGATGTAAAATTAAATTTTAGCTTTCGTTTAATCGTAAATTTTTGAAGTTGAAACTCTAAAAAACTCAAGTTATGTTTAAATATGCATTATTTGGAGAAAAATTAAAGTTTCTTCACTGAAAGTCTCGAAAATAGGTATGAGTTAATTTTAGAAAATTGATAATATTTGAACATCATATTTTCATATCCAAACAGATATCTATAGATAAATTTATAGTTTAATGGCTAAGCAAATATATAAAGCTAAACTTTAAAATTTTGATCCAAAATCAATAATAAATATTATTAAGTACGACCGATAAAGAGCATTTTAAAAGAAAAATTAGAAAAAAATTAAATAAAGTAGAATTAATAAATTCCCTTCTTAAAAGGACAAATAATATACCCTCCGCAATCCTTATTGCCTCCATATTTAATTCATGGATAGTTCTTATTATGGTAAACATTAATACTAAGTAAGAAAACATTTAAAGATAAGAACAATTTAAGAGAAAGAATAGAAAAGGGCTTAAAACAAATTAGAATAATAAATTTTTTTCTCAAAAATAAAAATATAACCTCCTCACTCCCAATTAAGTGTCCGTTTGATCATAAATTTTGAAGTTGAAACTTCAAACTCCTTATTTTTTAAATTTAATGTTATGTTTAGATATGCATTACTTAGAAGAAAAAAATACTAGCTCTTTTGAGTTCATTTTTAGGAACAATAACAATATTTCTAGTGAATTCTCCAAAAAAATAGGGTTTGAGAAGAACGGAATAAGCGTGGCTCAAGAAAAAAATAGTCGCGACAGAAGTAAAAAAATATTTAAAAATTAGATTTTTATGTCGGAATAATATTTGAAGATAAATTATCAAAATCTTTGAAAATATATTTTAGCTTACTATTATGGTAAACATTTAAGTAAGAAAACACAAGATTGGAACAAATTAAGAGAAAAATTTAAATAATGCAGAATTGATAAATTATTAAATTTCAAATTATCAAAATCTAATAAAAATATATTTTAGCTTACTATTATGGTAAACATTTAACTAACAAAATACAAGATGAGAACAAATCAAGAGAAAAATTAGAAAAAAATTTAAATTATGTTTAGAATGATAAATTAATAATTTTCCTTCTCCGAAAAGACAAATATACCCTCCTCTATCCCAGTACCTCCACATACAATCCATGGGCAATTCCATCATTTCACATATGCAAATATGGGAAAAGACTTTCTTTTCAAATGATACAAATTTAGGAGTAATATACTATTCCTTCAAATATAAATAAATTCAGATCCAACAAACACAACTCAAAAATCCAAAGCTGAATTCTGATCATCGGAAAAATTTTCCATTCACCGGAGAAAATTTTCAAGTATCAATAATCGCATTGACGATATGAATGGAGTAGCGGAATGCAGTGTTTGCCACTCGAAACTGGTGGTTTCGCCTGATAAAAGACCGGTGTCGAAAGCCTATGATCGTCATCGGAGTGATGTTTCGGTGAAAACTCGTGCTTTTAATGTGTTTTTGGTTGTCGGTGATTGCGTTTTGGTTGGTTTACAGGTATGGAAATTTTTTATTTTGTAGAATTTTGTGGTATGAATGTTGTTGTTACTTGTTACTCAACTATTAAGCTAGAAATAATCAGCTGAAAACGTTTTTTTTGTGTGAATTTGTTGGATAAAATATGCTCGTATATCATTTAGTAGTATGAAGAAAATCCTTTTTGAGCTAGAAAATGTGTTTTTTTTTTTTTTTGGTAAATTTGTTTTTGGTTTCGAATTTGGTAGTTTCGCCTAGTAAGAAATCGGTTTAGAAAGCGTATGATCGTCGTCGAAGTGATGTATCGGTGAAAACTCGCGTTTCTAATGTGTTTTTGGTTGTCGGTGACTGTGTTTTGGTTGGTTTACAGGTATGAAAAACTTTGATTTTGTAGTGTATAGTGAAATTCTGGATTGTGAATTTTGTGGTTTGAATGTTATTACTGCTTGCTGTTTAACTATTAAGCTAGAAATAATCAGCTAAGGAATGATTTGCGGTTAATTAGTATGAAGTAAATCCTTTTTGAGCTAGAAAATGTGATTTTTTTTCTGGTAAATTTTTTTTTGGCTTCGAATTTGGTAGTTTCACCTGGTAAGAAAACGGTTTTGAAAGCGTATGATCGTCATCGGAGTGATGTATCGGTCAAAACTCGCTCTTTTAATGTGTTTTTGGTTGTCGGTGACTGTGTTTTGGTTGGTTTACAGGTATGAAATTTTTTGATTTTGTAGTTTATAGTGAAATTCTGCATTGTGAATTTTGTGGTTTGAATGTTATTACTGTTTGCTGGTTAACTATTAAGCTAGAAATAATCAGCTAAGGATTGATTGACGGTTAATTAGTATGAAGTAAATCCTTTTAGAGCTAGAAAATGTGAGGTTTTCTTTTTGGTAAATTTGTTTTTGGCTTCGAATTTGGTAGTTTCGCCTAGTGAGAAGACCGTTTTGAAAGCGTATGATCGTCATTGGAGTGATGTTTCGGTGAAAACTCGTGCTTTTAATGTGTTTTTGGTTGTCGGTGACTACGTTTTGGTTGGTTTACAGGTATGAAATTTTTTGATTTTGTAGTTTATAGTGAAATTCTGCATTGTGAATTTTGCAGTTTGAATGTTATTAGAGCTTGCTGTTTAACTATTAAGCTAGAAATAATCAGTTAAGGACTGATTTACGGTTGATTAGTATGAAGTAAACCCCTTTTGAGCTAGAAAATGTGATTTTTTTTGGTAAATTTGTTTTTGGCTTCAAATTTGGTAGTTTCGCCTAGTAAGGAAACGGTTTTGAAAGCATATGATTGTCATCAGAGTGATGTTTGGTGAAAAATTGTGCTTTTAATGTGTTTTTGGCTGTTGGTGACTGCGTTTTGGTTGGTTTATAGGTATGAAAAACCGTGATTTTGTAGTTATAGTGAAATTCTGCATTGTGAATTTTGCGGTTTGAATGTTATTACTGCATGCTGTTTGATTATTAAGTTAGAAATAATAAAAGGGTAGCCCGGTGCACTAAAGCTACCGCTATGCGCAGTGTCCGGGAAAGGGCCCCCCACAAGGGTGTATCGTACGCAGTCTTACCTTGCATTTCTGCCAGAGGCTGTTTTCAAGGCTTGAACCTGTGACCTCCTGGTCACATGGCAGCAACTTGACCAGTTACGGTCAATTAGTATGAAGTAAATCCTTTTTGAGCAAGAAGATGTGATTTTTTTTTCTGGTAAATTAGTTTTTGGCTTCGAATTTGGTAGTTTCGCCTAGTAAGTAAACGGTTTCGAAAGCATATGATCGTCATTGGAGTGATGTATCGGTGAAAACTCGTGCTTTTAATGTGTTTTTGTTTGTGGTGATTGCGTTTTGGTTAGTTTACAGATATTCAAAATTTTGTTTTTTGGTAAATTGTGAACGTAGACGGTTAACTAGTATGAAGCATTTCCCTTTTTGAGCTAGAAAAAGTGAGTTTTTTTGGGTAAATTTGTTTTTGGTTGTCGGTGACTGCGTTTTGGTCGGGTTACAGGTATTAAAATTTTTGATTCTGTAGCTTTATGTGAATTTCTGCATTGTGAATTTTGTAGTTTGAATGTTATTATTACTTGTTCTTCAACTATCAAGCTAAATCAGCTGAGGAATGTTTTTAAATTGTGAACGTAGACGGTTAAGTAGTATGAAGAAAATTCTTTTTAAGCTTGAAAAAAGTGAGTTTCTTCAGTAAATTTCTTTTTGGTTGTTAGTGATTATGTTTTGATCGGTTTAAAGGTATTAAAATTTTTGCTGCTGTAGCTTATGTGAAACTCTACATTGTGAATTTTGCTGCTTGTCTAGTGTTACTAAATGCTCTTCAACTGTTAAGCTAGAAATAATCAGCTGAGGAACGAGTTTTTTTATTATGAATGTAGACGTTTTAGTATGAAGCAAATCCTTTTAAGCTAGAAAAAGCTTTTTTTTTTTAAAAAAACGAAAGGACATAGATTAAAGAAGACGTATGCATTAGCACCTGGAAGGGGAATAGATACTAATTTATCCGCAAAAGAGATAATGTAGAAGCCTGAGTATCAGGAGCTGCAACCTATCAAACTTGAGCATCTGTATCAAGAAAATGCTGAAAGTTGATAAAAGTCATACGACATGTGGAGTTCGATTGTGAAATAAAGTAGGAGAGACAGTTGCTAGCAGAATCACCTTTTTTTTTTTTCCATTTTAAGGTGTAAGGGGGGAGGGGAGGTGGCATGTGATTCAACGTAAGTGTTGTCTTAGTCTAAAATTTTTATTCTTATTACCGGGAAAGTTGTTATTTTAGCTATGGAACTCGGGATAATGGACCAGTCCCTCTATCCTTCTCCCCTAAATGCTAAACTTGGTTCGAGCTCAGTAACTCGCACATATACACATCTTGTGTTGTATACTGTTGTTGTTTAATCAAAGCCCTAAGGCTCTTAGTTTAGAATGCTATTAGTCTGAAAAGTTCAAAAGTATCCCATTTCTCTATGTTAATACATTAAGACCAAGACCTAGGCATGTTGGCATTGTTTCGGAAGCCTACTTTTGTATTATGTCCCTGTGGTTCCATTAGCTCTTTATATTAGCATCAACTATGTTTAATGTATTTTGGCCTGTCCTACAGTTTTTTCTTTTGACGATAAGGGTGGTAGCTTTATATATGTTTACTTCTGCTGGTTTTTTGCTTGATTGAGGTAACTGCGATTTTTGTTCTAAAATCTGCTAAATTGTGCAAAACAATTATTAAACAGAATCATCTCAATGCTCAAAAAAATAAACTTAATCATCTTGGAATGTAGATGGTAAAATGGCTCAAAAGAGTAAATTAATGGGTCAGTCTAAGTTTCATTTTTGGATGTCATCATTTTTCTCATGATTTTACAAATCATATTTGAAACACTTT
Source organism: Capsicum annuum (assembly GCF_002878395.1). Classification (NCBI taxonomy): domain Eukaryota; kingdom Viridiplantae; phylum Streptophyta; class Magnoliopsida; order Solanales; family Solanaceae; genus Capsicum; species Capsicum annuum. The sequence continues at coordinate 8,775,210 of NC_061122.1, forward strand.
CCATAGGAAACACTTACAGAGGTTGATGCCAGTATAAGTACCTTATGGTTTAAATATCGTTATAGAGGTTTATGCCAATAAAAGTACCTCATAGTCTAAATATCCTCTTTTAGTGAAGGTTGGTTGTTGGTATGACCTTAAGCTTTTGATTTGATTTTTTTTTCTTTTGTGCGTGTGTGCGTTAAATATTGAATGTTATGACTCTGTGTTTATTTAAAGAAAAATTTGATTAGAGTAGTTAATAGTTATTTCTTAGGACTTGGTTACAAAAAAAAAAGTAGTTATTTTGCACCTAGAACTACTAAGTATTTCGGGTTTCTTCATTTAAGTTTATAAATTATGCTATATAAGTATATTGACTGAAACATATTTTCTTTTCTATCTTTGATTGCAGCCTATACTTGTATATATGTCAAAAGTGGACGGCAAATTTGAGTTCAGTCCCATTAGTGTTAATTTTCTGACTGAGTTGGCAAAAGTTGTATTTGCACTAGTAATGCTATGCTTAGAGGTATGGCTTTGTCTCCCTTCATTGACGTAACTTATTCTATAACCGTCTACACCTTCAATTTTTCTATGAGCTTCTTCTCTTCTTTTTCAACATAACAAAATTGTCTACCAGGTAATGCTCATATGCATCATCAATTGTTCTTATTTCTTGTTATCTTGGTATGAGTATTCACTTGTTTTAATGTCTCAATCGCTTGTATCATTTGAAGGCTCGCAACCAGAAGGCTGGTGAGAAGTCTCTGCTTTCTTTCTCCACATTGATCCAGGTAAGACTTGTTAATATTCAAAGTGATTTCACTGGTTTTTTGAATAGATATACAAGTTTCCTATGAAGTTGTGTCAAAAAATAGAAGGATGTTTGTTATTAGACGTGTCCCTTTCATGTATACAACAGAATATACCTACTCTTTCTTTAATCAAGTAAATGCATTTTCATTCATAAACATGGCCAAACTGGCCGTATACAAGGGTTATACCAAAAGGTAGAGAATCTACAAAAATATATGAGTCTCTACATACTCCACTCAACCGTCTATACAATAATGAACTTTCTGTGTGCACCAAAAGAAATTAAAAAACATAAATTAATGAATCTAACTCCTTAGAAGTTCTTTCTCTGACATTCCTATACTGCTTAGGACACAAGTGGTATATTGAAATTACAGGGAAGTATGTTCATGACATTTTTGTTAGAAACTGTTTTTATTTTATTAATTGCAGGCTGCTCGGAACAATGTGCTTCTGGCTGTTCCAGCTTTGCTTTATGCTATTAATAACTACCTGAAGTTTATCATGCAGGTAAATTTTTTCTGTCGTTCCTCATTTGGATATTAAAAGGATATATGTGAGATGCTTATCAAATTCTCATGTCTTTACTGCCCTTATCTTAGATGGGAACGAATAGAAGGAATAGGTTACAAAGAGACTCATAAACCCAACCTCAGCTAGCTTGGGATTTAAGCATATTGATTGATATGGCTGTTATCTTTTTTTTTTTCCCCCTCCCAGCAGTGTACTATTCTAGTATTATTAAGAAATATCATGCGTTTTCCAAGCTATAGATATCTATGTATATTTAACTGAAAAAACACATTACAAGAAGATTTTCTTTTATTAGTCCCTGAAAGTTGAGAACTTTGGCATGAAAAGATTTGGTTGTCATTTTAAGTAGAATTGTTTAACCTTCTGGATTTCTTATATTCTCTATCTGTTGTGATTATTTTCATCAAAATTTTATGTTGACTATTGGTAATTCAGAATTCATGTCCTCTGCCTCTGCACTCTTCTCGTCTGTGCTTTTGATGCAAGGACTCGTTTTCTTGTCTAGACCTAAAGTGTTGCAGTGTTGGTGCATGTTATTGGAGTTCAATTATCCTCTTGCACTTCCTAATAACACTTCTGTACTTCGTGCAGTTATATTTCAACCCTGCTACTGTAAAGATGCTGAGTAACTTGAAGGTATCCATTTGCTTATAGTTATTGCTGACACTTTCAGACTTTTCAATTTACTTGTTAAAGTTCTAAAGTAATTCTGGTTCAAAGTTATATCTCCTTGATGAATCCGCAAGTAGCTGATTACCAGCTGGATCTTAAATGCTAGATTAATTACAACCTCTGTTTGCTATCTTTTGCTTCTGCCTCAGTGTTAGCTTTAATTGAATATCTACAGTCCAAATGTAGGTTTTACTAGTAGGTGTTAAAATTTCCACATATGTGCACTCGAGATCTAATGGAAAATAAACAACTTTGAGCTTATTTCTCTTCAGCTAGTTGAGATGGGTAGTCCTTTTTCTTCTTGGTTATATCGGTGGTGCCCGGGCCAGCTTGGATGCACCTTGGTTGATCCACCAGACTGCCTGTCCAACTCACAAGCATGGGTTTCCGTGGGTAATCCTTCCCTCCAAAGATGGTACCGATTGGCTCACATCAAGCGTTGTAGTTGGGATTTGATGTGAGCTGGTTAGTTCTTTTAATTGCAGCTCGTATTCAAGGATAGTGTGATTACTCTTGTGATGCTTAGTGTGAGGATTCACTTATTTTGTGTCTTGTAGCAGATCTTTCCTCTTCTGCTACTGGTTGATTTATCTTCTCAAAAATTGTGTTGGTGATTTTTTTTTTCCTTTTTTAATTACAACATGCAGGTTTTGGTAATTGCAATCTTGTTAAAGATAATTATGAAACGTCGTTTTTCCATAATTCAGGTTGGTTAAGCTAACAGAGGTTTGATTATTAATTAACTATAGTCAACTGTATTTAATTATTTTCTAGAATTGTTTGTGCTGTGTTTATGCATCTTGGACCCTGAAATAATGCCTGCTATATACAACTGTCTAAACTAAATGATCACAGTGGGAGGCTCTTGCTCTATTGCTTATTGGCATCAGTGTGAATCAGCTGCGCTCTCTGCCGGAAGGTACAGCAGCTTTGGGTCTTACAGTGACAACAGGAGCATACTTGTATACCTTGATTTTCGTAAGTACTAATATGAAGTTAATTCTTAATGACTACTCACATTCTTTGCTTGGGTGATCCATCAGATATTCCAGCTTCGAGTGTTACTGCTTTCAAGAATTATTTTACCTTGGGGGATCTGGGCATCAATTCACACATTCTCCCTTTCTTTTTCTTTTTTGTGTCCTAAGAGAAGATATCATATGTGGTTCACAATATGTGCCACTTGTACTGGACAAAACTTTATGCCATACTTTCTTGACTTCAGACTTAGTTGCCTTATTTAATGGATAGAAACTGATGCAATGTAATAATTCAGGTTACTGTTCCTTCACTGGCGTCTGTCTACAATGAATATGCTTTGAAAAGTCAATTCGAGACCAGCATTTATCATCAGGTGAACTTTTGCTGTTGATTACTCCTAAAATACTTTAAGCTGCTGCAGTGAGTTTGACTCCATTCAACTGGATCCCCGACAAAACATTTGACATCTTCTTTCCAATAGCTGCTTCTTCTGTCATTTCCAATATGTCTTCACTGTCAGTTTGAACCATCTCATAGAATTATATATTGATTTGCTAATAACTAGATTTTTTATTCCTGAGCAATATTCCTATTTGGTGTAATTATACAAAGCTAAGATTATGATAATCACTATCTTCCAAGTAGTGAAGTGCTTGTAACCTCTAGGTGAGGTTTGTTTTATGTGTGTCTATGACTTTATTAATGATCCATACAAACAACTATACTGCTCTTTGCAGAATTTGTTTTTGTACGGATATGGTGCAATCTTCAACTTCCTAGGCTTACTTGGAACTGTCATTTACAAAGGTATGAATGGGAAATCTCATCCTTTTTGTGTTGCCAAAGAATGAAGCTCTCTTGGCATTGATAGACTTGTGATTAATGGATAATATCTGGAAAAGACTGATCAGATTAACTTCTTTCAAATTCTATCTTCAGTTTTCTTTTCTTCCCTCCTTTTGTAACTTTCACCTCCTTGATGAATCAGTTACAACTTACTCATATCTTGTTGTCTCCCATTAAAGCGTAAATCAAGAGTAATTCAAGACATTCTGATTCCTGTATCTTTGTACTATCACTTCCCTGGAGTATCCAGTTATTAGGGTCTTTAAATAGGGTTTGAATAGATATCAAAATAAAAATATATATGTTTAGTCCAAGTCTATCGTAATCATGAACACAAAGAAAAAAAATTACATAGTGTGAAATATCAATTATTTAGTGTCGCCTCTTCAGAAGAGGCTCATTGACAAGGAAAATTATGACTTATAATCTTGATGATGATACTAAAGTGCACACTAAACGATGGGAAGCGCTCAACACATTTTGAGTCTCACTTCAGGGCTTAAGCGTGCTTTAAGGGCGCCTTTGACAACACTAACCTCAAGAAAGTGTTGGATAAAAGATACTTTCTCTTTTTTAATTTGTTTGTCTTGGTTTGACTTGGCAAAGACTTCATAAAGTAATCTTGTGGTCTTAAACTAAAGATATGTAGAATGTATCAATAGGTCCTTTAATCTTGTGGTTTTAAACATGTCATGTGGAAATTTGTAACTAAAGAGTTGTCAAAATAGGAAAGGGGCATTCATTCGGGAACAGACTAAAAAGGAAAGGGAAGTAAGACAAATAAATTGAAACAGAGGGAGTATAAGGAAAGCATCAAATGAAGACATATAGCAGTTACTCGTCAACAACAACTACTTACCCAGTAGATTCCCATAGGTGGGGTATGGGGAGGGAAGAATGTACCCAGACCTTGCCAGTACCTCGTAAAGATAGAGAGATTGTTTCCAAGTGACCCTCGGCCCAAGTGCAACAAATTCCAGTACAAGAAGAAGAGGACAATGAATAAAGCATAGTAATTCATAAGAAAAGCAGTGCAGAACCTACACACAAGAAAAAATAACAGCGGCAAAATAATTTGGCAATCAAAACACAATAAACAACATATGATGATCGATATCAAAAGCAAGAATTACAAGGATGCGACTAATACTATGACAGACACCAACAACCCTAACCTTCTAAAGGCAACACACCACTCTACTCCCTACTAACCTTCTATCGTAATACGCGACCTCCACACATTCTCCTATCTAAAGTCATGTCCTCGGTAATACTAAGTTGCGCCATATCTTGTCTAATCACCTCTTCCCAATACTAAGGGCTCGTTTGGCCATGGAAATTTTTCCCTTTTTTCCGAAAAATTTTTCTGGAGTTGGAAATTGTGGTATTTGTCCATGAAAATTAGGAAAATAATTCCAGAAAATTTTTCTGAAAAGGGAAAACAGGTTTTTGTTGTTTTCATAATTTTTCAACTCCAATTCCAACTTTTGTTATTATTACATATAGCCCTAATCTTTTAAATTTTTACATAAAATTCTCCTTATAACATTACTTTTTCAATATTACGTATATAGCAGTTTTCTCTCTCATCATTATTTTTATCCCTTATTTAATTTTCTCTCTTATTTAAGACATTATTTTACTGCTAATTTATATTTATATCCATAAATATATAAAGCATTATATTTTTACCCATAAATATATAAAGTATTATATTTATAATAGAAATATACAAAGTATGTTATATATAAAGTTTATACCATGTATATACCATATACACATATATAAATATACAAAGTATGTTATATATGAAGTTTATACCATGTATATACCATATACACACATATATAAAAATACAAAGTATAAAGAAACATACTAAGCATATTTATATATTTATGGTATATGATATAATATACCATAAATATGCAAAGCATGTTTTACCTAGAAATAATTTATTCACACACAGTAAAATCTTTCATGTCTAAGAAAATTAAAGAAATAAATTAGCAGCACCCTAAAATTTAATAACAACTCATCATTTCCTTTTTGTTAGGAACGGAAAATGAAGAAAATAAATTAAATAAATTCCTAAAAAAATAAATTTGTTTGAAAGATAATATTTGTTACCTAAAAAACAGGAAGCAGTGATCTGTTAATATAACATCCATATTTAAAATTTTCAAATATGAGAAAACGGCTATTAATGTAAATATTATATATGTCATAATTGAAATTCATTAAATATGACCATGTATATATAATTATTTTTATAATAGTGGCTAATTATGTTCTTTTTCCATTAGTAGGTAAATTTTAGTTGGGTGATTTTGATAGTTTGTAAAAGTTAGGGCATAAAATCATATTTAAAAAAGTTTTTTCAAAAGTCAAAATAAAAATTCAAAAAAGACATGGCCAAACACAACTCCAACTCCAATTTCAACTCCAACTTCAACTCCATCTCCGGAAAATTTTAGTTTTCATGGCCAAACGGCTACTAAGTTACTCAACATAATTAAAAAGTTAACCAAATGGATCTGGATGGTATCACCCTTAGATTGAGTACCATCCATTGCAGGATCCGCACTTGCTTATACTTCCAGGTCTTTTTGAGTTTGTCTGAAATGCTTATGATGCATCAATCCATCTCTTCCATTGTTGAGGATGTGTTACGACTTCTGGTTGGTGGTTTATGCGCAGAACTTGTTTAATCCCTTTACCCGTGTCTAATTCTGTATCAAATGCTCTTCAGGACCTGATAATTTTGATATCTTACGGGGACACTCTCGAGCAACAATGTTTTTAATATTCAATAATGCAGCTCAGGGAATCCTGTCGTCGTTTTTCTTCAAGTATGCAGGTGAGGCTTCTCTCACTTATTTGGCTTCCCAAGTAAATTTATGGCTATTATCAATGAAGGTAATAGAATATAGTTTTGAAGAATTGATTGAATTATTAACATGGAACATCTTATTATTGCGCTCAACGAGATGCATCTGTGCTACATCTATCTAACCATGCATTAATACTCCATAAAGTTTTGGTGTTTTATATTTCTGTTATATGTGGGACTAGAACTTTTTTCTACTTAAATATTTCCAATTTCTGCGAGCCAAAATTTGCCCGCTTCAATTTTTTAATTATTTTGCTTGTGCTATTGAATTTAGATTCCTAGCTCTGACAAGGTAGGTCCCATTTCTAGTCGTGAGCAACATGTAGATTTCACTTTTCAACAGTAGTTTGTATTGTGTTGCAAATATATTAATTAAAAGCATTGACTAATCATTGCTTCGTTTTACATTGCAGATACAATTCTGAAGAAGTATTCATCAACTGTCGCCACTATTTTCACTGGAATAGCATCTGCGATACTGTTTGGACATCCCCTTACTATGAACTTTATCTTGGGAATCTCCATTGTGTTTATCTCGATGCATCAGGTTATATTTGGATGCTATTATCTATTTTGACTGGCATGCTTATTTTTTTACTTGGACTCACATCAAGCTTCAATGTTCCAGTTCTTTTCACCTCTTGCAAAGGTCAGAGATGAGCCACAAAACAGCAGCGTGGAAATGGATTATCAGAAAAACTATAGGTGCACTGTTCTTTCAAGTTTCAATCTTTGTGAAAACAAAACTGATATAGACAAGAGATTGGGGTTACCCTGCTACTTCTTCTCTCAACAGGCTTTCAGATGCTTATCTATAGATTTTCCCGTTAGATTGTTTTGGATCAAGTACTTATCGTTCTTAGGAGTCGCTAGTGTCAAAAGACTGTCTAACTCCAAGAGTATGGGGGGGTATTGGTGTCAGGTTACAGTTATACCTTTGTATGCTAGCAAACCTTTTTAAAGAATTGGAAATGTGCAACTCCTGTGCACTAGGATGGTGAATATCACTTCATCTGGTGTGAGAATATCTGGTATTCAGATGTTAAGAAAGTTTTAGTGTCCTTCGTATGCCAGTTGCAACTGCGTGAATCTTGACAGGCCAATGGCAGAGCTCTACCTTTGATCACTAAAGGTCAAGATATCTTCCATGCAGCCAAGTGAGTTAGTGCCTTAGATATATAGAGCCCTTGAAATTTCATAAGCTCTTTATCCCCCCAAAAAGAGAGAAAAAATTTCCAACCTTAAATATATATCCAAATTATTATTTTTTTACTTTCCTGGTTAAATGGTCCTCTTACTGAATAGAAAGTAAAACAAGTGATGGAAAAAGGTGGCGCTTGACTGAATGACACCTCAAACTTGTGACCATCTTCACAGGGTGTCAGAATAGATAAAAATGAGAGGAAGGATCCAACTTTTTTAAACGGGAAACCTGTTAATGACTGCTAGCAAAACCTATGAAATGAGAAGTCATTGGCAAATGAAGCATGAGAAAAAGGTGCTTTCATGTCAAAAACGTTAGAATAGGGTACCCTCCAGTTCGGAATTGGAAAAAGGAAAATAAAGAGTAAGCATACGAGTGAGGAATCCTATTCAGAAGATTAAGAGCTCTTTTTTGTTTATTATAAGATTTTGGACCAATAGGAGTATTTTCAACGACGATGATGCAAGACTTGATGTACTAGAGGCAGTGAGCGTCACCTAGTTTGTAATGAACTGCCCTGGTTCCTTTCTAATATTATTCTCTAAATTATGAAAACAGAAAAGGAATTTCATCAGGCTCCTCCTTTCCAGGAGAAGACGACGACAACAACAACAAACCCAGTGTATTCCCACCTAGTGGGGTCTGGGGGGTAAGATGTACGCAGTCCATACCTCTACCTCTGATGTAGAAAGGTTGTTTCCGATAGACCCCCGGCTCAAGGCACGAGATACCACACAAACACATAGTAAAGCACAGAAGCAGATTACATAACATAAATACGGCACCCATAAGTAATATAAAACAGAGGAAAGCAGAGGAAAGCACACAGATTCGTAATAAAACATGGAACACGGAACACGGAATCATAATAGGAATAAAACCCCCACCAAGTAATTCCCTACACTAGCGACCCAAACTGGCCCTAATCCTCTGCCGTAATTCGCGCCCTCCAGACCTTCCTATCTAGGGTCATGTCCTCGGTGAGCTGTAACTGTTCCATGTCCCGCCTAATCACCTCACCCCAGTACTTCTTCGGCCTACCCCTACCCCGCCTAAAACCATCCAACGCTAGCCTCTCACACCTACGGACCGGGGCATCCATGCCCCTCCTCTTCACGTGTCCGAACCATCTCAATCGTGCTTCCCGCATCTTGCACTCCACTGAAGTCACACCAACCTTCTCCCGAATAGTCTCATTCTGAACTCTATCCCCTCTAGTCAGTCCACACATCCAGCGCAACATCCGCATTTCTGTCACCTTCATTTTACTTTAAGTGGACATGAAATCAGATGAGTCAAGATAAAACTATTGCTTCTTCTGGCCAACAGAGGACCCACTTCTCTTTTGCTTTAGTTTCCATTAAACCATTATTTTTCTATATATGATCTTATTAACTATGAAGGTGTTATAGCTAACCTCAGTTATCGCTTTGATTGTTTGATGTTTGTTATGTGAAATCTTTAGTTATTGTGTTGCCTTTCTTAAAACACATTTGATATCATCATTCTACTGTTGTTTCTTTGGGAGAAAATTTGAGTGCTTGATTTCTACAGGTCTAAGGATGGATCCATCATAAATATGGCAGCTGGGGCAAATGATGATGTAAGACTCTGATCAACTTGTGAAAAAGAAAAAAAAAGAATTCAAAAGATTATGCATTTGCATGCATGTATTTCTCTCATCTTTTTATGACATTTACAGGCTAGTCATCGCGTTGGACCTGATGAGAGAGAACCCCTTCTTCCCCGTTAGTAATCATAGGTATGCATTCTCCTGGCACTGTTCTTTTGCACTGTTGAATGATATCTGCAATAAAATGATTTACCTTTTTAGACTCGGTTTGTCAAACAGGTTGATACATAGTGGACTTTCAATAATTAGTTGATATATGTCAGCATACATGATAGATTTTTTTTAGAGAAGCAAGGTGTTAAGATCTGTGTCATTGACTAATATCGTTACATGACCCTGGTTAAACTTTTAGGTCTGCTTGATCCTCATTAAAATTGATGACGCGTTATTTTTTTTTAGAAATATCAGGTTTATATCTCAACTATTTGGAATAATCTACTCTATATTCCTTATCAAATATTCAGAAATATTAGCGTAGCATCCCATTCTTATGTATCTGGTTGAAGTCCATATTCAAGACCCCTGTCTTTTCTCGGTGGATATAGGCATTTGAAAATGACACCTTGTGGACGTGATAAGGACATAAGGTGGAGCTTATCTTACTCTGTTAATCCATAATAAAAATGTCTGTATCAGTGGTTGAAACTTATTAATGTGCATGTGAATACAGACCCGGGTTGGTACCTCCTAGTTGCCAACCTTGTACCGTAAATTATTGCCTAGTTTACTGCTATTATGCATGGTTTACGTGACATTGATCCTAACTGTTCTGGCATATATGAGCTAGAGTTGGTTCTTGGAAATTCAAACTACGTGATAAATGATGAACCATGATGTGCTCAAGAGTATTTCTGTTGATCCCTGAATTGAAACATGGCAGGATTGGGATACTGGAGAAACATATTTGGCTGGCCGGTATAGATAGTTCGGATTTTGGGTCATTCCGTGATATTTAACCACAACAGTATGCTGAGAGGATTCTTTTCACCCTGCAGTTAGGGACAATTCTCTTGAATGAGAATTTACTATAGCCCTTTTTTATAGTATGTAATGAGGTGTTTCAGGAACCACAGTCGTTAATGCTGAGTTCTGGATGATGTATATCATCCGTTTTTGTATAGAATATAGCTCATTACCTGGACATGATTATCGCGTGCAGAGTATTGTCTTCTAGCTGTGAAGACTTTCTGTATGCACATTCTCTGTAAATCTGGTCTGTGAATTCAAGTTAATGAATAATAGTAATGGAGCATACCTACAGTTCTCTATCTCTATCTCTCTCTGGATTGGAATGTCCAAATCAGCTATCCAGCTTGTAGTTTCGCAGCAAGGTTTATTTGAAAACGCGACAAAAAAGAGAAAGCGTTTGAACATGAATACGGATGAAGTATCAGTAAAGGATGAAAGTTTTTGCGATTTAATACAGGTTTGCTTATTTTTCTAGCTCCTCTTTACAATACCATCCATGAGAAAGAAAAATGAAACTAAAAGTTGTGAATGGAAGTATTGAAGGGTTATGGTGTGTCATTGAATAATTTTTTAGAATAGTATGCGAAAGGGCTTTGTAAAAAATTGTTCGGGTCAGGTTGTGCGCATGTTGGCTCGAGGCATTATCGTTAAGTGCGTGGATATCCAATTTTGATGTTACCATTTAAATTCTGGTTGTTTTTTAAACTTTTGCATGTGTACCACTATAGGACAACGTCAAACTTATGGTGTTTGAAATTAGTAAAGTCTAACTTCGGACATAAGGTCAGAGGATTTTATGTCCAAAAATCACATGCCCAGTAGATGTGGTCACCATCATAGGTACTCAAGATATTGTGACTACTAGTTGCTCGGCCTTGGAAGCCATCCATTCAGGCCTTCCACGCGCTTCTTTTAGTGTTTTTTTATCGGACTTTCTAAGATCTCAATTGAATATATCAAGCAAGCTCAAATTGACGTAACATGAAAACTATCAGTCCAAAAGCTTCATGGAGAGCAACAAAAGTCCACAGACCCCAAGAAGCTTTATATGGATGGAGAAGCTTTATATGGATGGAGCAGTCACTTCGAAATGATTGAACTTCAATCATATCTGATCGAAGTTCAAACAAAAATGAATGATCATTTTGTGCGAACTTTAAATAGAAATGCATGAAATTCACTAATACTTAATTTAACAAAATTATCCTCAAAAGTTTATAGTATTTTTGGACAGTTCCATAAGGGGGTAGGGGAATGGATAAGTGTATCTGAACACTTCCCAATCAAAATTTTCTGAAGTGATGTGATGGTGGAATATGTCAAAAACAGTGAAATCAATTTGTCCGTTGTTAATTATGAAGTATTATGATTTATATAAATTGGACCACTTGTTTGTTTTTGAAGATTCATTTGTTTGTTTATTATTGACTTGTGTTTTCCTTTTTCTTTGAAGCATCATCAATTATTATTAACTTAAAACTTTCCAAGAAAGGAGAACGATGCTTCTACTTCAACTAATTAAAAATTAGTAGTAAAACTTCAGGAATGAATCAGCAAGTGCATTACAAGATACTCCCATTGATCACTTTTAATTGTCAATTGGACTAAACTTTAAAAGCTAAATCGAAATATAAATTAATTTGATATTTTAAATTTAAAATTTAAATGTTTGGAAATTATACGAAAAACATCATAAGTCGCAATCCTTCTCATATTAAAATGATGAAAAAATATATCTTAAAGTGTAGGTCAAAGTTCATGAAGCTTGACTCTCAAATATCAATACGTAATAAGTAAAAATGAACGAGAGGTAGGAATTATAACATGGAGAATAGAATCGAACCCTCACGAGTTAAGGTGAAAGTTCAGATAGCTACTAAGATTTTCCTTTAAATGATACCATCGATGCTTTGCTTTTTTGTTTAAAATAAATAATTCAATTCGATTACTCAAAAGAATTTCTCTAAAACACAAAATTGATTTAGTTTATCACCAACCAAAAAAGAGTAAATTGTTGAAGGGGAGCCTTGGAGTAACTGGTAAAGTTGTTGCTGTGTGACCAGGATGTCACGGGTTCAAGCCTTGAAAATAGCCTCCGGAAGAAATGCAAGGTAAGGCTGCATACATGGTGGGGCCCTTTCTCGAATACCGCACACAGCGGTAATTTTAGTGCACCGAGCTGCCCTTTTTTCTTTTGGTTTTTGCTTTTCGTAGGAAATTTTCTTTATTATGACTTGCACTTCACATTAAAAACCGTTTGCTTTTTTCCCTTTTTTTATTTTTTATTTTTGCTTTTCGTAGGAAATATCTTTATTTTGACTTCCACTTCTATATGAATTTCCTTTTTTTGGTTATTGCTTTACGTAGTAAATATCTTTATGTTGACTTTAACTGCATATCAACTAACACATTCAATATAATTTCACAAGTCTCTCTGTAAGGTTTGGGCAATCCTCCTCCTCATGAACTACTTTTTGAGATGAAAGTTAGGCCCAAGATCAATTTTAACACGATATCAAAGCAGGACCCATTCTCACCCAATGTTGGACCTCCCGATTTAGATTTAGATTCGGGAGAACGTCCACACCCAGTTAACAGGGCCCATTCTCACCCAATGTTAGGCCCCCAATTTTAGATTTAGATTCGGGAGAACGTCCACACCCAGTTAACTAGGCTTAGGCCCCTGATTTAGATTCGGGAGAACATCCACACCCAGTTATCTAGGCCTAGGCGTGAGTTGGGGTGTTAAGGTGCTAAAAAGGAGGAGCTAGCTTTTAGGATGCGGTGAAATTGATTATATTACTAATGCCTCGAACTTGAGTTGGACTAAAAACTTACTCACACTGAATATTTACAACAGTTTAAGTACTAAGTGACTTAATTTATACCCTAAGTTTATAACATAATTACCAATAAAAAACTGATATTGTTTTAATGTTGAATTTTTCTAACTTCTTCGTCTATTTATTTCTCTTCGTATTTTAAATCTCCTTAATAAAAATCATGATTTCATCACTATATACACATGTTATCACTAGAGTTAATTGACATATATTTTTTTTCTTAATTTATCACTTAATTATAATTTGATGGGGGCGGCTTAAGCATATTCATGGCCTAAGGCAAAAATTAAACGAAGGTTTTAAAATTTTAAGAAAAAATAACTTTCTTTTAATGAACTCTATTTTCAAAATTATATAATTGATTTTTTCTAATTATTCTTTTTTTAAGTAATAATATAACCAATGCATTTAATCGACATAATACTCTAAATATATGAATTTCTTCTAATAGTTCTTTCCTTTTATATAAAAATATTACTTTTTCTATAAATAATATTTAATTCTTTAAAAAAAATTTATTTATATTATTGTAAAAAATGAGGTCACTCAAATTTGGGGGCCTAAGGCGGCCGCCTATTTTTTAACGAGGTAACTAACCATATACTATTGAATTATTTGGAGAAAGGAATAATAACTGAAAATAAGACCACTAATGGATGTGGTGCAGCGGATCGGGCTGCTCCTCCCTTAACCAGAGTTCTCGGGTTCGAGTCCTGGGTATGAAAAAATCCTTGGTAGGAAGCGCTTTCTCTCGAATAGGGTCCTACCCGATGTGAATCCGGATTAGTCGAACTCCAATGCAAGTACTGAACATCAAATGAAAAAAAAAAAAAGGGAAAAAAACAACTGAAAACAAGTAGTGTGTAAAATTGTCTGACGTACATAATGATAACATAAAGCAGCATAATTAATAAGAGTTGGTTTCCAAGTTTTAGAAAATTGACACATTATTTAATTTTACATGTACTTCACAAGTATTTTTCAAAAAGAAAAAACAAAAACGTGGGTCTTGATTAAAATGTGCTCTAATTTTCTGTAATAATTTTGTTTGCTTTTTTAAATATTTTTCTACGCAGAAAGTGTTGATATAATATGATTAAGTGATGTTCTTTTTAAAAAGTTAAATCACAAATTTCTATACGTAATATGTATAAATTGAATTCGAACAAACTATGATTATGACTCACTGACGGTACTTCATCAGAATCAAATGGAGGGAGTAGTTTCTTACCTCAATTTATAACTTAAATCATTGTCAATTAATATAGTTCACTACAACAATAAAGATTTTTAGAAACGATAAATATATACTTTAATAAAAAATATTAAAGTTTTTATCGGCATCGTTTGATTATCATTTGATTTAATGTTGCTATAGGTAATATGCGGACATTTTAAAGCATGTCAAAATGGAACTGTCTCTAATAATAATACCTTCAAAAATATAATTCAACAGCAATTAAACTATCGTTATTAACTAACTGTGGTTAAATACTTTTTGATGTAATGATTTTATATAGATATTGAGGAATCATTTTCAACATTGAATTTGGTAGGACTATAATTTATTAATTAAGATGGAGACTTGGCATCCAAGTTTTTGAAAATTGACCATTATTCCAATCCATTGTGCTTTTTTAAAAAAAAAAAATAGCTTTGGATGCTTAGAATTTGAAGCATAATTCAAATTCCAAAATAACAATATTATATTCAGAGTAAATTAGCTTATTATTGCCCCTCGATTGACCAATAATGAAAAGATCATAATTAATTAGGAATATTCTTTATTAGTTCTTAATTGCCCCACTATAGTCAAAATTGAACTCTTTGACTTCAAAAAAAATTTGCAGACATCAACTATGTAGAAAAAATGTGCTTTACCTGTTACATTTAAATAAGAATGGTAATTTTTAATAAAAAAGATAGTAGTATTTAAACATTATATTTAAATTCGCATATCGTAGGATTTATTTCAAAAAATAATCTTTAATTAAGGATGGAGAAATGTCAATATCTCATCAGAATTTGAATTCGCGCATTGTTGGTATATCTTTGTAGAACTCTTTTTGTTTTCATTTCCAACTCAGTATTTGTTATCCATACTGGGGGTTCGACTAAGTTTAAATTTGCATATTAAAGGACATATTTTTATGGGCGACCTATGGTTAAGGGTGAATGAATTTGAACGTATCATCCCGTCACAACTTATGTTGGTGTATATCGTTGTAGAACTCTTTTTTTTTTTTTTTAATTTCCTATCTGGTGTTTGATGTTCATATTGGGACTCGACTACGTCCGAATTTACGACGAAGTGAAAGGCCGGCAGCAGGAAAACGAGTCTAGTCATTCAGGCTCGACGATCGGGAAAAGCAAAACGAAATTAGGATTTGACTGAAAAAGAAGCAAGACTATAAATACTATGATCGATCACTATAGATAAAGAAGTCTTTCTAAATAACTTCATGTAATCGGGCATTCAAACATCGGAAATACACCGAAATTAAAAATGACATTGTATTCCTAATTATGCATAGCGTAATTAAATAACTAGATGCATAAAATACATCCAATAAGTATATAGTATAATATATAATATAAAGTCCTACATATCCTTTTATTCTCTCTCTCTTTTCCTTTATTTTTGTTTAATCATACCTACTACTCTAGTTAATTAAATATAAATTTGTTCCCAAATGGGAAGCAATATAAATTTTTATTATGGTCTAATTAATTACTCTTGCATCATTAGTTGGTTAATAAATTAATATCAAGAATGAAAGATGTAGATTTTATTAACAATAATTTGTCATAAAGGGCAATAATTTAGTTTAAAACTAATAAATTGATATGTCAAGAATAAAGGGCAATAACCTAGTAAATATTTGTTGGCATTGAGTATTTACACTAAATATACTAATTTATCATAATTAAGTGATATTAAGGTATATACGTGATAATGTTATTAATTATCTACACAGATATATCATCATAAAAAAAAAAAATGTAATTCCATTGTAGAAACAAAAGTAGAGAAAAAATGCAATTCTTTTGCCTATTTTATCAAATGTTTAATTCATTAAATAATTAATTAGCTAGAGTTTAAGTTATATGTGTTAAAAATATAATTAAATAATAAAGTGTGTTCTTTCTAATACTTTAAGTTTTTAGATGAAATGATCGCACGCTACAACATGGCATTAGAGCAGGCAGAGGTCCTAAGATCGAATTTCACCGCCACTCATTATTCAAAAAGACTTTCGACTTTAGGTGAAATGGTCGCACACTTCAATAATATGTATTTTCACTCTAGCAGTGTAAAAGAATTTATACTGTGTCAAGTTATTTGTACATATAATATGATCACATACTTCAATAATATGTATTGTCATTGTGTAAAAAAAAAATTATACTGTGTCAAGTTATTTATATATCAATAATATGTACTGTCAATTTATCAGCATAAAAATTTTTATGTTGTGTCAAGTTATTTGTACAGATGAAATGATTGCACACTTCAATAATATGTATTGTCACCGCATAAAAAAATTGTACTCTGTCAAGTTATTTGTACATTTTGAGAAGACTTACGGATAAAAATCTCTTTGGAGATCTAATTTGTAATATATAAAAACTACACCACTGATACATTGAGGCTTGGGGCTCTAGGTGACAAAAGAGTTTTAAAATGAAGTGTGGGTGACACAAGTCTTAATAATTGAGTGGAGGTGACAATTACTTTATTAAGAATTAAAAAAGTAAGAAAAATTTGAAAATAACCCACAAGTTTTTTAATTTACACTTTGATCCAATGTAAAACCTAATATAACTAGAAATGGGAGAAAAAAAGGCACGTTTCTCTCTCTTCTCATTTATTGGAGTTTTCTCTCTCTTCGTGATTTTTGTTGCTCATTGTTGTTGTTGCTGCTTTATTCATCATCTTGTTCTTCATTACCATCATCTTGTTCTTCATTATCATCTCTTCTTGTTCATCATCATCATCTTCTTGTTGTTGAACATTGTTATTACCGCTACTATTGCTACTTGATCAAATTTTTTTAGGTCAAATTTTATTCGTATATAACTTGGAAATTACTTATAGGTGATTTTAGTAAGTAAAATTATAATTTTTAGTTGAATTTCTCATCTGGGTGTATCTGTTACTGCTGTTTTTTCAACAGTAGATAAAACATGTAACGTGAATTCAACAGATGAGTAATCTGTTGCACAGAAGAGTAATCTGTCGCAATATATTGACTAATCTGTTGTAACATATTGACTAATCTGTTGCAACATATGACTAATCTATTGCACTAGATTACTCATCTGTTGGATTTGTATTATAGTGTTGTAACATGAATCCAACATATGGGTTATCTGTTGCAACAGATTAGTCATATGTTGCAACAGATTACTCACTTGTTGCAATAAATGACACATACATTGAATTCATGTTGCAGGTTCTATCCATTGTAGTAGTAGTAAATATACCAAAAAAAAATTCCACAAAAATTATAATTATACTTACAAAATCACCTATGAAGTTATGTCCAAGTGATATAAGAACAAAATTTGATCTAAAAAAATTCTACAAATTTCAACAAGGGCCAACGAATAAGTGAAACACATGAAAAATATCATGAAACAGGTAAAGAAGTCAAAAACAGTGTATCATACATCAAATCCAAAAGGATCGAGGGGACAAATGTTTGAGTTCTCCTAAAAACATTTAAGTTCCTTAGTATTTTAATTGCTTTCTAATGGATAACCCATCTATTATAACAGATTTTCTATCTGTTTGATAATTTTCAACAGATGAATCATCTGTTGCAACATGTTAGTCATCTGTTGATTCAAATTAAGCAATTATTAGTAATAACTAAATTGATTTAGCTAAAATTAAAGACAAGTCTTTAAGACAATGGAATAAACATTTGAGTTCTCCTAAAAATGTTTGAGTTCCCTAGTATTTTAATTATTTTCCAACAGATCACCTATTTGTTGCAACAAGTTAGTCATCTGTTGCAATAAATGCTTATAACAGGTTAGTCATTTCTTGATTCAAATTAAGCAATTATTAATAATAATTAAAATGATTTAACTAAAATTGAAGATAAGACCTTAGACAAGGGGGAAAACAGTTGAGTTCTCCTAAAAAACATTTGAGCTTTAGTATTTTAAATTATTTTTCAACACAAATTTTGTCTATTTAGTAATTTCCAACAGATGAGTCATATGTTGCAACAACTTAGTCATCTGCTGCAACAGATGTCTATATTTGTTTGATAATTTTCAATAGATGAATTAGTTGTTGCAACAAGTGAGTCATTTGTTGCAACAGATGTCTATATCTGTTTGGTCATTTTCAACAGATGTTTTTATTTGTTTGGTCATTTCCAACAGATTACTCATCTGTTGTAACATGTTAGTCATCTATTGATTCACATTAAGTCATTATTAGTAATAACTAAATTGATTACTAAAATAAAATATGAATTAATAAGTTCAATTACAGTTTCAATTAATCTCATGGTAATTATACGATCAACTAAGTATGTTCGTCCTGAGTAGAGTGATCAATTGACTAATTTTATTTGAAATGATTCAAACTAAGTCATCGTTAGAAATAACTATATTGATTTAACTAAAACTAAAGATGAATTAGTAAGTTCAATTATGATTTCAATTAATTTCATAGTAATTACATGATCAATTAAGTGTTTCGTACTGAATAGAATGATTAATTGACAAATTTTATGTGAAATAATTCAAATTAAACCATTATTAGAAATAACTACATTGATTTAACTAAAATTAAAGATGAATTTGTAAGTTCAATTACGATTTTAATTAATCTCAGTAATTAAATGATCAATTAAGTGTTTCATCCTTAGTAGAATAATTAATTGACCAATTTTATTTCAAATGATTCAAATTAAACCATTATTAGTAATAACTATGTTGCTTTAACTAAAATTAAACATGAATTAATGAGTTCACTAACAATTTCAATTAATCTCATCATAATTACATGATTAACTAAGTGTATTCGTCCCGAGTAGAGTGATCAATTGACCAATTTTATTTGAAATAATTCAAATTAAGATATTATTAGTAATAACTAAATTGATTTAACTAAAATTAAAGATAAACTTA
>NC_061122.1:8794832-8886519 GCF_002878395.1 Capsicum annuum
TATTTCAAATAAAATTGGTCAATTGATCACTCTACTCGGGACGAATAGAGTGATCAATTGACCAATTTTATTTGAAATAATTCAAATTAAGATATTATTAGTAATAACTAAATTGATTTAACTAAAATTAAAGATAAACTTACAATTTCAATTAATCTCATAGTAATTAAATTATCAACTAAGTGTATTCGTTGTGATTATAGTGATCAATTGACCAATTTTATTTGAAATGAATCAAATTAAGCCATTATTCGTAATACCTAAATTGATATAACTAAAATTAAAGATGAATTGATAAGTTCACTTACAATTTCAATTAATCCCATAGTAATTACATGATCAACTATGTGTATTCATCTCGAGGAGAGTGATTAATCGACCAATTTTATTTCAAATGATTCAAATTAAGTCATTATTAGTAATAACTAAATTAATTTAACTAAAACTAAAGACAGGACCTTAAACAAGGGGACAAACATTTGGATTCTCTTAAAAACATTTGAGCTTTAGTATTTTAAATTATTTTCCAACATATATCCTATATGTTTGATAATTTTCAACAGATGAGTCATCTATTGCAACAACTTAGTCATCTGTTGCAACAGATGTCTATATTTGTTTGATAGTTTTCAATAGATGAGTCATTTATTGCAACGGGTTAGTTATTTGTTGCAACATATGTCTATATTTGTTTGGTCATTTCCAACAGATGTCTTTATCTGTTTGGTCATTTCCAACAGATGACTTTATTTGTTTAGTCATTTTCAACAGATTACTCATCTTTTGCAACATGTTAGTCATCTATTGATTCATATTAAGTCATTATTTTAGTAATAACTAAATTTATTTAACTAGAATTAAACATGAATTAATAAGTTTAGTTACAGTTTTAATTAATCTCATGGTAATTACACTCTCAACTAAATGTGTTCGTCCTGAGTAGAGTAATCAATTGACCAATTTTATTTGAAATGATTAAAATCAAACCATAATTAAAAATAACTATATTGATTTAACTAAAATTAAAGATGAATTAGTAAGTTGACTTACAATTTCAATTAATTTTATAGTAATTACATGATCAACTAAGTGTTTCGTCTTAAGTAGAATGATCAATTGACCAATTTTTTTTTGAAATAATTAAAATCAAGAAATTATTAGTAATAATTAAATTAATTTAACTAAAATTAAAGATGAATTGATGATTTTAGTTACGATTTCAATTAATCTCAAAGTAATTACATGATCATCTAAGTGTGTTCGTCTTGAGTAAAGTATTAATTGACCAATTTTATTTGAAATGATTCAAATTAAGATATTATTAGTAATAACTACATTGATATAACTAAAATTAAAGATGAATTTATAAGTTCAATTACGATTTCAATTATTCTCATATTAATTACCTTAGTGTGTTCGTTCTAAGTGGAGTGATCAATTGACTAATTTTATTTGAAATGATTCAAATTAAGTCATTATTAGTAATAACCAAATTGATTTAATAATTAAAATTTCAATTAATCTCATAGTAATTACATGATCATTTAAGTGTATAACCTATTGCAACAGACTTAATCTATTGCAACAGATGAGTCATTTGTTGAAAATTATCAAACAGACATACACATATGTTGCAATAGATTAGTCATCTGTTGTAACAAATGTCTTTATCTGTTGGTCATTTCTAACAGATGACCAATCTATTGCAACATATGACTTTATATGTTTTTTTATTTCCAACAGATAACTAATCTGTTGCAATAGGTGACTAGTCTGTTGCAACAGATGTCTTTATCTGTTTGGTCATTTTCAACAGGTTACTCATCTTTTGCAACATCTTAGTCATCTATTAATTCATATTAAGCCATTATATTAGTAATAACTAAATTGATTTAACTAGTATTAATAAATTCAGTTACTGTTTCAATTAATCTCATGGTAATTACACGATCAACTAAGTGTGTTAGTCCTGAGTAAAGTGATCAATTGACCAATTTTATTTGAAATGATTCAAATCAAGCCATAATTAGAAATAACTATATTGATTTAACTAAAATTAAAGATGAATTAGTAAGTTCACTTAGAATTTCATTTAATTTTATAGTAATTACAATATCAACTAAGTGTTTTGTCTTAAGTAGAATGATCAATTGACCAATTTGAATTGAAATAATTAAAATTAAGTAATTATTAGTAATAACTAAATTGATTTAACTAAAATTAAAGATGAATTGATAATTTAATTACGATTTCAATTAATCTCATAGTAATTACATGATGATATAAGTGTATTCGTCTTGAGTAAAGTGTTAATTGACCAATTTTATTTGAAATGATTCAAATTAAGACATTATTAGTAATAACAACATTGATTTAACTAAAATTAAAGATGAATTGATAAATTCAATTACTATTTTAATTAACATGTTGCAATAGATGAGTAATGTGTTGGAAAACAACCAAACATATATAGAAATCTGTTGCAACAGATGGCTAACCTGTTGCAATAGCTAACTCATCTATTGAAAATTATCCAACAAATATAGACATCTATTGCAACAGATGACTAAATTGTTGCAACATATGACTCATCTATTAAAAATTATTAAATAGACAAGATATATGTGAACTCAGAACCAAAACGAGCCACAGAATTTAAAAAATGACCAAAATAGGTCACCTATTTAAAAAGTTACTAAAATAGGCTAAACGTAATAATTTATTACTTTTTCTATTTTTTTCTTAACGGTCAACTAACGAAGTTGACTTTTACAAAAAGCGTAAGAATTTCTTACGTTTTACATTTTTTTTGTAAAACGTAAAAAATTCTTACGTTTTATAAAAAATAAAATAAAATAAAATGTAAGAATTTTTTACGTTTTACATGATGACCAAGGAAAAAAATGCAGTGAATTATCAAATCAATTAAAAAGATACTAAAAAATGAGTTATTCAACATAACAAAAACTTACGTTCTAAACCTTTTTATAGCAGTGGTCCCCCATCCACAATTCTTTTTTCCACAAATGTCCCATCACTGCTAGTTTTTCCTCTTTTTACATATGATAATTATGAATTTTTGATTAGTTAAATTTATTTATATTTTACATGTAGTTCAAATCATTTTTTTTTTATCTATGTAATAAATTTTTACGTTTTACATAAAAAATTTAAAAAATAGAAGTATAATTACCTCATTAACTTAACAATTTTCTTATATTTATTCTATATAAAAAAATAATCACTTCTATCTTTAATTATCCGATTTCTCTCTAAAAAAAATTATACTTTTGAGTTTTTCTCTACTCAAAATAGTGAAATGTTGAATTATCGTCGATCAAATATAATACTATATACAAGAATTATATTTTTTTGGTGTGTTAAAAATATGAAATTAATTTTTTTGGATAGTGATTCATCGTAGTTTTCGATTAGTGTTTCGATTAGGATATTGAGGAGACTCACATGCACAAATACGTTTCATATTATAATCAATGGAGTAAAAAATCACAATTTAATTTAGGAACACTCCTAATTTAATATAAGAAAATATATTTTTTAGGAACACTCCTAAAAAAATATAATTCTTGTATATAGCAGCATATTTGATCGACGATAATTCAATATTTCACTATTTTGGAGTAGAGAAAAACTCAAAAGTATAATATTTTAAAAGAGAAATCGGATAATTAAGGATAGAAGTGATTATTTTTTGATATAGAATAAATATAAGAAAATTGTTAAGTTAATGAGGTAAATGATACTTCTTTTTTTATTTTATTTTTTATGTAAAACGTAAAAATTTATTAGAAAAAATAAATTATTTGAACTACATGTAAAATATAAATAAATTTAACTAATAAAAAATTCATAATTATCATATGTAAAAAGAGGAAAAAGTAGAAGTGAAGGGACATTTGTGAAAAAATAAATTGTGGGTGGGGGACCACTGCTATTAAAAAGTTAAGAACGTAGCTTTTTGTTATATTGAACAACTCTTTTTTTAGTACCTTTTTAATTGATTTGACAATTCATTGTATTTTTTTCCTCGGTTATAGTGTAAAACGTAAGAAGTTCTTACGTTTTATATATTTTTTTTTATAAAACGTAAGAATTTTTTACGTTTAACAAAAAAAATGTAAAACGTAAGAAATTCTTACGTTTTTTGTAAAAGTCAACTCTGTTAGTTGATCTTTAAGAAAAAAGTAGAAAACGTAATAAATTATTACGTTTAGCCTATTTTGGTAACTTTTTAAATAGGTGACCTATTTTGGTCACTTTTTTTTTATTTCGTGGCTCATTTTGGTTCCGAGTTCTATGTGTTGAAAAACAATTTAAAATACTAAAGCTCAAATATTTTTAGGAGAACTCAAACATTTGTCCCCTTATCTAAGGTCTTGTATTAAAGACTTGTCTTCAATTTTAATTAAATTAATTTAGTTATTATTAATAATTGCTTAATTTGGATAAACAAATGACTAACCTGTTATAAACATCTGTTGCAATAGAAGACTAACTTGTTGCAACAAATAGATAATCTGTTGGAAAATAATTAAAATAATAGGGAACTCAAATATTTTTAGGAGAACACAAATGTTTGTCCCATTGCCGTAGAGAAGTCTTTAATTTTAGCTAAATCAATTTAGTTATTACTAATAATTGCTTAATTTGAATCGACAGATGACTAGCATGTTGCATCAGATGATTCATCTGTTGGAAATTATCAAACAGATAGAAAATCTGTTGTAACAGATGGGTCAACTATTAGAAAGTAATTAAAATATTAGGGAACTTAAACGTTTTTAGGAGAACTCAAATGTTTGTCCCCTTGATTCTTTTGCATTTGATGTATGATATATTATTTTTGTCCTCTTTACCTATTTCATGAAATTTTTTATGTGTTTTACTTATTCATTGTGCCCCTGTTGAAATTTTTTTTAAAAATTTAGGTCAAATTTTGTTCGTATATTACTTGGACATTACTTCATAACTTATTTTGTAAGTAAAATTATAATTTTTGTTGAATTTTTTATTTGGTGTATCTGCTACTTCTACAATGGATAGAACCTGCAATATGAATCCAACATATGAGTCATCTATTGCAACAAGTGAGTAATCTGTTGCAATATATGACTAATCTGTTGCAACAGATGACCATATGTTGGATTCATATTACAACACTATAAAACAAATCCAACAGATGAGTAATCTGTTGCAACAGATTAGTCATATGTGTTGCAAAAAATTAGTCATATATGTTGCAACAGATTACTAATCTATGCAACAAATTAGTCATATATGTTGCAATAAATACTCATCTGTTGGATTCACGTTACATGTTTTATCCATTATTAAAAAACAGTAGTAGCAAATACACCCAGATGAGAAATTCAACTAAAAAATAACATACATTAAAAAAAAATAACAAAAAACATAAACAATAACAAACACCAACAAATCAAGTTCCTCATTTTCTTCATAATTTAAAAGCCCTAATTTTTTACTTGTGAAAATCGAAAAGAAACGATGAAGAACTCGAAATTGTTGTTACGGAGAATGTTGTCACGTCGACTGACAGTTGAAAGTAAAAAAGAAACGGGCAAGAACTCAAAACTATTTGTTGCCAGAGGTTGAAGGGAGAAAATTGAAAAGTTGTTGGTTGGGAGAAGTTAGAGAGAGAAACTATCGAGAGAAAGAGAGAAGAGAGAGAGAGATTGATTTACAGAGGGAGGAAGTTTTGTGGATGTGGGTTAAGTTATATTTTTGAAAACATTAAAAAGTATAAAAAATATTAATCAAGTCCACAATTAACCTAATCAAGTTTTTTAACTATGTATGACCCTTTAAATTGGTCAATGTCATCAATCCTTCATTTTCCTTCAATCGCCTGATACATATATCTTAAATTTAATTAATAATAGCACTATATATTGACTGCAACAATATTCTCTAAAATAACCATAAGAATCCCTTAAAATAATAATACTAATTAAAACAACTTTTTCTTTTTCATAAATAAGAAAGACTTGGTCTTAACTCTAAACCAACCATACAAGAAATGATTAGTTAGTAAATCATTAAACATTTGGCTATGACTTTATCCTTATTCCTTGATCCTTAAATTAAACTAATCAAAATTCCATTAGTTTAATCCCTAAGGAATATTCTTCGATGTAACCTATTAAACTTTAATACCACTACACACACCAAAAAAAAAAAAAAATCAACATAAATTTAGGTCCGAAATATATTTAAATTTTGACGAAATTTATTGTAAAATGTCTCAATTTTGTGGGGCGCCTAAATTGTTTTTTACCGTATTTCTGTGGAAGATATTTGTTTAGCTGGACCACTTCAAACCATTATGCGCTCAATGTGCGTGTACTCACGTAGTGGTCCAGCTGGTAAATATATGTCACAGAAATACGGTAAAAAATAATCTAGCAGGGTCATAGGACACCCGCAAAGTTGAGATATGTTACAACAAATTTCGTCAAAATTTAAGTATATTTTGAACCTTTCTCCCAAAGAAGCGCAGTCCGAACCACAAAAGTTTCCACTCTGCCCGTGGTCCGGAAAAAGGGTATCATAAGGGCATATTTTATGCAATCTCACTTTATATTTCTGAACGAGTTGTTTTTATATATTGAAGTCGTAATTATCTGATCACACGACAGTAATTTTATCAATTTTTTTTAGAAAAGAAAAAATTATTCAAAATAAAAATTGACCAAAAAGTCTTTTGCTTAAAGCTATTAGCCTCTACATTCTTATAACGTGTGTAGCTGTCATATTTTTATAACGCGTTGTCCTTTTCCCTGCGTATTTTTTTTTTCTTAACCCTACCAACTTGCTCCTAATAGCCACCTGATGCATTTCATATACGTATGTATGTAGACAGATTCAGGATTTTAAGTTAACAAATTTGATTCTCAAAATTTTAGAATTAAAGACGTTGTAAATATAAATTATAGTTTAACTTGCATATCGCGATTTATCGATTTTGATTTCTCTCATTGCTATCTTTGCCACTCCACTTAAGGGTAATTTAGCTCATGTATTTTTTTTCCTATTATACTCTAATGGTTATTTTCACAAATACAAAAACATTGAATAATATTAAAACTTTTCACCTTTAAAGTAGTTGATTAACTAATTCTTTTTTATTTTACTCATAATTTTATTCTATTAGACTAACAAAGACAAAGTTTGAATAGTTATTAACTCAAAAAAAAAAAAAAAAAGGTTTAAAAAATGCCCCATAATATGACTTAGTCTACCTATATCCTAACTATATATACACCTAATAACCCTACCCACCCAAAGGAAAAAAAAAACCCACAAACAATCAACAACAATCTCCAAAAAAAATAAAAAATCAAACACCCTCTTATCCATTTTGTCTATACATTAATTCTTCTTCAACAAGTAGAAATTTCTCCAATTTCTTTCTTGATTATCTCTTCTATAGTCATATAATCACACCATTTTACCTTACGCAATCTTCAAAATTTCCTTTTTCGCTCTAGCTCAGATATCTTAGCTGACATATATATCGCGTGATAAAAAGAAGAAAGTACATGCACAAAACAAGATGGGGATAGAGAATTGGTCATTGATAGGAAAGCTAAAAAGGGCAGTAAAAAAGATTACTTTTTTACTAAACTTTGATCTCCAAAGATGGAAATTAGCAACATATATTATATCATCAAGAAAAAGACATCATCATCATCAACTAAGTTTCAATGAGAAGATTTTGCAAAGACAACCAACAGGTTTAAGTGTAATATGTCATGAAGATGAAGATGATGATATGGCCAAAAATGCAAAATATGAATCATCAACAAGTTCAAGAAACTCATTTAAAGGAATACAAAGGACAATGAGTTATCCATCATCAGAAGATGATATTGACAAAAGAGCTGAAATGTTTATTGCTAATTTTTATAATCAGCTAAGACTTGAAAGACAAATATCATTGGAGTTACGTTATTGTAGAGGGAATAGTTTTGGATCTTCACCATCTCCCTGAGAAGAAGAATAAGCGGAGAACGGATTCAGGATTTGAAGTTGATGGATTCAAGATTCCGAGGGCAATGAAGATATATGAGTTATTTAAAAAAATGTTTATGTTTTATTTTTGACATTTTTTTGGGATGTATATAGATTTTGTGAAGGAAGGATAATGGAGACAAGTTTGGTTTTGTGAAAGATGATCTCCATTGTTAAAACTTGTAAAACACAGCATACTGTTTTTCATTTGTATGCTTTTTTTTTATTATTTTTAATTTCTTTATTGGGGTTTTGGGGTCGAGGAGGTAGGATGGACAGTTGGTCTGATCTAGTGTGAATTGTACATGGATGATAATTAGAGTCGATGGCGATGATTTCTGCGGAAGAGGATCAAGTTGGTGTTTGTGAAAGAGCTTGAAGCACTTGAAGGGGGATCTTGGATTTTTATTTTTATTTCCTGTTAAGTTTTGCTTTTTTGGTTTGAAAAATTCTTCGTAGATTCTTCAAGGTGTGAATTTTTTATTTTTTTTTTGGGGGGGGGGGGGGGGGTTGCGGGGCAGGGATTGTACATATGAATAAACATGCACATTGAATAAAAGTTTAGCTTTTTGGTTTTTTGAGTATGTTTTCTATTTTCTCGGGATGTATGTAGCTTCTTGTAATTTGTGTTGTACCACATTATGCGTTATTTCGAACTACTAATCTCGTTCGTAGTGGAGTCAGAAATTTATCAAAAGATTCATCTGTCTATTTTATACATGTAAAGAATAAAATAAATAGTAACTTTGTCTATATAACAATGGTAAATGATATGTTAGTGGCGAAATTCTGGTAAGATTCAAGAAAATTTCCAAGGTAATGTACATCGTAACTACAACAACATACCCAATGTAATTCCAAAGGTGGGTTTGGAAAGGGTAGAAATATAGGTGGGTTTGGGAAGGGAAGACATATCGTTTCTGATGATCCTTTAACTGAAAGAAAAGCAAAATTTGTAAGTGACTAGGAGGTTCAATACTGGTAATAAGGTGAACCATGATACAAATTGCTAAGTAAATTGATGCCAGAACAAGTGTTAAACATCAACATACATTGTGTACAAGCACATATTGCCTCAATTGCTATTACAATAATAATACTACTTATTAGATTAGTCCATAATTACATATGAAAGAGCAACAAAAATGTTTATGAAATCTGCAGCGCGCGTCAAATGTATAGTGGTACAAAGTGTTCTGCTCTCCAGGACTTGTTGCTATAATAATATCATCTAATGCACATACCTAATACCTTTCATCGGGCGATAAATGCTGCTATTTGAATTCAGAATTGAAACACCAACTTGCAGGATTTTCAAAATAATGAGGAGATCATCTAGTAGTCGATCACAAGTATCCTGTTCTATCCAGATTTAAACACCAACTTCACTCCATCGATAAATATAGGGCCAACTCTTACGCTGCTATAGGATAAATAGTTATCTGCTCACACTTTTTGCAAGGAAGAAAATCCAACTGAACTTGGAGTAGAATGCCTATTTTGGGTATTACCAAGAGAACTCAGAAGGTGAACTCAGTTGTTATCTTCGGGCTTTGTTGGTCGAATGTAAATATATCGCTACAGAAACAACGCTGCAAAGAAGCATAAAATTCATATTCAGTTAGTGTTGTCAAATTTGTGGAATTTTCCCCAACGCCAAAACATAGCAGGAAAACAAATCTTCACACTTACATGGAACCAAGGAAGAAGGCAAGGGAAAGGTGAAACCCAAATAGAAATACAGAAACAACTGCAGTCAGTAGCATTGCAACTGAAGTTGAATAGACCTGCAAACAATTACAAGCTATATTAAAATGGTATCCTATAAGCTCTCGGTTCATAGGCAGAACATGTGTGCGAGAGACTAAAATTCCCGTCCTTCCTTTGTGCGGCTGATCATTCTATACATGCACATCATAACTATCAACCACTTATGGAAGGCAAATCAACATCCTATGGAGCAAGAACTAGCCAAAAGAATGGATCTACCTCCTAAAGAACATGCCAACTTAAAGAAAAAGAAAAGGAAGAGAAATCTCATTGTCAACTGTAGCACAATCATTTCTATACTCTTAAAGACACGTGGACATGAGTGCATCCTAGAACCTCAGGAGGAATCAAAGAGGCTCTTTAAATGGTAGATAAACTTCATGCCTAATTCAACCAATGATTTAGCACTCCAAACTTTTAGTTGCCTAACCATTGCCCTAATTTTCTATCGATATCTCAAATATTTTGGAATGTCTCAAGCAATAAGTTAGCAGCTTAGCATACATCATTTCTAGAGTGGAATCTCTAGCCAAATTTACCTTCTTTGCTTTACTCTTTAATTAGAAAAGTAACATAGCCTAGGAAAACATAAAGCATATCTGACATAATGCTCACAACATAGATATACGAGGGTGATCTCAAGGCGTACGATACTTGTCACTAGACTGATGAACCCATTTAAACACAAACTAATGCAGATGAACAACCAGAGTCGATCATACCTTCACAATGTTGTCAGCGTACTTCATCACCATTGATACTGCAATGCCACTGCAGAGACAAATCTTGGTCAGTAAACAATTGAAAGGTGACTGATCCATGATGCCGCACCCGTGTCAGAACTTCCAAAAGTGCACTACTTTTAGAGGATTTGACACGCACCTGGTGGCATTTTTAAAGAGTCTGAGCAACATAGCATCCAACATACTCTATCTAAATAACCCCAGCTTCAATGTGTAGACAAATCATGTTGAATGGTTAACTAGGATTGCAAATGAACACACTGTATGACTAATTAAAAGACAGCACATTGAGCAAATACAACAAACGAACAATTTAGGAAAAATTGCAACATGGCAGCTTGTACCTAGTGGAAATGTCTCTTCCTAGAGTATCGTTTATGTCAATCAACTAAGCCAATAAAAAATAGTTCCTTCAACTTGATGCTTATCAAGAGAACAATTAAACAACTAAACCAAGCAACTGCAGAACACAAAATATTTTGAATAATTTTATGCCTCAGGAACATGAAATAGCTAGCAGGAGAAAAGTAGTACTTCTCACTGATCTTGTATTATTAGACAATGTATTCATAATCTTGAAATGTAAACAACCATTATGAAGATTGCGAGGAAATCAAACCTTAGTGCGTGGTTGAGAATCATGAGAACTGTAATCAGTGAATATCCATGGAAGAACCCACTGCAAAAGATAAGGTCAAAATTGTAAAACTCCCTACATAACAAAACATGAATCCCAGTCTGATGAGGTAATTGTCCTTTCAAGAAGAGCTATTGTCTGTGGTCACTAAAACTGTTATGTGCTTAACCTAATGTTAGAAAAGAGTCTGCTTAAATTCATTTGTGAATGAAGGCATCATACAATAATGATTGGAACTGAAAATCATGATAAAATATAACGGACAGATAGGAAAGCTCCAAAAGAGAACTGTTAGAAATGGAAAAAAGTACTGAGAAACAACAAGGTATGCCTATGATAATATCTCCACAAGTTAAACTAAAAATTAACTCCAATCACAAGATAATGGAATGATTGTCTATTCCACTATACAATTAGTTCACTAAGTTAGCTCAAAATACCTGCAGTCATAACATATTAGCAGTGATTTATTTTAGAGGAAAAGAGGCATCCAGTATCATTTCTTTTAATATTTACTCCAAAAGTGGATACTAAAGCACTAGATCGAGAATAATCAGTTGTTACAAAAGGCACACAACGCAAATATTTACATTGTAAATGAAAGGAAGGACTGATATCAACTTACTCATTCATGACTGCATCAAAATCTTGAGTCATTATTGCAAAAGCATTGAAGATCATCCCAAAGACATACAACCAGAAGTTCTGAACATTAATATTTCTTGACGGTCTCTTCTTAATTATAGCCTGCAAAGATTAAAAAAACAACTTATGCACATGGTATCTGAGTCTAGTTTAACATAATGACAAGCATTTTTCAGTTGCTGACGAAGTCTGAGATGGTAATTAAACACGCAAGTCACCAGGGTCAACTCTAGTAGAGCAAAATTTAGTGAGAAGCAGTTCTGAGGTCATCTAAAGTGCATGTCTTTGGACTACTAATCTAATAAAACATATTTGAAAAGATGTACCTCTGTGTAAACTCCTGCAAAACCACTCAAAAGGGCCATTACCTGAAACCAAACACAGAGGTATTAAACCATTAGAAGAAATAGCTTTAACTTTAAAGCTATATAGTCCGGGGTATATCTGCAACTTACAATAGCCATAACCCAACCTTGTAATGGAGTCTGAAGAACATGATCAGAACTGTACAGAAAGCAACATCCCGTTAGAGAAATCCATTGTTCATTTTTTAATTCATATAAATCAGCAGAATATGAGCAGTAAATCATGATTCTCATCTTTTACCATCCAGGCTGAAACACAAGAAATATATAACAGCTATCCATCTATGTAAGCAGTTCTAGAGATATGATGTACAAACTGCTATGATCTCACCTAGGATTAAGTTGTGCAGTGGTGCACCCAGCACAAAGTAGAATGAAAGCAGCCCACTGAATTTCAGTTAACCTGAAAGTGAATATTGTTTTGAGTAGGACAAAAGATAGAAGATCAAAATAGGTAAACATGTAGGAACACATTCCTATAATATTATCCAGAAAGATGACAAAATGAATGTAGCAAACCTGACAATGCCATTCGCCTTGAGGTTACTAGCTTCCTATAGTAAGTAATATCTGTCTATTAGATTTTCCTTTTGATAAGAAAAGCTTTCACCTTGAAGATTACCTTTAGTGGAACCCTTTTATTATTTTTTACATTTTTGGTGATACAATATTCTTGATGATCAATGTATTTCTTAGAAAACTTTCAGATTCTCTATTTTTGTGTACTTGTACATAGTTTAGAAAACTTGTATTTTTGGTGTAGTGATAGTATGATTTGAAGCTTGTCATACTAGGATTTTTGGACCTATTGGGGATGAAACTATAGCAGCAATGCTGTAGTGCTTTAATTGTATTTTGTAGTACCTCTAAGGCACTTTATTAATGAAAGTAACCTTGCCTTATAAAAGAACCCCCAAATCATTGTAAACAGAGGTGTATATATAAAATTACTCATATCATATGTATATATACACACACAGAGAGGCACAGACATGTAACTATCTAAAGCAGAATTAAAGTAAAGTAAAGTTGGAGTTTTTTCTGCTAAAAGAAATTTGGGCCAAATGAAATATTTGCAGAAAAAAAAAAATATTCTGGTGCTTTTATGCTGTCTGTCATTTGAATATATTTTCCTGGCAACAAGATGTCTGATCATCAAAACCTTTGACACAAGTCCAACATCATATCCTTAATTAGTGAAAGGGGACTTACTTCCTTTTAAGAATGATTTGATACAACACACCAGTGCTGATAATATTCAAGTTCTTCAGTATCTGATATCCAGGAGCATCTACATACGCAAAAATGTAGTACTGCTAAAACAAATGCAATTTCAAACAACAGCATGTGAGATAGAAGACCTAATCAAGTTTGGGAACACAGAAAGATATAACCAAAAAGAAATCTAAACCTGCCTGAAGTAGATTCTTGACAAGATAAAGTGCAGCCGGAATGGGATACACTTTAACTTCATCCCACGTAGTGCTCAACCTAAAAGCAGCACCACATTAGTAGGTCAGGAGACAGGAAAACTAGCCTACTTATAACTGAAACAAACCCCAGTATGAACTCTAAAAGAGAAGTTCAAATATAAATGTTTGACAATCTGCAGCGTTATCCACCAATGAAATCTTCCAAAGGTAATTCATTGTGTCATTATTTGACAGATTAACGTGAAAAAGATTCCAAAAGTTAATAGTAAATGGTTTAATAAAACCGAAGCTAATTCAAACACATATGAAATAAACACCAAAAGTTGGGATCTAAATTCTCTGCCTAAGTTAACCATGAGCCTTTTGCAAATACCCTAAGATCTTACAAAGTAGGGTATTCAACTGAATTTGCTAAGTTGTAAAAATACATTTTTTCACCTGCACAAAAGGGGAGTAGCCTAGTGCTTGGTGAAGTGGGTATAAACCTTGAAAACTGGGGTTCAAATCTCAGTTGAGAGTTGAGACAAAAATAAAAAGTTTTCTTCCCATCAACCTAAGTAGGAAGTAGAAGGCACCTGTAAGTAGTTTTGAGAGCCGCGCAAGTTGGTCTATACACCACCTGTATTATACAACTACTATGCCTCTGTTCAAAACAAGTTGGGATCGGCTAAACATTTTCTCTATTCAAACATTTTCTCACTAAACATTTTCTCTATTCAAATTAATTTGAAGCAAACACTACACAAAATATAGTAAATAAAAACAAAAATTACCAGATTCTCTGAAAGAGCCAAAAAGTTCATAGACAAGCACAGGAGTTTATACATGCAGTGCTCAAGTAGAGCTTCATAATACAAATAGAAAAGGTAAAATTTAGCAATTCCAGCTCCGTACCCCCTGGAAGAGGAAATTTAATAAAGATAATGATACAAACCTATTATCATCAGTAACCCCGTCCTTTCTCCAGATTCTTACCAAGGCTGCAAGCGACAATGCGCATTTCAATGCCTCTACCTATTACATAGAAGCTGAAGTCAATTACAAAACAAAAAGGGGACAATTTAGCCTTGTTTATGACTATGAGCTCAAAACAACATCAAAAAGGCAGCAAAAGAACTATCGTGTCATTTCACTAACCAGAAAATTTGCAGTGGTTACACTGTACTCATACTTCCCAGCTCTCTTCGACCACACAATGAGAATCGATTGTGAACTTGTAAGAATTGTCAGAAGAAGTGTAACAAATGACCTATTCCAACCAGTAGAAAACCAAAACAACAAACAAAACATGAGCAATTCTTCTCATTATCTCATACTCTAGCTACACAATAGACTCTAATTAGCTAATAATGCAGACTGGATGTAGTTCAGAGTGACTGCAGTCTATTATATAGAGTGAAGAGTCAAAATCACACCTAGAGGCTAGAGTATTCTGGCTTTTCGAGTTTCATACCTAAACATCATGTGTATGAGTTTCCTAGCTGAACTATTACCAACTATTTATCGAAACACAACTCAACTATCACTTGCTCACTTTTTCTATCTAAGTGATGGTGATATTTCAGACAGAAAAAAGTTAATAATTTGTGTATCTTACCTGAACTATCACCCGTTATTTATCAAAACACACCTCAACTATCGATTGTGCTTTTACTATCAGAATGATGGTGATATTTCATGTGGTAAAAGTTAAAAAACGATAATTGAGGTGTGTTTTGATAAATAGTCAATGATAGTTCAGTTCAGAAACTCAACTCACACACCTGAAAGTTCAAGTATGAAACTCAAATTATTGGGATAGTTTAGGTGTGTGTTTTATCATTAACTCTACTATATACATCTATACATTAGAGTTAATAATCAAAAACACACCTAAATTGTCCCATTTTTTGATAGTCATACCTAACTTATTAACTGTGTGAGTTTCCTACTTGAATTATCACCAACTAGTTAAGCAAAACACACCTAAATTATTAATAGCTCACTTTTCCTACCTGAAAGTTCAGGTAAGAAACTCAAATAAGTAATAGCTTAGGTGTGTTTTGCTAAGTAGTTGGTGATAATTCAGGTAGGAAACTCACAAAGCTAATAGTTCGGGTATGAAACTCGAAAAACTGGTTAGGTGTGTTTTTCACCTTTCACTCTAAAAAAGAAGGATCACAAGTACACTTAAGTTGTAGGGCACCTGTGGATATATAGGCTAGAAATACCATTCTAAGAAAAAAAGCAAGTACACATGATCAGGCAATAGAAATGAGTTCAAATAAACTCGCTAGATCAATAATATTACAATGAGCTACCATATACGGATAATTCTCAAAAAAATTGAGCTGAAAATGAGAGTAAGAAAGAGAGAAAAAATACTTTCGGCTTTTCTGACGGAGGCTATTAATCTCCGGCATTGCTCCGATCGCCGCCATTGAGATTTATATGCTTCGTACAGTACACTTGTTCGATCCCGAATTTGTTAGTTTTCCATCAGGTGATTTCTTCGAGCTCCGGAATCACGGTGTAATTCGAGATTTGTAAGATTCAGTGATATGCAAGGATGAAATGAAAGGGATGATGATATGGGCTTGGATCCTTCTAATTGTTCCTGGACTGGCCTGTACAAATTTGTGGCCCATCTACATTTTTCTTTTCTTCTTCTTTTTCTTTTCTGGAAAAATAAACACAAATTCCCATCTTTACAAAATAATTACAAAAATTTTAATTAATTATATATTTTCGTTGAATGCATCGGGAGCTAATTATGTATCTCGACAGACCTAAAATCGAAAAAAAATGTATCGAAAGCTAATTATGTATCATTACAAAAGAAAAAATGTATCTTCGGTCGATATATTATGTATCTTGACAGACCTGAAATTGAAAAAATATATATCAAGAGTTAATTATGTATCTTTACAAAGGAAAAAATGTATTTCTGTTGGATGTATCGGAAGCTAATTATGTATCTCGACAGACTCAAAATTGAAATTTTCAGTAATTAAACAAAATATTGAGATTTTTTGTGATTAAGCTTCAAATTATTGGGATTTATGTTGTTCATGCATACCTCTATAAGGTATAATTCACGTGCATGAGTTGAAAATTGGTCAAGAGAATGTACTTACAATGGTCTTTACAAATTTTGTAAGATAATAGGACTCCCATAAATTTAAAGTGTTTTTATGAAAGTTTGAGATAACAATAGTGTCTTTATGTCTTTTCTCAAATAGTAGATAGATTGAAAGTCATAAAGTGAGCCGGGACCTGTCAACAAACGATGAAGCACGAAGGTAATAGAAAAGACAAGTTAAATGAACCAATGATGACGTAGAATTCAATAAACAGGTGCAGACAAACAAAGACCGAACAATCAATCGAGTGCTAACAAAAGTTACAAAGTGAGACGATACTTGTCAACAAATGATGAAGCGCGAATATAGTGGAAAAATCACGTTAAACGAACCAATAAACAGATACAGACAAACAAAGACCGAACAATCAATCGAGTACTAACAAAAGTTACAAAGTGAGACGATACTTGTCAACAAATGATGAAGCGCGAATATAAGGAAAAGACAAGTTAAATAAACCAATGACTACATAGAATTCAATAAACATGTACAAACAAGCAAGATCGATCAATCAACTGAGTGATGATGAATCGAGTTAAGTATAGATGGTTCACACGATCACGTGATTTAACGGTCATCCATCCAATTGAGTGTTGACGAAATGAGTCAAGTATAGATAATTGACACGATCACGTAATTTACTACCATCCATCCAATTGAGTGATGATAAAATAAGTCAAGTATAGATGATTGACATGATCACGTAACTTAACGGCGATCCATCCACCGATGCTTATTTATGAACGTGTTAAAAAGATTTCACTTGGAAAAAATTCCACACAATTTCTTATATAAACGTGATACTCATTTTAAGAATTAAATTAACATCACACAAGATATAGCGATAAATTTAGAAGTACATATTATGTGATCTCATTTCAAACCACACAAATTATGGTTTTAACGGAAAAGAAGAATTAATACATGAATAGTAGTTTATTCTCTCTCTTTTTTTTCGATTAAAAAGATAATAAAAATATGAAGTTATGAACATGGAATGAATTATAGATTAGACTAAAACAAAAAGGTATGTTCAATAATTTAACAACTAAAGTAGAATATTTATAATTTGATTTGAGAAGAGTGATATAACCCATCATATCAATGATAAAAAGATTGATTTAGATATATTTTAATTTAACTTAAACACCATATTAATAATTTTACAATAACAATAACATATATGTAATTCAAACTCATTTAAAATATCTAATATAAATATAACTATTTCTACCTCGTAAAAATAGAAACAACTATTTCAAACACATTCCAATATGTTCAATGAATTTGAGAACAATGTATAACACAAACAATATTTTTAGCCCATACCATAATCCAAAGGGGAAAAAAATAATTTAAAATAGTATATTTTTTTGATGTAACCTCAATCAAAGGGAAAAGAATTTTTTCCTTTTTAATAGTACCATATATATTAATATATTATATAACCATATTATATACATCATGTAACATAGTTATTCCTGTCCTTTTCCCCCACCGATACAATACAAGGCCAATATAGAAAGTCACCATTTTCCTACTTTCCCCTTTTCCATTTCCTCTCAAAAAACAAATTAAACTTCTCTTCATTTTCCCAACCTATACATACATACACAACACACAATTTATATATATAGAAATATATATATATATATATATATATATACACAGAGAGAGAGGGGGGTGGGTACAGTAAGGGGAGAGAAATGGCATCGGAGGATGAATTGATGATGATGCACGACGCCGCCACCGACGACGGTGAATCCTTCGACGATGACTTTTACAGCGGCGGCGATGCTCATGATGATGACGATGATTCCGACGATGATGATGTCATGGATTATGATTTCATCGATAATGATTCTGATGATTCCGATAACCTTATCGCTCATCATCGTTCTCAGGTACAGTTGGAGATTTTTTCAGTTTTTGTTTTTACATTTTGGATTTTTTTTCTTTTGAATTTTGAGCCTTTTTAAAAAAAAAAATTGATTGATTACTGGAAATAGTTAATTGGTATTAGTAAACAAATTGAATTTTGAGCTGATTTTTTAAGATTTATTTTTTTTGTTGAATTTTGAGCAGTTTTTTTTGTTTTTATTGATTACTGGAAATAGCTAATTTCTAGTAGTAAATAAATTGAATTTTGAGTTTTTTTTTTTTAAAGTTCTTTTCGGCTTTTTTTCCTTTTTTTTTGTTTGAATTTAGGATTTTTTTTTTTTTGAATTTTGAGCTGTTTTTTTTTTGTTGATTTATTACTTGAATAGTTAATTGATAGTAGTAAATAAATTGAATTTTGAGCTTATTTTTGTAGTTTTTTGAAGATTTTTCAAATTTTGAGCTTTTGTTCGTATTTTTTCGAATTTTGAAGATTTTTTGAGCTTTTTCTTCATTTGTTTTTAAGTTTAGGATTTTTTTTTGAATTTTGAGCGGTTTTATGTTTTTTTTTTGTTGGTTGATTAGCGGAAATAGTTCATTGCTAGTGAAGAAATTGAATGGATGATTGTTTTAGTTGCTGATTATTGTTTTTTAAATCAAAATAATAATTGAAAAAGTAGTTTGGTGTACTAAAGCTCTCACCATGCACGGGATCTGGGAAGGGCCGGACTACAGGCTTGACTATGAGGGTCTATTGTACGCAAACTTACCTTGCATTTCTGCAAGATGCTGTTTACATGGCTTGAACTTGTGACCTTGGGGGAAGGATCGGACCACGAGTTTTTTTCGTAACCAGTATTACCTTGCATTTTTGTAAGATGTTGTTTTCAAGCCTTGAACTCGTAACCTCAAGGGAAGGACCGAACCACGAGGGTCTATTGTACACAGTCTTACCTTGCATTTCTGCAAGATGTTGCTTTCACGGCTTGAACCTGTGACAACAACTTTACCAGTTACAACTAAGGGTCATTTTTATTTGTTATTTGTTTTATCAAAAATGGTCTGTCTATTAGATTTTCCGTGTCTTGACTGACATATTTATTGTTTCCGAAACTTGGGGCTTTTGAAAACCAAGATTTTTATGAATAGGGGGGAATATCTAGTGTACGTGTGGGAGTTGACACGTGGAAGGAAAGTGAGGGATGATTTGGTTGAATCAACTTCTTTTTTTTTTTCCATATTTTAGTTGAAGGGTGGAAGGGGAAAAAACAACTTTTTGTTTTGATAGTATAACTGGGTTTTCCTTAAGAATACATTTTGCTCCCTCCTGCCCATTTTAGTTGTCGTTCTTGCTTAGAATAACTGGTTCAAAATAGTTGTCGTTTTAGCGAATTGAGAGCGCTTTATCCTTGCTCAATAAATGTGGAGAGAGATTAATGTGGTGAAAAGAGAGTAGTATTAAATCCATATCAAAGAATAAATAAGGATTATTTAGTCAAGTTGCCTCTTTAGTTAATTTTTCCTTAAAAGAACGTGTAAAGAAAAACATGGCAAGTAAAATTGAACGAAGGGAGTAGTTTATTCAAGACAACAGTAAATGTATTATGGATTGTGGAAGGGGAAAGTAATTTTGGGCTGTGTCCTTATCCTTTCAAAAAAAAAATAAAATGAAGCATTTTTGGGCTGAATGTGGGTGCTCCAATGAATGCTTGATTAATGTTGTTAAACTTCTTGCAAGAAGTGTCTTGTAAGAAATACCACTTGCTGAACCAAATTGCAATGCGCGTCTCTTTTGATGCCTAAACTGGAGAAGAACAGGTCTTGATGGAGATGAAGCATCTCTTTGACCATCTTCTAGTTGGAGCAGTGTTCTGGAAAGTGAGAAGCGGAAAAAAGTGACAAGGGCTCGTTTCACCTAAGTGTGAAGCGAAGCGCATGTTTTTTCAAACTGAAGCACAATTTGATATAAAAATTAAAAGAGTTAAATTTGTATAAATATATAATCAAGAACTAGATAGAAATAAGTACAACAAAATACCCTGTGTGCTGTTTCTTGTCCTGTAACATCTTGGTACCTTTTAATAAAATATCTAACTTACCCCAAAAAAAAGGACAACATGAAGGGAGCCTTGGAGTAACTGGTAAGTTGCCTCCATGTGACCAGGAGGTCACGGGTTCAAGCCTTGGAAACAGCCTCGGGTAGAAATGCAAGGTAAGGCACCCTTGTGGTGGGGTCCGGCAAGGACCCTGCTCATAGCGGGAGCTTTAGTGTACTGTGTACCCCGTGTAATCCAGCGAGCAAGTGGGATCTGGGGAGGGTGGAGTGTATACAGCTTTAACCCTACCTTGTGAAGGAACCTCCTAAATGCTCGCTTACGGACAGATCTCACGGTTTTTACTTCAATTTACCTTTTTTTGCAGTCAAATTATAGTATTTTGAATGAAGCCGATATTCACAAATGCCAAGAGGAAAGTATTACAAAGGTATCTACAGTGCTCTCCATTTCAAGGGTAGCTGCTGGCATCCTGCTTCGCCATTATAACTGGTAAATTCTTCTCATAAGCATTATTTTGTAGATATGATTACGGATCTTACAATGGGTATTGAACTAGAAGTTCTTTCAGTCTTCAGTTGATTTTTGTGGTCATCAATAGATTTGTAGTCTATGCAAGTCGTCGTAGTCATGTAGTATGATTTTATTTCTTCTTATAAAAAGAAAAGTATGCTTGCATCTGGGATCTTGAATTGCTCTCACTTACCTCATACGTACAAGCCTTTTAAGGTTTTTAGGGCTTATACTAAATATCCTAGCCTTTTGGACCGACAGGAGTGTCAGCAAAGTGAATGATGAATGGTTTGCAGATGAAGGAAAGGTCCGCAGGATTGTTGGTTTGTTAGAGAATCCTCTGCCGCTCCCTGATGGGGTAGAGGTAATTAAATTTCATAGAGGAAGAGTACTTTCTGTTTTTAGATTGTATTGAAGCTAGACTAGAAGCTAAGGGCTGATCGCTGCTATTTCCTTGAATTCAAGATGTGCACTTTCTTTCTTGCAGCTTACATGTGGGATCTGCTTTGACGTTTATCCTCGTAATGAGATCAGTGCCGCTGCTTGTGGTCATCCTTTTTGTCTCACATGCTGGCAAGGTTAATTTCTTCAGAAAATGACCACTTCTTTAATGGAGGTTTGAAAGGCATTTGGGTTAAACATTCCCTCTCCTTGGGAAACCTGATATTCTAGATAAATGAAACTATCCTCTTTCCTGCTGGAAAATCTTTAAGTTACATTATACTGTCTTACACACGTTTTTCTGGCTTATCTTGCTGCAATGGTTGAGTTTTGAACTCTTTAGGGGGTGGAAGTGTTTTGCATGTCTAAGGGCTAATCTGCTGTTGTTGGTTAATGAAGTTTCTGTTACCACATTTCATTCACCGTCTTTCACGGAGGATGATAATTTTTGTCTAGGTTTTCTAATACTGGGTCGTTTGGTGTGAGGTATAAGGGATAAATAGTCCCGGGATAAAACGAAGGATTATTTTATCTCATGTTTGGTGGGAGGTATTAGTTAGCACCGGGATTATTTATCCCACCATTTACACCATAGTGATGGGATAAGCTATCCCATTTACATGGTGGGATAACTCTTTCCAACCAAACGACCCCAAAGTGTACAGGACTTTGCTCGCTTAAATAGGCTGTTACTTGATTTAGAAAAATATAGGTACCAAAAGTTGATTTGAGAACGCATGGATATGGGAAGCTAAAGAGAAAAGATTACAGTTTATTTGATGAGATATTTACTAGTTAATCTGGTCATCATAGAACAATTTAGTGGTAAGAGCGCAGCCTGTGATGTGTGGATTAGGTGCACATCACATATTCGAACCTTGTCGCAGATAAGACCTGGTATTTAAGCGAAGAGAGGTAGAGGGGTTGGTCCAATATCTACTGATTGGTCGTACTATGGTTAGTTTTTTTGTCATTTTCTGTTTAGTCATCCGATAGGTCTTTTCATTGTCTCTATTTGGTGCAGGGTATATTAGCACGGCCATCACTGATGGTCCTGGATGCTTGATGTTGCGCTGTCCTGATCCATCTTGTAGTGCTGCTATCGGTCTAGATATGATAAAAAAATTGGCAAATAATGAAGACAAAAAGAAGTATAACCGCTACTTTATCAGGTCGTTTGTGGAGGACAACAGAAAGGTAATTGTTCGCATAAAGTTTTTTGGTTATTTGCCCTGTGAACCCCACAACCACCTCCCCCCCACCCCCAAACACACACAAAAAAATAAAATCTTCCTTAGTGTTTCTTTCTGTTATGTCTTTTGGAAGAATATTTACTGTACACCTTGTGTGTCTATTAAGTTCCTAAAGGTTTTTTTGGTCTTCTTTAGACAAAATGGTGTCCTGCTCCTGGATGTGATTATGCAGTTGACTATATAGTTGGCAGTGGTAGCTATGACGTTACTTGCGGGTGCTCATATAGTTTCTGCTGGAATGTGAGTTGCAATTTTTGAACTTAACTACTTCATATAATGATAGTCCTGTCTCTGCATTTGTGTAATCCCTTCAAGTTACATATATCCAGTGTACTGAGGAAACTCATCGCCCAGTTGATTGTGGGACTGTGTCCAAGTGGATCTTGAAGAACAGTGCAGAGTCTGAAAACATGAACTGGTATGTAGTATTAGATTTTATCATCCTGTCCATTCCTTTTTCTTTTGTATTACTTGGTTTAGTTGGCTTTGGTAAATTAGTCTTGGAAGACTTATGAAATAACTAGAGGATGGAGCTATTCTAGTTAGTTAGTTCTCTGGTGAAATTGTTGGACCATAGACGGGTTTTAACCATCTTGTAGACGTAGGTGAAATTGGCTCACGTTTTTAATGGAGCTTTAACTTTTGTCGTAGTGTTAACCTATTCATGTAATCTTTGGCTTTTAAGTATCTGTTATCATCTGTGGTTTACTATATTTAGGTGGTTGCACCTTGTTGTTGATATTACAGGTCGGCACTGATTTCCTATTAGTTGTCATGTTTTTCTTCACTGCTCTTTTTCCTTTCCATTACTACTTTGATTTGCTTAATTTGAGCCGAGGGTCTTCCGGAAGCAGCCTCTCTACCTCCAAAAGAGGTAAGGTCTGCGTGCACTCTACCCTCCCCAATTTGTGGGATTTTACCGGGTATTTTGTTGTTGTTGTTGTTGTAATTTTCAATGGAACTTACTGTAATCTTGATTGTCTTCCTTTTGTTGGGAAAAATAGTGATTTTGGGAAAAAACGTTACGAAGGTAAAGTTGGAAGTTTTCCGCATTGGTAGTTTTTAAGTCACAGTGAAGTTCAAATAAGTGCTAGAGGAGCAACAGCCCACGTTCTACATCTTCTTAAGGCCCTACTAAACATTGTTTCTTTTGCAGTGCGCGGTATCGCCTGTTCTAGTCCTAACCATCTTAGAATTTTCCACCAGAAACCAGCCATGATTCAACAATTTTAAAGGATGGCCCATTATCTACTATTTTTTTTTTATGGTCTCAAATAGGTTCATATTTCAGTAGTTACTGTTTTCCTATTTCTGTTAGACTCCAGTTTTTACTTTCCTTGATGTTGTCGGATCTGCATTATTTTGAGATCTAGTTCTTTGCAGTTTTTACTTTCCTTGCAATTAGAGCTGCTATTCAATCATTTTTCGATTATGCATTTGTGTTAGCTCGGCCGCTGACTTGCAATTAGAGCTGCTATTCAATCATTTTTCGATTATGCATTTGTGTTAGCTCGGCCGCTGACAACCTGGCTAACTTTCCATACCATATATTTGTGTGTTTCATCTAAAACCTAAATGCCATGTCATAATTAATTCTGCATTTCCAATGCATGGAACTAACATCATTATCTTGGTGATATTGCAGGATATTGGCTAATTCTAAGCCTTGTCCAAAATGCAAGCGGCCAATTGAGAAAAATCAGGGGTGCATGCATATTACATGCACACCACCCTGTAAATTTGAGTTTTGCTGGTAAGTGTATCAGCTAATTCCATGGATTTTTTTAACAGTTCCTGTTCCTAGCATGTGCTGTAGCTTGAGCAATTTTTTCCGCCAGTACCCCCCCCCCCCCCCCCCCCTCACACACACGGGGGGAGACTACCCAGTGTAGTCCCACAAGTGGGGTTTGGGGAGGGTGGTGTGTATGCAGTCTTACCCCCACCTTTGTGAAGGTTGAGAGGCTGTTTCCCAGATATTGTTTTATTTGTGATTCTTGTGAACTAAGAAGACATCTTTGCAGGCTCTGCCTCGGCCCTTGGACAGATCATGGTGAGAGAACTGGTGGCTTTTATGCGTGCAACCGTTACGAGGCAGCAAAACAAGAGGGAGTGGTAAGATCTCTGCTCTTATAGTATTTTCTATTTTCAAGATTTTCTGCTAATTCAGTTCTTTAATCATAAGTTAACTAATGTTTATTTGGTTTTTTCTTCCAGTTTGATGAATCTGAAAAGAGGAGAGAGATGGCAAAAAATTCCTTAGAAAGATATACACATTACTATGAACGATGGGCCACCAACCAGTCGGTATGTG
The DNA here is from genome assembly GCF_002878395.1 of Capsicum annuum. Lineage (NCBI taxonomy): Eukaryota > Viridiplantae > Streptophyta > Magnoliopsida > Solanales > Solanaceae > Capsicum > Capsicum annuum. The sequence continues at coordinate 8,820,050 of NC_061122.1, forward strand.
GAGTTGTAGGACACCTTTATTTTTTTAAATATTCCTTGTTAAATGCTCTTATCTAATGTCAGTAATTTTTTTCAATGTCTTATTTCAGTCGCGGCAAAAGGCACTTTCAGATCTTCAGCAAATGCAAACAGTAAATGTAAGAAAATTTCTTTTACATATAAAAAAATTCTTTACATACAACATTGTCTGGCTATTTGCTTATACACTTCACTTTAACTAGCAAACTGCTAGAAATGTTTGTTTCTCTTTGCTGAAGAATTTGAAAATATTCATAAGTAGAAGAACCCAGATTTCGAATGAACATATTCACACTTAAAAAGAACCTCATTATATATTTTCCCTGGAAAGTCTTGTCCCCATTTCTATCAGTTACCTATGTCAAAAAAAAAAAGAAGTCTTGTCCCCATTTCTATAGACTGAGTTGCTGAGTTTAATTTCGTCATGAAGTATTTTTTATTTCGTTCTTAAGGTTTTTAACTGTCTCTGTTTGTTATCTACAAACTTACATTTATGTACGAGCGGTGCATATGATCTTAGTGTGTTGGGTATAGCTCATTGTTATAATATGAAGTGTTTCATTGGAGGCAAAAGCACAGCTTTTTGTTATCTTTTTCCTACATTGCGTATTCATCCATTCAGCAACCCAAACAAAAATGGGCAAATACAAGGTTGGCTATCAAAAAAGAACTTGGCCATCTTTCTCTTTCAAGTTGTCATTATCTGACTGTATTTCTCAATTTCCGGAAAGCATTTATAGTGATTGCACTTTGCAGCTTGAGAAGCTGAGTGACAAACAGTGCCAACCCGAATCACAGCTCAAATTTATTACAGAGGCCTGGTTGCAGGTAATGTAAATTCTATATCAACATCAAGTATTCTTACCCTCTCTTGATTCATGTGTATATATATTGATTATAATGGCAAATCATTGCAGATAGTTGAATGTAGGCGTGTGCTAAAATGGACATATGCATATGGTTATTACTTACCGGAGCATGAACATGCCAAAAGGCAGTTCTTTGAGTATTTACAAGGTTTTGGCTTTGCTTCCCTTTTTGTGAATCACAATTAGATGGTTTCCTTGATTTATTGAGGTGCTTATCCTTAATGCCGTAGGTGAGGCTGAGTCTGGACTTGAACGACTTCATCAGTGTGCAGAGAAGGAACTCCAGGGGTACCTTGATGCAGAAAGTCCATCAAAAGAATTCAATGAGTTCCGAACAAAGCTTGCAGGGCTTACAAGGTAATATAGATTCTGCATTAACCTAGAGGTCCAGTCGTTAGTTTCTATTAGTGGCTAATCAATATGATTCAAGTGCTGCTCCGTTCTTTACCAAAGATTTCCAGATTTCTTCCTCTTGAAATGACGAATAGAAGACTCCTAGCTGGCTAAGTCTGTTGACATTGAACCCTTTTTTCTATGTCTTGCTTTTCATCTCTATAGGAGCAGATGATTAGAACATATAACATTTGACTGTTGATAGAAATACATTATTTTTGTCCCTGCTGAAATGAGGTTGCAAGTGAACACAACAAGGATGTGTCATGTTTTTAAAATTCCTTGAGAAAAGCTAAAATCTGGCTGAAGATATCACCAACTCTTTTAGCAGACGAGGTTCCTATCATTACGAGTTTCCTTTGAATGTGAAGAGGCTCCTGCACTTCTTTTTGTTGGATAAATAGGAAGAAATTTTTGCATTTGCTTGAGAGTTTATGTTATTCATCCAAAATGATTAACCTATTTTTAGGGCTGGACTCAAATTTTAGGTGATCCTATTGTTTGGAATCAACTAATGTAAAAGGCAAGTTGGACATCTATTAGGTCTTGATTAAATTCTCCATTCATAGAACTCTTGTTCTATCACGGGACCAGTTAGTAGTGCGTTACAGTAATATTGAGGTTTCTAAATTTTCAGTTGGACCAGCATGTCATTAGGGTAACAACAACAACAACAACAACAAACCCAGTGTATTCCCACTTAGTGGGGTCTGGGGGGGTTAAGATGTACGCAGTCCATACCTCTACCTCTGATGAAGTAGAAAGGCTGTTTCCGAAAGACCCCCGGCTCAAGTCACGAGATATCACACAAACACATAGTACAGCACAGAAGCAGATGACATAACATAGATACGGCACCCATAAGAAATATAAAACAGAGTAAAGCAGGAATGCAGGAATATACAGCAGAGGAAAGCACACATATTCGTAATAAACATGGAACACGGAACACGGAACATTGAATACGGAATCATAACAGGAATACACCCCCACCAATTTATTCCCTACACTAGCGACCCGAACTGGCCCTAATCCTCTGCCGTAATTCGCATCTTCCATACCTTCCTATCTAGGGTCATGTCCTCGGTGAGCTGTAACTGTTCCATGTCCCGCCTAATCACCTCACCCCAGTACTTCTTCGGTCTACCCCTACCCCGTCTAAAACCATCCAACGCTAGCCTCTCACACCTACGGACCGGGGCATCCGTGCCCCTCCTCTTCACGTGTCCGAACCATCTCAATCGTGCTTCCCGCATCTTACACTCCACTGAAGTCACACCAACCTTCTCCCGGATAGTCTCATTCCGAACTCTATCCCCTCGGGTCAGTCCACCCATCATTAGGGTAAGCATTCTTTAAATGCAACATATGCCAGTTTCTTTTGACAGATGTATTTATTTACCAGTTAGGAAACTTACCTGCTATCTTGCTCTCATATTTTCTTACAACCCTGCTTTGAGAACTCTTTTGAGCCAAGGGTCTCTCAGAAACCACCTCTCTACCCCACAAAGGTAGAGATAACGTATGATGTTCTTGTTGTTGTTGTTTGTAGTTAGGAAACTTGCCCATATAGGAGTATGCATCTGACATAAGAGTCGCACTCAAGCGGGGGTTTCAGAGGCATGCCCACCGATTAATAATTATATGATACCTTCGGTGTTCGCTAATTCCAACATGAAATCCGGAATCACGCGTGATTCATAGTTTCAGTAAGAGACTAGTACAGCGGTTGTACTGCATTAACAAAATCAGTAGCTTTCAGGTCTCTACTTGTGTGTCTTGCTTACGTTCAACTTTAGTGTGCGTCCGGTGGAGGTTCTTCCTAGTTTATTGAGCATCTTGCTGAAATTCTGGTATATCCCCCCCTTTTTTAGAGATGAGTAGGTAGAGTACTAATGTAATTTATTTTGTTCAAATGTTACAGTGTAACTAGAAACTACTTTGAGAACCTGGTCCGAGCTTTAGAGAATGGTCTCTCTGATGTGGATGCTCATGGTGCTTACAGCAGGGCAGCTAGCTCGAAAAGCCTGGGAGGTGGGAACATCAAAGGGAAGGGCGGTAGAGGAAAGGGAACCACATCAAGATCAAGCAGTTCTAGAAACATAGATGATTCAGGACATTGGTCTTGTGAGTATTGTACATATGCCAACGTTAGGTCTGCTACCGTGTGCCAGATGTGCCAGCAGCGTCGTTGAAGCCATTTTTGGAGTTGCCACTTCAGATTGGGAGAATCCTCATTATCTACTGATTGCTGTGACTGAGGTCCAGCTACGGACGTATTTTCTAAGTCGCGTAAATGCTTGGAACAAATCGGAACCTAACAGTCAGTAAAGTATGATGGAGATGATGAGTTTAATGGAACATGAGTTGGAAAGCCAATCATACCTATGGAAGATGAATGTGTATAGAATGTTTGTTGTCTGTCATCTTTGTAAACTTTATCTGACTTGTGCCACAGAAATGTTATTTTCAAATGTTCAACTCCCTGATTATACAAAACTAGTGTTATTAACTGTTAGTATAGTATAAAAAAATAATTTCAACCCTTGCTAATCTTTTATAAACCCCAAATTAGGATGTTTTTAAGGCCATATCACATTGTCGCTCTTGTTGCATACTGTTGGCATTGCTTAGTGCATCTGCAAACTCATTAAAATCATACTATAAAGTTCTTAATAAAATTTCAGCATCATTTCATAACAAGAAACTAAATACATAGTCATTTCTAGCTTTCCAAATCATCCATATAATAGATACTTACAATTGCATTAAAGTGTTGGTATCCAGCTATAATTTATACCATAAGGTTGAAAAATCTAATTTTAGGTGCATTTTAGTACCTACTGCACTCACTAAATTGCATCCCCAATTGTTCAAATTGTTCTCTTAGATTCTAGGGAAAGTTTGCAGAGGTTAATTTTTCTTTTTTCAGTACGTGAATAGAGGAATTAGAGGATCCAACAACGATAACAAATCCACCAAAAAAAAAAAAAACAACAACAAATGTAATGTAATTTTATGGGTAGGATTTGGAGAAGGTAAAATATACGTGGACCTTGCTTCTATCTTGAGAGGTAGATAGGTTGTTTCTCATCAGGGACGGCTGTGGGTGATCCAATTTTATTAAATTTAAATTCGTACAAAATTCGGATTATATTAAATTTAAAATATATTAGTCCCAAATAAATATTGCGGATTAATATAACTGAATTAATTATTTAAGTCCAAACATATATGGGTTTGATTAAAGTCCAATTTTTTATCGGGTTAGCCCATTGATTTAAGCTACAAATGATGAGCCCACTTTACTAAGCCTAAAATATTGTCATATTCTAGAGGCCCAAATAAGTGTCACGTGTCAAATGACGTGGCATGCCAAATCAAGTGAAGGAGCCAATGAGACCATGCCACGTGTCAAAATGATGCAGTAAATTAAAAGCCCATAAGAAATGCCATGTCACTTAAATCTGATTGGCCAAAGGAAGTTCATGTTTATCATGACTCTCTACTTCCTACAACTATAAATACGGGCCTTATAATTCAGAAAAGGGACCAACAAGTTTAACAAGAAGCAAGAGAAAGCTCGTGGATCAAAGCAGCATATTTCTCTAAAAATTCAAGAACAAGCTCAAGATTTCAAAAATTCAAGAACAAGCTCAAGATTTCAAGATCAAGAGTTCAAGGTTTAAGAACAAGCTCAAGATTTCAAGATCAAGAGTTCAAGGTTCAAGAACAAGTTCAAGCTTAAAGATCAAGACTACAAGATTCAAGAACAAGCTCAACGGCCCTTGAATTCAAGTACAAGTCGAGATCAAGTTCATCAAGTCTTCAAATCAAGTTTAAGTTCAAGATCAAGACCCCAAGATTCAAGAACAAGCTACCAAGCCCTTGGATTCAAGCACAAGTCAAGATCAAATCCGTCAAGTTCAAGTTAAAGTTTAAGATCAAGCTCGAAACCCTGAATTTATAGTTGAAAAGGCTAATCAGAGGAATCATAGAGATTGTAACACTCACTTATTGAAATCGATAAATTGATTGTTGCAGTATTTTTCTTGTCTCGGTTATTTATTTTCGGTCTCAAGAATTTTATTGTCCAACAAATTATGGCACGCCCAATGGGACGATCTCTACTTCTCATCTCAACTTTTCAGACTTTGAAGATTAAGAACGCCGAAATGACTTTCAAGAAGATCAACTCTCAATCAACTGCTTCCAAGGCTGCTGATTCAAGATTCTCTGCTGAAGTAGAAAGCATCCTTGGTGTTACTTTGGGGAGCTTGGGAGCTGTCACGAGGAGTAATACAAACATGTTAGGAAAACAAACACATCCAGTGTCGTTCGCGCCAACTTCAATTTTTGGATCTTCAACCCCAAAAGGAATGAAGTACAATGCAAGTGCTTCGGAAGGAGGAAGCAGTGTCGCGGAATCGCTTAAGAAGACTCTTGCTCTACTTGAGCATTCTGGTTCCAAATACTCTGGCGCAAAGAGCGATGGTCGTTCAACAAACACGTCATCTCCACTTACACCGTATAAGTTGAGCACTTTAAAGATCAACCTATACGATAATCCATGTTACTCTTCGACATTTCTGGTGATCATGCAAGCAATGGTAACTGATGCCTCGTCTATGGAGGAGCAGCTTGCGAATTTGATAAAGGTAATTGAAGGCTTGACCAACTATGTTCAGAATCAAGAGGCTAGGATTGATAAGATAGTGAATAGGGTGGAAGGCTTGATAGACGGAGAATCTAGCCATGCACCAGGAAAAGCTCCAGAGGTTCATGAGATAGAAAATCCTGTGAAACAAACACCACTGACTAAAGAGGTGCAAGTTTTTGCTTAAGGAATGATCCCGATTGGGCAATTAAAGGAATTCATTGAAGGGACCCTCAAAGACAAGTATGATGTTGTCACCAAGTCTTCCCTTACATATGCCAAGCCCTACACTACGAGAATAGATAGCCTCAAAATGCCTGCCAGCTATTAACCCCTCAAATTTCAATAATTTGAGGGCAAAGGTAATCCGAAAAAACATGTCGCACACTTTGTCGAGACATGTAATAATGATGGAACTTACGGTGACTATCTTGTCAAACAGTTTGTTCATTCCCTAAAGCGAAACACCTTTGATTGGTATACGAACCTCGAGCCTAACTCCATCGATAGTTGGGAGCAATTGAAACACGAGTTCCTAAATTAGTTTATAGTACAAGGCGTACAGTGAGCATGATAGAACTCACAAATACTCAACAAAGAAAGGATGAGCCAGTCACCGACTTCATCAATCGATAGAGAAATGCGAGTCTAAACTGCAAAGATAGGCTCAGTGAAGCTTCTGCAATAGAGATGTGCGTCCAAAGAATGCACTCGGGGCTTCTCTACATTTTGCAAGGAATTAAATCAAAATTCTTTGAAGAGTTAGCTACTCGTGCTCACGACATGGAGTTGAGCATGTCTTCTTGTGGAAAGGAAGGAGAGTCTATCCATGACCCTCGAAGGGGAAAGGATAAGCAAGAACCCAAAAAATGGGGCAAGTTTGTCCCCAAAAATGACAACAAGGAGTCCATGAATATTGATATGTATCCTGTGAAGGTCACCACAAAAGTGAGCAAGAAGCAAAGTGTGAAGACGACTTTTGGAGCACGTCCAAATCAGAAAACTTTAAAGGAGATGCAAGAAAAGGAATATCCCTTCCTTGATTCTGATATTGCCGAGATTTTTGATGAACTTCTTGAGCATAAGCTCATTGAAATCCCAGAGATGAAGCGTCCCAACGAAGCTGAGAGGACTAATGACCCTAAGTATTGCAAATATCATAGGCTCATAAGTCACCCTCTGGAAAAGTGCTTTGTCTTTAAAGATAAAGTCATGCAACTGATAAAAGAGAAGAAGATCTTCTTCGACGATGAGACGACCAGTTCTCATCAAATCTCTATCATATATGGCTCACTCGATCCAGTCCAAATATGTATCGAAGAGCATAATGAGAAAATATTAGAGCCTCACAGGTCTTTAGTTGACGAAGGCGATGATGAAGGTTGGACTCTGGTGACCAGGCACAGACGCAGGAGGACAAGTCTACAAAAGGAGTTGGCTGAACAGCCAACCAGAAGGAGAATGGTGAAGAAACCAAGGAAACAGAAGCTGGTTGAACTTTCAAAAAAGATGACCGTCACAGAGCTTCACCCTTTAAAACTTCAGCGTCTGGTGACTTTAGAGGAATTCTTACCGAGTTAGTTTCATGTAAAGGCTGCCCAAGTCAACCTTGAGGTGTCTTGTTTTAACACCACCAAAGAGGGGGCAAAGTGTGAGAACCTACCTATGGAAGTTCCTTCATCTTCCGAAAAGTTTGTTGAAACTCTTGGCGAAGAGGCATATATGTGTGATGCAAAAATCACATTCACAAATAACGATCTTCTGCTTGGTGAGACCTTACATAACCGTCCCTTATACATGGTGGATCAAATTCTAGGAAAGAAGATCAATAGAATCTTGATAGATGAGGGATCTAGAGTTAACATCCTGCCTATCCGCATGATGAAAGAACTTGGCATCGCTACTAGCGAACTGGACGAAAGTCGTATAATAATCCAAGGCTTCAACCAAGGGGACCGAGGACCAGAGGTCCATGGGATGTATCAAGTTAGGAATTTGTATGAATGATTTTCAATCAAACCCATTGATGCATGTGATTGATGCCAAAACTTCATACAATATATTGCTTGGTAGGGCCTGGGTGCAAGGGAATAAAATTATCTGGTCCTCTTACTATCAATGCTTGAAGTACCTCAAAGGCGGAGTGAAAAGAAAGATAGTTGCCGATGACAAGCCATTCACTGAAACTGAGTTACATTTTGTCGATGCAAAATTCTACTTAAAGAAGTATGTTGTTGATGAGAAAAGGGTTGAAGATGTCACTAAGACCAAGTGTGACGATCTTGCATCTAAGAAGATCGCAGTGACAGTTGAAAAATTCACCACCAAGAAGCCTCTCTTCACTTCAAATAAAGAAAGTGTTGCTTCTACGAAAAAAAGGGCAACTCCCATTCTACGCTATGTACCGAAGGTAAAGAAAGAGAAAGATCACCCATCGAATTCCTAAGATAATGTGCTAAAGGTCTAACTTTGCCTATCAGGAAGATTGATGCAATAAATCCATCCTCAAGATTTCTTGAAGAATCTGTGGCTCAAAATTTGCCACAATATATGACACTCTCTATGAAGCGTACGAAAGAAAGCTTTAACCCAAATGCATATAAGCTATTTGTAAAGGCTGGATACAATCCTAATGACTCATCAAGGTTGGGAAAACTTCCATCGGAGGGTACAACCAAGAAGGCACGTAAAGGCCTAGGATACACGCAGCCACCTCTAATTCGCATCTCCATAAGTAGGGCAGTCAGTAATTACATTATTGTGAAAGAAGAATCCACTGCTGCTAATAAAAGACCTTCTGTATTTGATCGACTTGGAGGGTCAACTGCAAGAACTTCTATGTTTGAAAGGTTGGGACCTCTAAATAAGAGGAAAAACAACAAGTGTAAGAGGAGTCGTCAAAGCACGATGATGCACTCTTCACTTAAAATACAAAAGGATTTCCAAAGTGTGATTCCTTCTAGAATGAAACGATAGAAGAAACTGGTAGTTTCATGCAACAAGGTGTTAAAATCAAAGGCTCACACTGTGGTTTATACCAAGGAACGTAAGGAAGATGAAGAAAGTATTGGCTCCTCATATCATGTTACGGCCCAGAATGAGAATGAGGCCTCATCTCAAATGAAGGTTTATGAAGAGATGAAAGATACTTTCTAGTGTCACCACATATCCATCAACGATGATGATCCTCAAGAGGAGGAAGATGCCGGAGATGCTCTATCTCAACTTGAAGAAGGAGTGAAGTCTACAATAGATCCCTTGAAAGAAGTTAATCTTGGAACTGATGAAGACCCAAGACCAACTTATCTAAGTATTTTTCTAGAGATGGAGGAATAAATCGCTTATATGGACACACTCAAAGAATATATGTATGTATTCGCCTGGATCTATAAGGAAATGCCTGACTTAGATCTAAAAGTAGTGGTCCATCAGTTAGCGGTCAAGAATAGTGCTCGTCCTGTTAAGAAATCTCAGAAACGCTTTAGGCCAGAGTTGGTTTCACTAATCAAAAATAAAGTTAACAAACTCATTGAAGCTGGATTTATTTGCGAAGTCAAATATCCTACGTGGATTTCAAGTATTGTTCCAGTACGGAAGAAGAATGGCCAAATTCGAGTTTGTGTCGACTTTTGAGATCTCAACAACACATGCCCTAAGGATGATTTTCCAATCCCCATACTAGAGTTGATAATTGATGCTATCACTGGTTATGAGGCAATGTCCTTCATGGATGGTTCATCCAGCTACAACCAAATCCGCATAGCGCCAAAGGATGAAGAGCTCACTGCATTTCGTACGCCCAAAGGTATTTAATGCTACAAGGTGATGCCTTTTGGTTTGAAGAATACTGGCGCCACTTATCAAAGGGCTATGCAAAACATCTTTGACGACCTACTCCACAAAAATATTGAATGCTACATGGATGATCTAGTGGCGAAGTCAAGAAAGAGAGACGACCACTTAAAAGATCTAAGAATGGTATTCGAGTTACTTCGCCGATATCAACTTAGGATGAATCCATTGAAGTGTGCCTTCGGAGTTACTTCTGGAAAGTTTCTTGGTTTCATTGTGCGACACTGAGGAATTGAAATTGATTAAGCCAAGGTTGATGCAATTTTAAAGATGCCCGAGCCTTAAAATATTCATGAATTAAAAAGCCTTCAAGGAAGGTTAGCATTTTTAAGGAGGTTCATCTCAAACTTGGCTGGAAAATGTCAACCATTTAGTCGTCTCATGAAGAAGGATACTCTCTTTGAATAGAACCAAGCTTGTAGTAACGCCTTTGAGAGTATCAAATCATACTTAATGAAGCCACTAGTTCTTGCGGCACCCATATCTGGGAAACCATTGATACTCTACATTACAGCATAAGAGAGATCAGTTGGAGCACTACTGGCTCAAGAAAATAGTGAAGGCAAAGAAAACTCACTTTACTATCTGAGCAGAATGATGACACCAAATGAGCTGAAGTATTCTTTGATTGAAAATTTATGTTTGGCATTGGTTTTCTCTATCCAAAAGATGAAACACTACTTTCAAGCTCATGTTATCCGTCTTGTGTTTAGGGCAAATCCCATCAAGTTTGTGATGTCAAAACCAGTCCTTAGTGACCGACTTGCAAGGTGGTACCTTCAATTTCAACAATATGAGATTGTGTACGTTCCTAAAAAAACTGTAAAAGGACAATCATTGACTGACTTCTTGGCAGATCACCCAATACCTGATGATTGGGAGCTAAGTGATGAACTTCCTGATGAAGATGTAATGGCTGTTGAATTTAGATCCCCATGGAAGATGTACTTTGATGGTGTTGCACATCGAGATGGAGCTGGTGTTGGCGTAGTGTTTGCCACTCTACAAGAAGAAGTCATCCCCAACTCTTTTACCTTGACGAATCATTGCTCCAATAATATTGCTGAATATCAAGCTCTCATACTCAGACTTGAGATGGCTGTCGACATGAAGCAACTATAATTACAAGTTTTTAGTAACTCCCAATTGGTGATCAAGCAACTTTAAGGAAGCTACAAAGTCCGGAAGCCTGAGTTAAGACCATATCATGATTATGCACAGAAGTTGACGGGATGGCTTGGAGTAGTAACCCTCCAGCATGTGCCAAGGAAAGAAAATAAGCAAGTTGATGTCCTAGTTGCTTTAGCTTCAACTCTTAACTCTTCCGAATCAGACACGAGTTACCATTCGCAAAGAATGGGTAGTACAGCCATCAAATGAGGATGAGGACATAAAAGGTAATGTTGAATACCCCGTCGCCATTTTCGAAGCTATAAAGGAAGATTGCGACGACCTATCATCGAATACTTGTGTTATGGGATACTTCCAGAAGATATAAGGAGAAGGACTGACATTTGTCGTCGTGAACCTCGCATCCTTTACTACAAAGACACACTATATCGAAGATCATTTGAAGGAGTATTCTTACTATATTTGGGAGAGGAAGAAGCAATTCAAACTTTGCAAGAAGCATACTCGGGAGATTGTGGATCACATCAGTCTGGACCGAAGCTCCATTTTCACATTAAAAGGATGGGATATTATTGGCCATGGTGAAAGATTGCTTGGACTATGTTAGAAGATACAAAGCTTGCCAATTCCATACAAATTTCATACATCAACCTCCAGAAGTACTATATCTAAATGTAGCATCTTGGCCTTTCAATGCTTAGGGAATGGATGTTATTGGTCCACTACTAAAATCTTCTGGTGGACACTTATACATCTTGGCCGAGACAAATTACTTCTCAAAATAGGCTGAAGCTGTTGCTCTCAAGGAAGTAAAGAAGGAAAATATTGCAAACTTCATCCGAGTGAACATCATCTACCGCTTTGGAATTCCGCAATACATAATAACTAACAATGGAAAACCTTTTGATAATAAGCTGATGAACAAAATTTGTGATCTTTTTAGTTTCAAGCAGCGCAAGTCTTCTATGTACCATACTGCCGCCAATGGTTTAGCCGAAGCATTCAATAAGACTTTATGCAATTTGGTGAAGAAGTTCGTCTCCAAGTCCAAACAAAACTGGCATGAGCGAATGGAAGAAGCTTTATGGGCGTATAGGACAACTTACCGTACACCAATGCAAGCAACCCCATACTCACTTGCTTTTGGAGTTGAAGCAGTCCTACTACTTGAACATCAAATACCTTCTTTGAGACTGGCTATTCAAGAAGGACTCACCGACGAAGAAAATGCTAAGTTGCATTTTACGGAGTTAGAAGCTCTTGATGAGAAGAGGCTGGAGGCTCAACAAAATTTTGAATGCTACCAAGCTCAGCTATCTCGTTCTTTCAACAAAAGGGTTCGCTTGAGGTGCTTCCAAGTTGGAGATCAAGTCTTTGCAGTAAGAAGACCCATTATCACTTCTCATAAGTCTGGGGGCAAATTCATCCCAAAGTGAGATGGGTCATACGTCGTACAAGAGGCATATTCAAATGGTGCTTACAAGATTGTTGATGCAGATGTCGTAAGGATTGTCCCTATCAGTGCCAAGTTCTTGAAGAAATACTATCCTTGAAGGGAGATGAAACTCCTTAAGACACGAGTATAAACTGCATGTCTACTCCTGACCCGTAAGAGTATAAACTATGAAAGGCTCAAAAAAATATCTGCTAGGTTGAAAACCTCGAAAGAGGCGGCCTAGGCAAAAGTTAGGATTCAAAATAATAATAATAAATAAATAAAAATAAAAAAAACACTCACCCCAGAACTACGTTGTGACTTGATTCTCTTCATTGAGGTACATAGGCGCTTGGAATTTTATTCTGAGTTCAGTTGCATGAGTGTCAAAAAAATACATGTTCCCCCTCATATAAAAAATTCAATCTTTAAAAAACTTTTAACATCATCAATCTTCAGACTTGCACCAAGTATTGGTGACTCAATGGGGGCAGATCCCTATAAAGTATAAGCTTCTTGGACATAAGTTGAAGTCTTCAAATTCTCTAAGCCTTCATGTTGGAGCTTTCAAGTTACCATATTGGAGCTTGCAAGTTCACGAAGTCTGATAGTTGAAGTCTTTAAATGACCTATGCATATAAGTTGAAGTCTTCAAATTCACTAAGTCTTTATGTTGGAGCTTTCAAGTTACCATATTGGAGACTGCAAGTTCACGAAGTCTGATAGTTGAAGTCTTCAAATGACCTATGCATATAAGTTGAAGTTTTCAAATTTACTAAGTCTTCATGTTGGAGCTTTCAAGTTACCATATTGGAGCCTGCAAGTTCACAAAGTTTGATAGTTGAAGTCTTCAAATGACCTATACATATAAGTTAAGTCTGCAAATTCACTAAGTCTTTATGTTGAAGATTTCAACTTCACCATATTGACCTACAAGTTCACGAAGTCTACAAGTTGAAGTCTTTCGATGCTCTGCGACTATAAGTTAAAGTTTTCAAGTCTGCCATATTAAAGCTTTCAGAGTATGAAAGTTGGAGTCATCAGGTGCTTTGATCTATAAGTTGAAGTCTTTAAATCCTTCTAACCTTCTTGAGTTTACTTTTTAATCTTCATGAAATTATCTTTTTTTTCTTATGGAGGGAACGAGTAGTCATCCCGATGCGCCATAAGATTACCCTGAAATTACCCTTTTTTTATGGCGAGGACGAGTGGTCATCCCGTTGCGCCATAAGATTATCATAAAGTTATCTTTTACCTTTTCTTATGGCGGGGACGAGTGGTCATCCCATTGCGCCGTAAGATTACCATAAAGTTACCTTTTACCTGTTCTTATGGCGGGGACGAGTAGTCATCCCGATGCGCCATAAGATTACCCTGAAATTACCCTTTTCTTATGGCGGGGACGAATGGCCATCTCTTCATGCCATAAGACTACCATGAAGTTTCCTTTTGCCTTTGTCATAAGACTACCATGAAGTTACCCTTTACCTTTACCATAAGACTACTATGAAGTTACTTTCTTATGGTAGGGACGAGTAGCCGTCCCTATGAGTCGTAAGATTACCATAAAGTTACCTTTTCTTATGGCGGAGATGAATAGCTGTCCCTATGCGCCGTAAGATTACCTTCTAGGATTACCTTACTTATGGAAGGAAAGGATATCTATCCCTTTGCATCTTAAGACTATATCCTTTACATAAAAGGCGTTATCTTGAGCAAAAGCTTGTAGTTCACCTTAAAAGAAAAAAAAAAGGGGAACGAAAAAAGAAGAAGAAGGAATGCTTACCTAAATATGGCGAGTATCTCGATCGGCAAAAATGGATCAAATTACACCCTTGAGTTTGCTCGCCTACCAAAAGTGTTGTAAATATTAGAGTTCTCTTTCCAGCGAAAAAGTACACTCACAATTTCAACACTCCCACGCCTAGATATGATTTGTCTGGTGAAGCCATGCAAACCTGAAATTGAAAACGTATCAGCAGGCAGAGGCAACTTCAAAAAATTATATAGGATAATTATGAAGGTTTTAAATTATGAATTTTGGATATGTTATATATTTTTGAGTCTAGTTTCAAAAAAATAAAGCGTTTCATGATTTCATCGCTCCTACTTTGAGATATGAAAGTTTTAGTGAAGACGCACAGATCTAAAATTTTCAGCATGGCAAAATTTAAAGTCAACTTCAAAATTTTGTCTAAAATAATTCTGAAGGTATTAAATCATGAATTTTGGATATATTATATATCTTTGAGTATAGTTTCATAAAAAATCAAGCGCCTTATGATTTCATCATTCCTACATTGAGATATGAAGATTTTAATAGAGGTGTGCAGATCAGAAATTTTCAGCATGATAAAATTCAGGGCTATCTTTAAAAAATTATCAAGAATTATATTGAAGGAGTTTAATTCTGAATTTTTGATATGTTGTATATATTGAAGTCTAGTTTCTGAAACATCAAACGGATAATGATTTCAATATTTCTATAATGAGATATGAATTTTCTACCACTAACATACTGTGCTGAAAAAAAAAGTGACGAAAATAAGAGAAAAGTGGGAGCAAAAGAAATTACGTCAATATTATTAATGACTTGGAAACCCCAAATTGCTATTGAAAAAGTGGAAAAACTACCTCCTTTTATAGAGTTACAGGATGGATGTTTCCTTCTCCAGTATAAATTCAGATTGGAATAATTTTCATCTCCAAATTCAAATTGGAGATTGTTTTCTTCTCAAATATAAATTCAGATTGGAATAATTTTCATCTCCAAATTCAAATTGGAGATTGTTTCCTTCTCCAATATAAATTCAGATTGGAATACTTTCCATCTCCAAATTCAAATTAGAGATTGTTTCCTTCTCCAATATAAATTCAGATCAGAATAATTTCCATCTCCAAATTCAAATTGGAGATTATTTTCTTCTCCAATATAAATTCAGATTGGAATAACTTTTATCTCCAAATTCAAATCGGATATTGTTTCCTTCTCCAATATAAATTCAGATTGGAATAACTTCCATCTCCAAATTCAAATTGGAGATTATTTCCTTCTCCCATACAAATTCAAATTGGAGGTTCTTTGCTTCTCCAATCTAAGTTCAAATTGGAAGAGTTTTATTCCTGATTAAGTAAGGCAATGAAAAAGTCTTCCAAAATCTGTTTGAAATTGGATATCATGACTCACCAATGGGTCTTAAGTGTAGAGATTCATGAAAAAAAATGAGAGTTTTGAGAGACAATATCAATATGGTTCGACTTTAAATTTTTGAACGAGGTATTCATATGTATGAGGACCGTTGAAGCACGAAGGAAACATGCTTAAATAATCATACTTCAAGGCTAGTCTCCAAAATATTAAATGTCTCGATAAGTCTTGAAGTAGGGGGCATTTGTGGGCGATCCAATTTTATTAAATTTAAATCCGTACAAAATTCGAATTATATTAAATTTAAAATATATTAGTCCCAAATAAATATTGTGGATTAATATAATTGGATTAATTATTTAAGTTCAAACATATATGAATTTAATTAAAGTCCAATTTTTTATTGGGCTAGCCCATTGATTTGGGCTATAAATGATGAACCCACTTTACTAAGCCCAAGATATTATCATATTCTAGAGGCCCAAATAAGCGTCACGTGCCAAATGACGTGGCATACCAAGTCAAGTGAAGGAGCCAATGGGACCATGCCACGTGTCAAAATGATGCAGTGAATTAAAAGCCCATAAGAAATGTCATGTCACTTAAATCTGATTGGCCAAAGGAAGTTCATCTTTATCATGACTATCTACTTCCTACAATTATAAATAGGGGCCTCATAATTCAGAAAAGGGACCAATAAGTTTAACAAGAAGCAAGAGAGAACTCATGGATCAAAGCAGTAGATTTCTCTAAAAATTCAAGAACAAGCTCAAGAGTTCAAGGTTCAAGGTTCAAGAACAAGCTCAAGATTTCAAGATCAAGAGTTCAAGCTTCAAGAACAAGTTCAAGCTTAAAGATCAAGACTACAAGATTCAAGAACAAGCTCAACGACCCTTGAATTCAAGTACAAGTCGAGATTAAGTTCATCAAGTCTTCAAATCAAGTTTAAGTTCAAGATCAAGACCGCAAGATTCAAGAACAAGCTACCAAGCCCTTGGATTTAAGCACAAGTCAAGATCAAATCCGTCAAGTTAAAGTTAAAGTTCAAGTTCAAGATCAAGCTCAAAGCCCTTGAATTTATAGTTGAAAAGGCGAATCAGAGGAATCATAGAGATTGTAACACTCACTTATTGAAATCAATAAATCGATTGTTGCAGTATTTTTCTTGTCTCGGTTATTTATTTTCGGTTTCGAGAATTTTATTGTCCAACAACGGCTCAAGAGCAAAGTGAGTAAAGTTTGATTTAGGCCTCTAAAGTAGTGAGGCCACAAAAACAGTGAATTTTATGACAGTATCTTCACTAAAATAATATTGAAGATTGTTAAAAAATAATCAAATTTATAAATCAAAAGAAGAAAGAAAAACAATATACTTTTGTCAAAAATATAACTTTGAATTGATTAACTCCATTTTTCATATTAATAAATATTTAACTAGAATTAATTCTTAGTTTTATACTACTATAGGAGGTTAACGGAAGACTCTATGTCATTTAAGAATACTTTATTAAAAATAATATGTAAAAAGACAACTCCAAATTATATTTTTTTTCTATATGTTTTTGTATACTAGAATAGTGTACGTGCGTTGCACGTGTATCAAATATTTTTTGTAAGAAAAAACGTATATATAAAATATATTAGTTGTGCATGTGTTATCTTTAAACCACTACAAAAAGGTAATTTCTTATACTATTTTTATGAACACATTAAACATAAATTCAATTAATAAATCACCTAACATCACAAGAATTATTAAAAAACCAATTATTTATGTAAACTCAACAAATCGCCTAACATGCCTTTTATTTTTTTTTATGCATCAATTTATCTAAAACAGAGATAAATCAAATTTAATACATATGCAAAACTCTTCAGTTAAAAGAAAATCAATGAGAATTCTTACCATTTTATACCCTTTAGTTCTTTAAGTACTTTCTAATAAGTAGCATGACAAACTACCATCTAAGAGGCAAAATACATTTAGGAGGAATAAAATCGATTTTATTATTGATTTTCAAATTGAAATAAAGAAATTGTGAGATAATTTTTAATTAATTTTAAAATTCTAAATTTTAGGATCTGTGCTATAGTCAAATAAGGAAAGACTTAATAATAAAAAAGGTAGTTGATTTTAAAATTTTAAATATAAAGAATTTAAATAGTAAAAAAATAATTTTGTCTACTGAAAAGAATTTTAATGAAGGGCAAAAACTTTGAATCACTTGGAAAGACTTAATTATAAAAAATGTATTTGATTTTAAAATTTTAAATATAAAGAATTTAAACAGTAAAAAGATGATTTTGTCTGCTGAAAAGAATTTTTACAAAGGACAAAAACTTTGAATCACTTTTAAAAAGTGTAGTTGACTAAAGAGGAATTTAGTCAATATACTTACTTATTTCTTACTTCTAAAATAACGTTGTTTTTATGATGAATTATTTTTATTCTTACGATTCTATGTATTTGTACTTTATATAAAATATAATTATAATGAGATGATTTAAATAACAGAAAAATATAATTTTATAACATAAATTATAATAATTAATTTTAAAATTTTATATACATTTAAAATACTTTATATAAATTGGTAAATAGTGAGTAAAATTTACTATAATTTTACACCATAATTTAAAATTATATATAAACATGAATGTTTAAGAATAAAATGATAAAGTAACGCCCAAACTCGTTTCATCCAAAAAAGAAAAAAAGGCCAAACCAAGAAAAGGTCAATAGTTAAAAAAAAAAGGAATAAATGAATTAGGAAAGTGAAGTTTAAACTCCAGAAGCTTGTTTTCTTCACTCTCTCATTTTGCAAATATTCTCTTTCTATTTGAAAGATGAACCCTCGGCGATGGAAAAGTGAAGATGAGTGCTTGGAGGACCAAGAAGAAATGTCCCTGGGAGATGATCATCAAGTTTCACCTGTAATTTCCTCTTCTTTCCCCCTTTTCTTCGTTTTTCATATTTAAAGACGTTTGAAGAGTTGATTTTTTTAAACCTTTTTTGGTTTATATTTTCTGAAAACCACTTTTGCTTTATATGTTTGAAATTTTTATTTTTTTCTTACTCCTTTTGCTTTGAATGTTTGAAGATTTAATTTTTTAAAACTCATTTTGCTTTAATTTCCTGTTTCATGTATGATTTTCTTGATATTTACATATAATACGTGTCAGGTATGCTTAATCTTATAATTTTGAATGTCTTGATGTTTGCATGTCAGTTGAGATTTAAAATTGCACCAAACAACCCCTGAATGTCTCAATGATGTGTTTATCGGAGGGAACGCGAGAAATTTTTTCCCTATGAAAAAGGGGGAAAGTATTTTTATTGGATAAGAACCATGAATTGAGATCGAATTCTCCTCCTTTATTTCTTTAATTGGTTGTGTCCCTTGCTTTTTGGAGTATAGTAAGAGTTGTGAGATGTGTCTATTTATAGACTAATAAGAGAAGAAAATAAGTACAAAAAGTTTTGTTCTTTGTACATTGATATATAGTTTGCTTCAAAAAATAAGTTTTATCTGAAGTGTTGAGGGTTATGTCTTGATTTGTAGGTTTATGAGGAGGCAAAATTTTTTTTATATCAAACTATCATCAAGGTGGTTGTTGCCTATGGTGGTGCTCCTATAAACCAACAGATGTTATATTTCTTTTGTTTATTTGGTACTTTCGTCTTAATTTATTATATATATATTCTAGGAATGTGAACATAGGCGTCTATTTATTTTCTTTGAAATATTTGTACCCTTTTTATATCTTGTTTTCTTATAATGTACTTTATGACATAGAATCCTGCATTGTTTGTTTATTTTACAGAGAGGGGATATTGTGTCTATATCGCTTTGACTGATGTCTATTTATTTTCTTTGAAATATTTGTACCCTTTTTATGTTTTTACGGCCTTTACTCTACTACTATTGTGATGTGAGCGGTTCAAATTGGTTCATTGGTGCTCGATCTAGTGGTATTTTTATGGTGATGGAAAAGAGAGCTGACTTTAATTTCCATCGCAGTTGATTAATTCTGATGCCTTGTATTTCATTACCTTGGTTGATGATTTCATTCTCGTTGGTTATGTCTATTTGATTTTTCTATAAAACTATACCAATTTTGTATCTTTCGTGATTTTGAAAATGGAACATTGCTCTTCAACCCATTTTCATATATTTCTACCTTATTAATAAACGGTTGAATCAGGTGTAGACTGTAAAGATCAATCAACTGTTTTTCTTCTTATTTTACCAGTTGACTAATGCTGGATATTATTTCTAATCTTGACTTATAACTAAAACAAAGCAAAGTGGTAGCCAAGGCATATATGGTATTTCATAGTTTGGCAATAGTAGAATTAGAGTCTTACTATGTAATGATACTTTTGTCATGACACACATATGATATTTGGTTTGGGAAGAAGATATCTAGAGAAGTGTTTTAGTATGATTCTAAACCCAACCTGTGAATCTTTCGAGAAGAGACAAATAAGAGAGCTTTTGAGGGGTCTAGAAATGATTTTGTACATATGAAGAATAGTCTTTTTTAAGTTTTGGTGCACCCAAAAGTTCTTTGTGTATAAAAGATTGGATGATGTTCGTAGAGAATCATTCTTCACTTCTTGCCATATGCCTTGTAAATGCGAGTATGATTCTGAATTTCATCTTCAATAAGTAGGATTTTTAATATTCATAAACTTGGTAGAAGAAGGTGATGTTTGGGACTTGGGATCATATTTAATGAACTAAAAGTTCTTCGCGACATATCAGTTATCAGTTTCTAGATTCATGTTTTGTGTTATTTTTTTCGTTCAATGCTTCGAAAGTTTTTTATGTTAACACTTTCATTTTACCAAGAAATGTGTTGATAAAAAAAATACGCGAACACATACCCATGTGTTAGCTTGATCTTCATGTGAGAACTGAAGATAATTCAACAATACCTAATGCATCTAGGATGAATGAGTTGTTGGGCTTCTAATCTACAAATTGAATCAACTTGTACTTGATTATGTTTCTTTTAGACAATTTCGGTAACTTTCTTCTCATTCTCATTTCTTATCTTTAGCAGAAGGCTGAAGAAGAGGCTCATAAGAGCTGAAGTGAGAGTAAATGTCCATCAGGCATGTCAAATATATTGACATTATCTGCATCAGTCATCCCAAAATATTAGCAGAGAATGTGCAACTGTTTACCCTGCATCTGGCACATTCGTATATGTCTGTAACCTACTCAATTCTGATTTAAATCTTAAGTTTTTCAGCTTAACTTGTGTAGCTAGTAGTTTTTTATCACACTTATGGTTCTTTCTGTAATTGCCCTGCCAAGCTTCCTACTTGAAACTTTACTTTTACAACTCTTATAACTAAGAATGTCAATTTGCAGATTTTGGATGCATCGGAATAGGAATTTGTCATGATATAAGATTTCCTGAATTGGCAATGTTGTATAGTACCAGAGATATGATGGTTCACATGTTTAAGTAGTTAGTAATCTTGTTGGACTATATGTTCTCCTTAATTGCACCATGATGTCTACAAAAAGCTTCTTAATATGAAATGAGGTGCTTAACTAAAATGTTACCCTGGAGCATTCAACATGAGTACTGGAGCGGTGGCCCTATGGGAACTGGAGCAAAGAACAAGGCAAGATGATTCTATCTCATCTATTTGTGATTAATAGGGTTTTCCAATAAAGGTTTTATGAAGTTATTCATAATATGTCATTAAAGAGTGACGAATGCAGTTTCAACACACATAGAAATCATAGGAGAACTCCAGGAAGAGGCCCCTCCCCGCCTCAATTAACCAGTACTTAACCCCTGTAGAAATTTTTTCCCCTTGTGTTGGTTTGTCTTGATTCCTTATCCTCTTTTACAAATGTTAACACCTTCATACAAGAGATTTTATGGCTCATTCTAAGTTTTTAAGAACATAATCAATTATGAAAGAGTTGTATAAGATTTATTCCTTAAATAAGACCTTTTTTTAGTAGCATCTCAAGTGTGTTACTCTATAACAAAAACTCTCTTTCAGCAGAAGCAGCGTGCTTCACTTTGGATATTTCGCTCTAATTCTGCCCCTTGTCTTTGGTGTAATAAATTTCTGTGTTGTCTTACTATAACTGATTGATGTTGCTTCCTTATTGCTCGTTCAACTTTGATTCTGCAACTCCTGCTTCCAAGCACCGTTGATAAAAAATATTATGCTGACCGATTCACCCTAGATAGAAAGATATAGAGATCAAGGATTAGGGGAGAAGGTTAATAGGTAGTTGATTGTTTTCCAGTTCTCCTAAAATTGAAGTCTTGCTTAGATAAGGAGGCTCAAAGATAAAGAGCAAATGAACAGCTGCATGGGAGACGGTCTTAGCTTATGTGTATTGTTTTATTCATTTGGTTTGGTTCTTTACTGATAACTCTCCATGAATTGAGAAACAAGTTGCACATTAAGACTTTGGAGGCAATCACATCCTACACAAGAATCTGTGACAGCACCATAATACTTTCTATTTTTCTTCTATTAACAAGCTTAATCTTGAAGTACTAAAAAGTAAGAGTGCAACGTGTGGTCTACATCTTAGTCTTATAACTACATAAGGTAATTTTCTAACAAGGGCCCTACTTTGGATCTTTTTGTTTTGTTTGTGAAGGGGGATGTTAAGTTCACTGAGGTCCTCGAGAAGATGGGGGCAGAAGTTACATGGACATAGAATAGTGTCACGGTTAAAAAACCTCCAAGGAACTCTTCTGGAATGAAACGTTTGCGTGCCATTGACGTGAACATGAACAAAATGCCAAATGTTGCCATGACTCTTACTGTAGTTGCACTTTTTGCTAATTCTCCTACTACCATAAGAGACGGTATGGCTACCTTGTTTCCTGGGAATTCAAATCTTATTGAAGTACTTTGTTTTGATCAAGATATAATTCTTAGCTGATTGGGTCCTGGGAGACTATTCTTCAATATAAGAGCATTTCCCTGCATAATGGGTTAAAATTCCGTTAACCTGATTGAAATGTGCAAAGAGGTTTCCCTAGGTAGTTTATGGTGTATGAGAAGAACGCTCCATACAAAATAACCAAATCCATGTGCTATGTATTTGGGTGCGTTTGAAAGCAAATGAAGAGTTCCAACATTATATAAGGAAGTGCTAGTGTAAATTGTCGATATTTCATTGCATAAATTATTTTTTTTCTCACTCTTGACATTTCTGGATGTAATTTCAGTTGGGAGCAACAGTTGTAGAAGGATCAGACTACTGCATAATCACCCCACCAGAAAAGTTAAACTTAACAGAGATTGATACATATGATGATCACAAAATAGCAATGGTTTTCTCTCTTGTTGCTTGTGCATATGAACCGTTAAGGACCCCAGTTGTACTCGCAAAACCTTTCCCAACTACTTTGACGCTCTCCAGCAGTAGAAAATAAAATATAGTGAACTAACATGACACATTAAGCTAAATTAAGCTTAGCAATTTAAGTTGGCATAACAAGTAATATTGTGTTTAAATTAACAATGTAAAAAGGGAGAGATGATATAATGACCAAAAATCTGAAATTGTTGAAACTGTGCTGAGACGGAAAACAATGAAAGATCACATCTGTTTATAACAATGAATAATGACAAAAAGCTCAAGCGTTTATATAGAAGGACAACAATGAACAATGAAAAAAAGCTCAAGCGTTTATATAAAAGGACAACAATGAACAATGAAAAAAAGCTCAAGCGTTTATATAGAAGGACAGAAAAAACGTGGTTGAAAGAAACCAAGTAGGAATCAAATATGATTAAAAAAACATAAACGGGTGAAGGAAAATATAAGGGAGAAAAGATAAATTCGGTAAAAATAAAAAATGGGTAAAGAAAAATTTTATTATATAGAAAATATGGGTAAGGGAGAATTTGGGTAAAGTAAAATTTTATTATATTTATTTTGTAGAATTTAATTGTAGGAAAAAAAAGGTAAAAGAGGATTGTTTTAATGAAGGGCAAAAAGTTCAATTCACTTTTTTAAAGACCATCACACTTCTAATATATTATAGATTATAGATACTAAAAGTTTCTTATTAAAATTTTTATTTATGCCACTAATTTTACTGTGATGTTCTTGTTTCCCGCATATATATTTTCCTAAATAATTCAGTTTCAACCTAATCTGAGTAGATTTTTCTTAGCTGATTTTCATAATCCAAAACAGTTGACTTTAGTTAGATTATATATATATATATATATATATATATATATTAAAAAGGAAATCTAATAGTATATTAATAATAATCATGTTATAAATGTATTTACATTATAGTGAATGTCTATCAAGATCTAATAAGATCTATCAAGATATAGTTGATATCTATCAGGATTTGAAGTATCTGTCTTTTAGTAAAAAACTAAGAGTATTTTCTCCTATAAATAGAGGGATTTTGTTCATTGTAATTCTTAAGAATCGAAGAGATTCATTGTAATTCTTAAGAATCGAAGAGATCCCTCAGCAGAAATAACAATTGCTCTCTCTTCTCTCTCTACTCTTTCTTTATTCTTTGTTGTTTTATAATACGTTATCAGTACGAGAACAACACGTTATCAGTACGAGACTCTGTCAAACAAGGTGAGATTATAAATATAAAGTGAGATCAAGGTGAGATTATAAATCTAAAGGTAATTTCAAGGTTAGTAATTCTTTATGTTATCTGTCTTTTGCTACTAATAATATAATTATTGTTGAATTTGAGAAAAAATAATTGGTTTGGAACCATTTATGTTTTAAATTTATTCCTCAAGGACAATATTATCAAAAGGGATGATAATATATTGGGTTCAAGTCCTATTAATTTATGCTTAAGACGTCTTTATATGGGTAAGACGTTGAGTTTGAATCTCAATGCACCATATTGATGATATTATGATGGCTAAGGTAAAATAATGTGTTTTTGATGAAAAATCATGAAACTTGTCCATTGAATATGCTCCATTCCAAGAAGTGAATGTGGTAGCAATATATGATAAGTCTGAAAGATGACAATTTGCTCCATTCTTGAAGTGAATATGGTAGCAATATAGAGAAATTCTCTCTATCATATTTATGTCTCGATTTGCTCCTGAAGTAGCAATATCATGAAAGAGGTTATAAGCTAACAAAATTTGATAGACTTAGGGCACAATTATATTCCATTCCTGGAAATGAGGATTTCAATTGTTTCAATACAAACGTGCACTTGATTGTGATGGTTTCACAACTCACCTCCGAAAGAGGTAGAATAACTGAGAAGAGTTATTTTGAAATCTACTTCTGAAGTAGTAAATCTGAAATTTATTCATGTAATAGTAAATCTGAAATTTACTAAAGTAAAAAGTATATGTCATGGTAAACTTGAAGTTTGTTAGAATAAAAGTTCATAAGTTGACATGAACGATTGCACCATCTTAAAGATATGCATATTAAGTATCAAACATATATTGAAGAATTCAAAAATTCTTCATGAACTTTAATGTTGCTTGCTCTCATGATACGTTGGTTGGACTTACTAATTTGGGGATTGGATCCCTTAAAATCTGAAAAGTATAAAAGGTGAATATGGGCTCATTCACCTATCATGTGATATGTTGAAATAATGTATTAATAAGATGATCACATGTATATTTATTGTCAACCTGTAGTTTGACATTCATAAAGTTGTTTGCTTAATAAAATTGAGTTAAGAACATAATTTTCAGATTGTGAAATCAAGACAATTCATCTTGATGATGATGGTTTGACATTGAATGCCTTCGATAGATAGCTAAGCTATTGCTAATGAGAACAAAGCTTCATGTGTTGGTCTAAAATATGATATGTTGCATACAATAACACTTGTATACATTAGACCAATATATTATGATTATTTCTTCCCTCTCAATTGGTTCAAGGTCAGGAACCAACTATTCCATTTAATAATTTTGATGTGCGGTATTCGATTAATGAATATACCATAATGCACAAAGATGGACTCCTCAAAGAAGAGGAGGATGAATGTTAGTTTTCCCAACATAAGGAGGAGATTATAAGCAGCTATGAAATATGTTAGGAATTATCATAAGATCCTCATTCATAAGATAATTCAAGTCAAATGTCGAAAGCATATCATATTTAAGCTGCAAGTTCTTCTATTTTATGTCATTAGACAAAGTCTATGCATGTATGAAACATGATAAATCAATTGGTTCCAAATAAAATAATCCTTGAAAATGATAAGGAACAAATAATCATAATAAGAAGGCAATGTGCTCTTGAAGAGCCTACGACATAACATTTCATGAAACCTTATGAGAGGTTTAGGTACCTAAAAATAATAAAGTGATGAGATCTCAAAATGTTATGTCACATTGCAAACCGAAACAAAATAAGAAACCATCGACGATACCTTTGATACAATATTGGCGCAATATTATGAAAGATTACGAGGATCCGAATTCTACGTATATTTAAGCATGCTGACGTGGAAACATTTATCAAGTGACCTGAAAGGATGCATTTTGGTAAGCGTACAACTTATTTGATTTGTAGTCCAGACACTTGAAGATGTCACACTTAACATGTTGGATATTGTTACTTGACAAAAATCCATATGAAAATTCCTAAAGGATTCAAAATGCCTGGAGCATATAAAGTTTCTGGAAAACTTTTTACTATCCTCATAAGAGATGATTTGATATCATTGGAACTCTTGGAGAGTTTTCAAAAGCAATAAGATATTTGCTTAAATGAGAAACATACAAAATTGAATAAGGATCCATTCCGACCTCAAGAAAAGAATGAGGAACTCCTTGGTTATGAAGTATCATATCTTAGTTTAATTGATGTACTAATATATCTTGCAAATACTACAAGGCCCCAAATAGCCCTTTTTAGTTAATTTGTTAGCAAGCTTGCAGTCCCGATCTTATTGATCATGTTGATGTTGGGTACTTATCTGACCTATATAAAGCTCGATCTCAAATAGGCGAATATGTGGTGGTACTGCAATATATTGGAGATATATATACAAAGCAGTCTATCGTAGCCACTTCATCGAATTATGCTGAGATAATAACTATTCATAAAGCAAGCTGAGAATGTGTATAGTTAAGATTCTCATTCAAGAATAATGTGGTTTGAAATGTGATAATGGGCCCATAATTTTATATGGATATAATGCAGCATGCATAACACATCTTAAAGGAGAATTCATAAAAGGAGATAGAACGAAGCACAATTCATCAAAACTTTTTATATATGAGCTCCAAAAGAATGGTGAAATTAACGTGACAGATTCTTTCAAGTGACAATGTGACTGATTTATTCACTAAGTCTCCTTCAACTGCAAGTTTTAAGAAGATGAGATGCACAAGATTACGGGATGCAAAAGTTCAAGAATGTTCTCATTAAGGGGAGTTGATACGCGTTGTACTCTTTTTTCCTCATGAGGTTTTGTCCCACTAGATTTTCCTTGTAAAGTTTTTAATGAGGCAATTTATATGCGTATTATTAGAAATATGTACTCTTTTTCATTCACTAGATTTTTTTTCCTAATAAATATATTTATATTATAATGAATGTCTATTATATATCTATTTGAAGTAGAAATTAGAAGTATTTTTCCTTGACTAAATAGAGAATTTTGTTCATTGTAATGCATCTTTAAGAATGCAAGAGATCCCTTAACAACATAAATAACAATTGCTTTGTCTCTTCTCTCTACTGTTTCTTTACTCTTTGTTGTTTTATAACAAATCCTAATTAATTAGATTTAATTGCTTCTATATTGAGTGGCAAGTGCAGTAGTTTAAGCCAGACATGGCATGAGAAGAAAAAGAAGACTGTTCCTTGTTTGGTCAAAACCCTAGTCGATTCTCATCAGTGTGCAAGGGACGATGACGGATCGTGACCGAACTCGAACTCGTGACCGTGATCGGGATCGGGATCGTGAGCGTGACCGAGAAAGGGACAGGGATAGAGACAGAGATAGGAAACGAGATCGGGAAGACCGTGATACCCCTGACCATATCAGAACCACTCGGTACACTCGCTCCCCTTCCATTGACCGTGACCGTCGCCGTCACCGCCATCGTTCTACCTCTCGTTCCTCTTCTCCCGCTGACCGTCACCACCGCCACCATCGCCATTGGAGTCCCTCAGCTGAAAGTCCTCCAAGAAAAAGAAGACACAAAGATGATGGGGATAGGGATAAGGAAAGAGATAGGGACAGACGCAGCAGCAGAGAAGTTTCGGATTTTGTGGATGGGATAGCGAAAGAACAGAAGAAGAATAAGAAGAAGAAAGAGGATAGGAGTGCTGCAGGTGTTGGTGAAGGAGAAGAGATGATGGATGAGGATGAGATTGAGATGATGAAGAAATTCGGGATACCAGTAGGGTTTGATTCTACAAAAGGAAAGCCAGTGGCAGGGAATGCTGTCGGTGCTGTTAGAAAAGTTACCAAACGCCAGCCTCGACAGTACATGAATCGCCGTGGTGGCTTCAATAGGCCCTTGCCTGCTGAGTGTAACCGCTGATTTTGATTTTTCCTTCCAGGTTAGGGTTCTAATTCTCCAACTTAGTACATTTATTTTGAGTATTAGAGACTTGCTTCTAGTATTTCAAACAGAATTATTATGTTTGCGGACAGATGAGCTTGTATGTTATTTGCTTAGGGAGAAATCATATCATATTTTGGGATTTGTTCGAAGATTTATCAAGAACGGGATAAAAAGGCAGACAGTGTAACAATTCAGTGAAAACCTACTGTATTTTTAACTTGTGTTTATCAACATTGTCATTTGAAGTTTTGAATGTTTAACCTTATATGCCTGATGCGTCTAACTAGACTTCAAATATGTTCGGCTGTGGGGACTGGTTGTGTAAGCAGCTTTCTTCTAAATGATTTACATAATCTAAAAATGCATCTCAAGAAATAGTTCGTTACTCCAAAAAGATTTCTTTGAAAATTCTCTTTGTTGTAGATTGTGGCACAGTCTTTGTCCTTGTGTCATGTTCACGAAAAAATAGCTTAGCAAGAATCAAGTGTATGTGAAGCTCGTGCTGATTTTGGGGGAATGCTTCAAAGAGTGTGCAAGCGATCTAATAGTCATGGAAAAGGATGGAAACCTTTTGTGACTGAGCAGAATTGAGGGTTCATTTGGTAGGGTGTATGAGAATAGTGCAGAATATAGGGTGTTAGTAATGCTTGCATTAGTGTGCTGGTATTAGTTATGCTTGTATTACTAATACCATGGATTTTCATGGATTAGTTGTACACACCTTAATATCAAATAGAGTGCATTAGTTATACATAGGTTGAAAAAGTGTACAAAACAAGAAGAAGGTACTAGTAATGCACAAAGCTAATGCATGTATTTTTTTTCTAATGCACTCTATACCCAGACAAAAAAGGTGAGCGCCTAGCGCGAAAGGTTGCTTTACTAAGTAAGATAAGGCAAGAAACAAGGGCGCAGCAGCTGCGCGAAAGCCCTTGCTTCTTAGCGCATCCCTTTTCTTGCTCGTTCCCGCTGTTTGTTGATTTTTGAAAGAAGGGGCGGAGCTTGAAGAAACGAAGTGAGCCTAGAGTAGCAGCCTATTACGTTTTTTCAGGCCCCTTTGATATCTTATTAGTCAAGCGCTTGCGCCCCTTTAGAGTAAGTCTTTTCTGTTATCAATGAAACCAAAAGAAAGAAAAACCCCCAGTGCCTTTCGTATACATATGAGAATGAATAGGGACATTGATGATCTATATTCTTATTAGGGTGGCAAAATCAAACCCAACCCATTTAACTTTGGGTTGGTTATTAACCTGCCCATGTATTAGCTCAACCCATTTTAATTTAATATGTAGCCCAAATTGATTTTGAGAAATTTTGTTAAAATTTTTTAAGATTTCTTTTTTAAATTTGATATATTATATATAGGCGTAGTAAAGTTTCTTTTTTTTTTTGCGACAAAGGTTAAGTTGTATTTCCTCAACAATGAGGGTATGCAGGCAACCGTAAAAAAGATTTACATGAATGACCAAAAACAAAAATCAAGCAAACTACTGGTGAGCTACAAAGAAGATATAAGATGTACTATCTGACCAACATCCTCTATACCCTCCTCTTTACACACACAAAAAGGAAAGTGTTCTTACAGTACCATTTAATCTTTTGTACTGATTCTGCAGTATTATGAAGACGCCTCTTGTTTCTTTCTCTCCAAATACTTCACCATATTCAAGAGGGAATCATGTTCCACCATTTCTTCTGGCTCTTACTCCCCCTTCTGCTCACCCAACAACTAAGAAGGTCTGATGTTATGTTCTGACATGGTCCCAATTTATGTATGAGAGAGTTAACAACATAGCCCATAGTTGAGTAGTGGAATTGCAATGGAGGAACAACTGATTGTTGGTCTCATAAGCCTCTTTTTTGTAGCTTCTCATGTGTTAGGCATGCCCTTCTGACCATTGGCCGGCCATGAGAAACACCTCACTTTAGTTGGCACCTTGTTTTTCCACACTGTGAGAATTGAAAAATATTATTGAATGATGTGTTGACATAATTACATCAAGACCCTATTTATAGACACTATAGTACAATCTTTTTCCAAGTAGGATTTTGTATATACTATTCCTATTTCTACACATATTCTAACACACTCCCTTAAGCTAGTGCATAGAAATCATATGTACCGAGCTTGTTACAAATGTAATTAATACGAGGACCGGTGAGGGACTTGGTGAAGATATCTGCAAGTTGATCATTTGACTTAACAAATTTTGTAAATATCTCCTGAGAGTATCTTTTCTCTGACAAAGTGACAATCAATTTCTATGTGTTTAGTCCTCTCATGTAACATTGGATTTGATGCGATATGAAGGGCTGTTTGATTATCACACACAAGTTTCATCTTACCGGTTTCTCCAAATTTTAATTCTCTCAGCAACTGTTTGATCCAAACTAGCTCACAAGTTACTACAACCATTGTTCGATATTTTGCTTCTACACTAGATCGAGCAACCACACCCTGTTTCTTACTCTTCCAAGACACCACATTACCTCCTACTAAAACACAATATCCGAAGGTAGAACGTCTATCAGAGGGTGATCCTGCCCAATCAGCATCTGTGTATCCAATGATATGCTTGTGACCTCGATCCTCAAAGAGTAGTCCTTTACCTGGAGCTGACTTTATATATCGCAGAATACGAACAATTGCATCCCAATGACTATCACAGGGGAAGTCATAAGCTGACTTACAACACTCACAGGAAAGGTATGTCAGGTCTAGTCACGGTGAGATAATTTAACTTTCCAACCAATCGCCTATACCTTTCAGGATCACTGAGTGGCTCCCTCTGTCCTGGTAGAAGTTTGGCATTTGGATCCATAGGAGTGTCAATGGGTCTACATCCCATCATTCCCGTCTCCTCCAGAATGTCTAAGGCATACTTGCGTTGAGAAATAACAATACCTGATCTGGACTGAGCAACCTCAATACCTAGAAAATATTTCAGTCTGCTGAGGTCTTTGGTCTGAAAATACTGAAAGAGATGTTGCTTCAATTTAGAGATACCATCTTCATCATTGCCGGTGATAACAATATCAACATAAACCACTAGATAAATACCCAAATTTGGTTGTGAATGTCAATAAAACACTAAGTGATCAGCTCCACTACAAATCATGGCAAACTGCCGAATTACTGTGCTGAATTTTCCAAACCAAGCTCGAGGAGACTGTTGCAGACCATAGAGTGATTTGCGGAATCGACATACAAGGCTCCCTGAGCAACAAAACCAGGTGGTTGCTCCATATAGACTTCTTCCTCAAGATCACCACGCAGAAAAGCATTCTTAATATCCAACTGATAAAGAGGCCAATGACGAACGACAACAATGGATAGGAAAAGACGGACAAATGTTATTTTAGTCACTGGAGAAAAAGTGTCACTATAATCAGGCCCAAATATTTGTGTGTATCCTTTGGCAACAAGGCGAGCCTTAAGCCGATCAACCTGACCATCTGGACCAACTTTGACTGCATAAACCCAACGGCAACCAATAGTAGATTTACCTGCAGGAAAGGGAACAAGGTCCCAAGTACCACTTGCATGTAAAGCAGATATCTCATCTATCATAGCCTACTTCCATCCTAAATGAGAGAGTGCTTCACCTATAGTCTTGGGTATGGAAATAGATGACAAAGACGATACAAAAGTATAATGGGGTGATGATAAACGATGATAACTCAAGAAAGTATAGTGTGGGTTAGCATTACGAATGGAACGCATACCTTTTTGAAGTGCAACTGATTGGCTAGAAGAAGGCAAGTCCGCAGTAGGAGCAGCGTCCGGCACATGACATGAATCATCTGGGACTAATGGTGGACGCGGACGACGATAAGTCAGAAGTGGTTGCACTGTAGCACGAGACGTAGAAGTAATCGTTGATTCCTTAAAGGTTTGTTCAGGTAAGTTTGGAGATATGGGTAAGACCAAGGATGGTGCGGGTAAAATCTCAGAGATATCAGAATGATCAGAAGATATATAGTAAGGTCGAAATTCAAAAAAAGTGACATCGGCGGACATAAAGTAGCGCGAGGATCTGGTGTATAACAACGATACCTTTTTTGAACTCGAGAGTAACCAAGGAAGACACACTTGAGAGCACCGGGGGCTAATTTATCTTTTTTAGGGGCTAAGTTATGAACAAAACATGTGCTCCCAAAGACACGAAGGGGATAGAGTAGAAATGTGATTGTGGAAACAATATAGAATGGGGAGCCTTATTCTGAAGGGAAGATGATGACATTCTATTAATTAGATAATAAGACGTGAGGACTGCATCGCCCTAAAATTGCAGCGGAACACGGGATTCAATGAGAAGAGTGTGAGCAGTCTCAAGAAGATGCCTATTTTTTCTTTCTGCTATACCATTCTGCTGAGGGGTGTACGGACAAGATGTTTGGTGAACAATTCCTTGATGAGTCATAAACTCCTGAAACTGAGAGGATAAGTATTCTAAGGCATTGTCACTACGAAAAGTACGAATAGAAGCACCAAATTGAGTTTATATTTCAGCACAAAAACTTTTGAATATAGAAAATATCTCAGAACGATCTTTCATTAAGAAAATCCAAGTACATCTTGAAAAATCATTAATGAGACTTAACAAAATAATGAAAACTTAAAGGTGAATTGACTCTACTAGGACCCGAAACATCAAATTGTACTAATGAGAAAATAGACTTTGAACAACTCTCAACACTACGTGGGAAAGTAGCACAGGTGTGTCTCCCAAGTTGACATGACTCGCAATCTAATGTGGATAAATTAGGCACCATCTTTTGTAGCTTGGATATACTCGGATGTCCCAAACGTTTGTGAATTAGGTCTGGAGGGTCTGTAACGAAACATGTGAAGGAATTTGAAGAGGTGAGATGGTAAAGGCCTTGTGATTCATGTCCTGTGCCAATTGTCTGTCCCGTACTGCGGTCCTGCATTAGAAAAGAGTCATCAAGAAAAGTTATGCTACAAGTAAGGGCACGTGTCAAACGACTAGCATATGCAAGATTAAAAGGACAACCAGGGACATAAAGAATGGAGTTTAGAGTGAAAGAAGATAGAGGTTTGGCTTGTTCAATTCCTTTTGGTTTTGTTCGAATCCCATTGGCTAAAGTAATAGCAGAAAGAGATTGTGAATAAACAATATCAGACAAAAGAGATTCGTTACCAGAAATATGATCAGAAGCACCTGAGTCTACAATCCATGATCCAAGAGTACTAGACTGTGAAACATAAGCAAAAGGATTACCAACAACAGAAGCATAGGCTTGGGCAACTGAGGCTATTTGTGGAGATGTCGGCTTACTTGCTCTATACGGGAGGAACTTATCATATTCTGTTTGGGCAATATGAGCATTATTGGATGGTCGATTAGGTTGTGGAGATGTCTGCTTACTTGCTCGATTTCGAAGTAACTCATTATATTCCTTTACAGCAGCAGGAGCAGGATCATACTCATTATATTCCTTTACAGCAGCAGGAGCAGGATCATAACTGAGTGGTGGACCATGCAAACTATGACATATATCCTGAGTGTGTCCAACTTTATGACAATAACTACACTTCGATCGAGATTTTCCAAAATGACTTTCTTCTCGCCGATTTTTCATAGGCTGATATGTTCGTTTTTCTATGGTTTGAGATGCAAGAATAGAAGAGTCAACAGTGGGTTATGAAACTACTTTGTGACTGGGAGGCGCGGCAAGACGAAACAGACGAGAGAATAACTCATCAATTGTAGGAACCGTAGGACTAGCTAAAATCTGATCACGTACAACATCATGGTCAGTAAAAAGTTCAGCAAGTGTAAGAACTAAAAACATCTGTCTGTGCTCTTGTTGTTTTTCTACATCCGCAGTGACGAGCATCAATGTATCAAATTCTTCCATGACTGCTTGCACTTGTCCCAAGTAAGTAGACATATCAGATTCCTGTTTCTTCAAGTTGGTCATTCGAGCTATCACATCAGAAAAACGAGATATATCATTAGTGTATAAAGCACGAGCCTTTTCCCAAACTAAATAACACGTCTGGAATGGACGAAACAAGGGTTTCAACTCGGAATGAGTAGATTGCCATAAGAGACTACATAGTTGAGCGTCAACTTTTTCCCATTGCTCTTTAGCTTTCGCATCTTCCGTGCTAGACTTTCCCTTCTCATCTACCACTCTAGCCTTGCTCGTTAAATGATCTTGGACACCTAAATAATTTGGACTTCCCATTAAAGGTTCGGAAGTGATCATAGGACTTGAACTTCTAATTCGTATCTTTTTGGAGCCAAAATTATCATCCCCAAAAGACATCTTGGTAATTTGACTTTAAAACTCCCAAAAACCAGTTGCTGGAAACGGAAAACAGTTACCAAAATTATGAAGTTGTCGGATTTTAAGTTCCGGCGATCGGAATCTCCAAATACTTGACGGAATCTAGAAAAGAGTATGTGGTTGGAGTCAGAATAGACCGGCGACCCCTACCAAAAAAAAAAAGAAAAACTGAAAAATTCAACTAGAGACGTGCTCACGCGCCGGCACGTGAAGTAGATCTCGCCAGAATTTTGGGATTCCGGCTGGCGCGTGGATGGTTCTTTTTCGGTGATTTTGGTCGGGTTTTTGTCGCCTGATCGTTCCGATCCTATTGGTGGTGTTGTATTGTTCACACAACCCACAAAATTAAATATGACGCAAATCAGTCACCGGAATTGGCATGACTGAGGTTTTTTTTTTTTTTTTTCTGATGTTTCTCACCAACCTGGCTTTGACACCATTTGAGAATTGAAAAATATTATTGAATGATGTGTTGGCATAATTACATCAAAACCCTATTTATAGACGCAATAGTACAATCCTTTTCCAAGTAGGATTTTGTATATACTATTCCTATTTCTACACATATTCTAACACATACCTTACTCCATGGTCCATTAACTTCCCCTCGAAGCTCCTTCACTTTCCCATTGTACAGTCTTTTGACTAATAAAATACCATCCTGATTATGCTTCCATTTCATTTCATCTGTTTCTAAATTTATGCCCTTGAAGTCATCCAACACTTGTATCAACTCAACTACTCTCCCTATCTCCCAGGCCTTCAAAACCTCAGGTAGGTTCCAACCATGCTCAGACCACACGTCATTTACCATGGCATCTGTAGAAGTGCTAAGGATGTAAAGGTCCGGGAAGGAAGACATCAAGGTTGGCCAATCCAGTGATAATGAATCTTGGCCCGTTCCCCACCTTTTACACAATATTGCAATGCAGTTGATTCCCAAGATTTCTAATAGTCCTCCATACTGAAACACCCTATGTACTATTTACCACATTGGACCACCATGGCTAACCTGTCCATATTTGATAGAGAGATAACTTCCTTCCAAAGCGCTTGATCCTCTCTTCCAAATCTCCGCAGCCATTTTTTCAACAAACACTTGTTTTGTAACCCCAAGTTTCTGTTTTCCATATCCCCTGAACTTCTACTCAGCAAAGCAGTTTGCCACTTAACTAGGTGGATTCCTTCACCTTCCTTGTTTCCTGACCGAAGAAATCCCTCCTCAATTTGTCAAGTTTTTCTTTCACTTTGGTAGGCATCGAAAATAAAGACATATCTAGTATATTTCTATATATTAGAAGAGCCGGTTCATGTCAGTTTAATGTCAATTAAATTCAGGTTGAGGGTATATTGGACTTTTCAATGAAGTCATAGGTGGCTTTCATCTTCCGGTTAAAAGACACGTAGCACGCCCCTACAAAGCTTCTTTTCGTGTTTCTACAAGCATTTTCTTGCCCAAAAGGTAAGTTTTTTCTTCATTTATGAAATTTTTGGATCTCCCTTTTGATTCAGTTTTGAATTTTCTCCCTTTTGTTTTTCATGTGGTAAATGCTTGATAACAATATTATCGAGATTGGCCCTTTGGTGAGAATAAATAAATTATTTTCTTTTCCAGATTTCACATTTGAATGTCATTTTTTAAATTTGAAGTTGTGTTTGCATATGCATTTTACTTTGAAAAATTTAAATTTTTGTGTGTGGAAGTCCCAAAAACTGGTTTGCATATGCATTTGGGAACTTGAAATATTTGACGATTGCAACTTTTTATATTATATGCTGTAGTGATATGAGAATAATTACAATTTATAGTACTTTTCATATAGTTTTCGAATATCTAATCTAATTTAGCTCAAAAGATTAGTTAAATTGACTCTCGAGAATTTCAACATAACAAGTATTTTGGGACGGAAGAGAGCAGCTTAAAATGTTCCTTATAAACTTTTGTAAGGATATAGTTGCAGGAATTATTGTCTCTAACCATGTAGCTAGGCAGCTAGATTACACTCCAGCTGCTATTTCTGTCTTGAAGAGGTGATTTTTTTTCATTGCATGTCTGATGTCTTGTATAGAGTGCTGGTCAGTTCATAGGATATCACCTTTAAATTCATTGAATTTGTTTGGATATGACTAAGAAATAAGATCTGAAATACAACTTTATTTTCAATTTTTTAAATTCTTTTCAACTGAAAGTTCGATTATGTTATTTAGGTCCTAAATATTTAAATTTTAGTATATATATTGATTGACTTATATTCCTCAGTCGTCCTCAAATCTCCAATGATTGCGCGGAAGCTGTTCTGGAAACTTAATGATTTAAAGAAATAGATTTAACTTGTATATGTTGATAGTGTAAATAATTTTTAATGTATTCTTGCAGATTGGTCGATCGGTTATTTATGGCCTGACCATTAAGGGAGAATCTGGGTTAAAGCAAGTTATTGAAATGCGAAAGAATGAACTTGAGCTGCCCATGGCTCTTGCTGTATGTCGCACTTTGGATGATATTACCAAAAGCCATGTTAAGACACAGCAAGAGAGATTCCTTTGCAAGATATCTCTGTTCTCATTTTTCTTGTAATGTTTAATTGCGATATTGCTATTTAAAACATTGATTTGAGATGTTAAGATATTCACATAGAATATCTAAAGATCAATTTTTGTAAATCTGATCCAATTTCACGCTTGTGTGGTTCATGTTGTTATTATCTTTTCATCTACAAGTTAGACATGTTAGTAGTTGTTTGTGTCTTTAGCGAGGTGTGATACGCCAAGTGCAAAGCACAACTTATTTGATCATAAAGCTTAGTACGCGTTGTGGCTGCCTGTTCTTCTTCATCAAATGAAAGAGCTTGAAAGCAATTACAAAAAGGGCTTACTTTCGGTTCTTTTGTTGTGTGCTTAGGTGTTGATGGGCTGTGATCGGGGCTGCTGACTTATTATAGGTGAGGGGCTATATATTGAATAGTTCGGAAGTTCAAAGACACAGTCAAAGAATTTCAACAGATTGGCAGTTTTTTAGTACTTCTTCAGTCATATCAGCTGCATATTGCATGTAGGTTGGTTCTTTTGTTGTGTGCTTAGGCGAGAATTGGATGTATTTACTTTGTAAGTTTCTTTACTTTCTTTAATTCGTGGAAGTCCTAAGTCGGAGAATGGTGTTACGGATGGTTGATCAATGCAGTTGTTGTTAGCTTATCTAATGTTGATCACGCATATGTGCTTTTTCATCCATTGACAGTCACACCCACATACATAAGTAGAGGAAATCTTGTTGATCTTGAGGAAACAGATGTGTCCCATTATGTCCGTCAAAGTTCATGTCTAATATGTACATAGCTTTTATATATTTCAGTTTCTGGCCCCTATTAATCTGTGGATGTACGTGGACCTTTCTTGCTTTATTTTATATGATCGGGTGTTTTCGAATACTTTGAATTAGACAAATACAAAAGTACTTGAAATAAACATTTTTTCAGAAACTTTGATGGGTGCTGAAGGCCTTGAAATGACAAGATTCCTGAGGCACTAAGTTGTATGGTTACTGCATGATGTGTCACGATAACAACTATTATGCCAGAGTCTCAAATAAGTTGGGGTCGGCTATATTAATCCTCATATCATCGTTAAAGCTCATATCATCTTCATAATAATTATATTAACCTTAATGAAAGAGGAAAAGTAAGTTGAATAGGTTGATGCATTTATTCTCTTCTCCCGACGACCTATGTTGCTTGGACTCGTCAAAAATGTCAATGGGTGTGTGTTGGATTCGCCAAAATTAGTGTATTTTCGAAGAATCCGACAAGGGTGCGGTATAAAAAATGAAGAGTCCTTGCAACTTAGTCGACGACAAAGTTGTAGGTTTATCATGGCATCATTGCCAGATCAAGTACATATTCTAGAAAATCTTTTCCAATATTATCTCTGTATGTATTGGAGATATTTAAGTGGAAGCAGCCTTCAGCGCTCTAGAATGGAGAAATATGTATCTTCTTGTTGGAAACATCAGATGACGATGCATTATTAGCTTTAGAACAGGGAGATGTGGGGGTTGGGTAAGAGGTCTAAGAGAAAAGGCTGCAATCGGGAGTTGAACACCTACCCGGCAGAACTATAGAACAATTATCTGCAGATGGCATATCCTGATGTTTGATAATCTGCAGAAAACAGTGTTTCTTTGAAAGTTTAAATGACATTCATCACCGATGAAACTGTATGCTAATTCTATTCGTAGGGATGTTTGGTTATGCCTCTATCTATGGGAACCTACCCGTGTTTAGCTTAGAGGGAAAACAAGCTCTTATCTATCATACCATCGGTATCATCAGAATAGTGCACGAGTGACTGCCAGTATTATCATTTGAGCTTTGTTGCAGGGCAGACTTGCTGGTCTAATCTTGGTCAGACTATAATCATGTCCAAGAATGAGGCAGCCATTCTGTTAAAGCTGTTAAGTTCAAGAAAAGATGCAGTTTTAGAAAGCACAACAACTGAAGTAGAGCTCTTCTTTGTCGGCGACATTCTCCCTATGCACGCAGGATAAGTCAATTGTGGTAGCACGATTTGGTCTCTTCTGGACATCGTATTTTTGTAGCTTATAACTTATTGAGTCTGCAAGATTAAGAAGGAATAGGAACATTGAATAGTTGTAGGAATTCTTTGTGGCCGTTGCTTAGTCATGTGTTTAATTGTAACACGAATTCATTTTGGCCATTGTTTAGTCATGTGTTTAGTTGTAGCATTTATAAGCGCAATAGGGTACCTATTAACGTATTTACTTCTAATCTAACTTCTGATTGACATCAGACTTTTAGCTTTATAATGCTCAAAACATAATAGATGTTGGGCCCGCACACCCATGGGGGAATATTTCCGCGATAATGGAATGCACGCATTAATAATCTATGATGATCTTAGTAAAAAGGCGGTAGCATATCGACAAATGTCATTATTGTTACGCCGACCACCAGGTCGTGAAGCTTTCCCAGGGGATGTTTTCTATTTACATTCCCGTATAAACTCCGAAGTTTGAGCTTACATCAGTAAACTTTCGATCTGAAAACCAGCGGAAGCATTGGACGGGGGAAATCCTTCGAGAAGGTTCTCGAACCGGGTTACGACCAACGCGGAACCAACGAGTTCAGCCCCCACATGGTAGCGATCCAACTAAAGATTTTGAGAAGCAGCCGAGCTCATTCCCTTCGCTTCCTGGGCCCAAAGCAGAAATCCACACTTTGACACCTGAGATTCCGTAACGAGTAGATAGGGCTTTACTTGGTGGGTGTATTAAGCCTGTTTTGCTACCTTGTTGCATGCTGTATTACGATTGCTTACTCTTTTTTGTTTACTATTCCTCTGTTCACTATTTTTTTGTAATTAGCATATTTATGTGTTGTCATTTTTTTCGTTTGGAGTTGATTACTATTCCCTATCTTGATGGGTCCAACAAACAATTAATTATAACAAATATCTAAATTCTAAATAAAGGATAATAAATAAACGGGGTCTTCTTTTATTCGAAACGTCTCGGGATCTTCAACCAATTATGCGCTTCAATATAATTACCGGGAGTAAGCGCTATAGTATGCCCGGCCAGAAGACCGATGAGCCTTACCAGAAGTGAAGCTCATTCCCCGATCCCTACATCAAATGAGTCTGTTCTACGCTTTTAGGGTTGAAAGACTAAACCAAGACAAGTGAGCCCGGAACTAGTCGGATGGAGTAGATAAGTTCCTTGTTAAATAAAATCAATGTTAATCTGAAATGAAATAAACAAGTAAAGATCCCCGTCTCTCTCTTTCTATCATCAGAGAATCAATCTCGTAGCCTAGCTCAAAAAAACTTCTGTCGCTCCATCCCCGCAGGGGCAGAGAACTGTCGTTAATATTTAATATAATATGCAGAAACCCTGACTTCCTGTCTTCTCACAGCTCTTTATCCATCATGCTAGCGAAAAAAGTGACTCCCTATATAAAGAGTATCCGCGTAAGACCTCATACGAACTATCTCACTATCTCATTCAAAGTCTTCGTATGAAGAAGAAGGCTAGCTATTGCCCATTTATTCTGGAATAATCTTTTTAGGAGGGACAATTTTACATATTTCTGCCAAATCCTTCTATTATTAAGTACGATTTTCACATATTATTTAGAATCTTCGTGTGCGCTTTTCGCCTGGCTTCTTTGCGTAAAGAACCTAACTCATCTTAGGCTACCGTATCCACATCAAGGTGACAGGATTCGAACCTATGGCCCTCTGTACACAAAACAGATGCACTGACCAGACTGCGCTACACCTCG
Organism: Capsicum annuum; assembly: GCF_002878395.1. Lineage (NCBI taxonomy): Eukaryota > Viridiplantae > Streptophyta > Magnoliopsida > Solanales > Solanaceae > Capsicum > Capsicum annuum. The sequence continues at coordinate 8,860,731 of NC_061122.1, forward strand.
TCTCACCACCCTTCTTTCCTTACCTAATGAAAGAGTCCACCGCCTGCCTTAGTAGTCTCAAATAAGGCGTGCAGGCCTGCCCCTTTAGTAGGTGATTCACTACCGAAGCGAAGAAAAGGCTGGATCAATCAAAGGGGGTACTACGAGCCCTCTGCCCTACGCATCTAACCAGCTCGCATGGTTCACCGGTTCCACCGACTAGACCAAAAGAGTGATGGTTTATCATCATCAGAACAAAGATCAGTCTAGGTCGAGATGAATGGAAGATGCTTCTGGAACTAGTTTTTGATAGGGTCTATCTTAGCTCGAAGGAAAGAACAACCAAAGTTAGACCCCCAAAGAATATGGATTCAAATCAGTTAGTATTTGACAAAGAACCTAACGGAATTTAACAAGCAGTAACTGGAATCAAAGTTTTCCAAAATGGTGTCAACCGGTAATAGAATGTAGCTAGATAACTGATGCCACAGCATCCAAAATATGTGGGATGGAGTTCATGGTACACTAACTTAACCTTCAAGGTCAGATAGTGCTACAGTGAACATCAATCCACTATCTAGCTCAAAATTAGCCTCACGAACTACTAACACTATTATTCGCGTAGCCCTTTTTTGTTTTGTGCTATTTCATCATAGGCTGTCGGAACTTGCTTCTTAGCGCTACGTGGGAAGAGAATTTCTTTATTCAGCCCCCCGACTTCAATTACAAAGTCTTACTTCTCGGTCTAACTTGGACTAATCCCTTAGCAGGCAAGAAATTCCTACTAACCAGACAGAAAGTAAGTTTCCACTCACTACCAAAGCGCTGTCGCACCTCTACTATTTTCGGCGTAACGAGGTTTTAGTCTTTACGAGGGCACCCCCTAGCCAGATTCAATCCCAAGGGTCAATCAAGCCTTTGAAACTAGTGAAAATAGTCGTCACAGTCTGAGTTCCTGCTTTCAACGAGACTTTCTTAGCTTGTCAAACTTTCTCTCCTTCACAAGGAAAGTTATCCGGTAAGCAAGATCTTTGATTGATGTGCCTGAATAAGGGCACTTAAATTAGCTGTGACAGTATCTGTTGGTGCGTCTTATATGTTTGATCTTAATGCCATTGAACAGAGGATCTTAATGCTTGCTTGGAGAGCGCAAATCCTTACGCGGTAAATCAATAGCATTGGATTTAGTTCTTTCCTTCTTTCTTACTTTCATGGGTTGGTTTGGCCTTTTCCCGAGTGCTTCAAAAGGCGAAACTCTCGGTCGTAGTTTGGTGACCTATTGCAACGTGCAGTCGTCCCAAGGCAGCAGGATGAGACTCATAGAATGGCAGAGGAAAATAGAGCTTCGAGCCCTCTGCCCCACGCATCTAACCAGCTCGCGTACCTCAGGAAAGCCCGGCCAGAACCACACGTGCACCCTTTTTTCACGAGCAGAGCAGCTCAATTTCAAAGGTTAGGCGCAGAATGTTATACTTATAGGGTGCCGCCCGTAGCCAACCCCTATATGCTTTAGACCTATATATATATATATATATATATATATGGAAAAGTATCATCATCTCCTATTGTAATCAAAATAGATGTCTTTACTCTGGGAATTTGGCAGAATAAATTTGGAGTTTCCAAGACTCACAGTCTCCTTCAAAATTCTTATTCAAATCAGCGTTCTTTAAATTCATAACATATCCACCACCTCCTTAACAGTCTCTTTTCAACATAACATAACCTCTTTCTCAAAAAATGTATATGACAATTCAAAATTATCTTAAAATACATATTCAATAATATTTGAAATGGACATAATTAATGGAGTTTTATTGTTGCTAATCAATCAATCTTTTGTTCTTGATTTACTAAGAATTTTTGAATTTGCCAAAATTTGTACATATTTTTTGATGTGATTGTTATTAAAAAAAAAAAAAGGAAGAAGGAAGTTACATTACAAAGAAATATCACTGGACTTATCATCGTTACTAAGGTAGTGCTACCGTATCGAGCGTTTTGTTGGAGAAAATTATGATAGAAATGTTTAGGAATACCTCCACGTAGAGCCGTCAATATGGGTCAGGCCCGTTGGGCCGGATCGACGCGGCCTGTAATTTGATGGAGTTGGGCTTTAATTTTTACAGTCAATTTAAGAACAGGGTTTTTTCGCTTGGCCCATGGGGCTTAAGCAATATGTGTAGGGTTAGCCCATGGGTCGGCCCGTAAGTCCAATATATGCAACAATTTAGATTGCTTATTAGTATTTTTAATTGGTTCGAAGGTTATCATATCAAAAGTTATTTAATTTCGCTATTCGGAGTATTTTTAGGGGTTTTGGAGATTTGATTAACAAGTATTAACACTATGTAATATTGTCTGACAATATTTATATTTATTAATATACTAAAATTAAATTATAAAATATTATTTTTTAAAAAGTGGTCTGATCCGTGAGGTTTGCAGCCAACAGAGTAATGATGTGGGCTTGATGTTTTTTGGCCCATCATTTTAATGGGTCAGCCCAATCTGACCCGTTAAACTCAAAGCTCATGTGGGCTATAGCCCGAATGGGCTGGGCCGCCCGTATTGACGGCTCTACCGCCCCCATAAACTGAATTTTACCAAAAATGATGACAACGTGGAACTCACAACCATTTACGTAGTTCATATTTTTATTCAATTCATCAGACTCTAAACAGGAAATCACAATACATTAGAATTTAGATTATACACAATTTTCTCACTTATTAATTACTTATGGGCTACGCCACTACAAAGAATATATCACTTGATCTATTAAATTGACAAATATATCACTTACTAATTCTTTAATATTTATTTATTTGCAATTTTCTTAATTTAAGAATAATTAATGCTAAAAACAAAGTTAGAATTTTTTTTTTTATCCCCACTTGATCTATTAAATTGACAAGTATTTTCGAACAATTATATTTCGAATGCATGATAACTAAAAAGATCGAAAGAATATTTTCGGTCTGTTGGATTTCCTTTCACATAGTATTCAAAAACTAATTCAATTAATTTCTTAATTATTAATTATTTAATCCTGCCTTTTATTTTTGACGTTCATTTTATTTATTATATTTGACTCGACACATTTATTAAACTAGTTTAGCCATATCTACCTCGCACGTGTAACGTTTGATTATTTAAAATTAAATGATTTTATTTATTGCAAAAATTTTTAATGAAGTATAAAAATTTAAATCACTTTTCAAAAATTTTTCACACTTTAATATAATAATGTAACAATAAACATATTTTTTAGTGTAAGCACCTATATATTTTACATCATCACTTTTGCGTTTTTCATGCAGTGCCTCTTTCCTTACTGTCAGAGGTTAAGAAGAATGCATCAGTTTGAAACCATATTTGTGGTACAACTGTTTTTTTTTTTGTTTCTATTTTTAAAATCTTTCCTTACTTTTAAAATCAAATCTTTACAAAATCATTGATTACATTATTATTACATACAAATTGATCTATGAAATTTCACGCAACTAAAAAGACGAATAATTCATCGATAAAAGAAAATTTTGATTCTGGTACATATTACATAATATAATTTTATAAATTGGACAATAAATTAATTATGAATAGTAAATTTGGTAAGAGCTACACAATTTTATCTTTTGTTCACCTCCTCTTCTTTTTAGTACACTCTCGTTCATCTTTTGTGAGTCTCAAAAAGAAGCATAATGATATTCTCACGAATTGCATCATCTACTAAGTCCAAACTCTTGATATATCATTATAATACGTTTTTTCTAACTTAGAATTTCATTTAGCTGTCGTTAGAAACAAAAATTAGTCACTAAAAATAGGAAGAAACTTAAAGACCTTTATACACAACAAAGACACATAAAGAGTTATAATCGAATAACCTTTCAGAGAGAAAAAGAACAATAGTTATAATAATAATGCTGCCTTTAAAATTTATGTAAAAACTATCAAATATCTTTCAAAAGAGTAAAACTTGCAGCAATCAAAAGAGAATCTTCACACATGTAATAAAAACCTTGATTATTTTTGGTGAGATAGACCTTTAATTTTTTTGGCTACTTTATTCGATGACACACGCTTGTTTCATTCAATTTTTCTATCAAAAATTTGTAACTAAAAGAGAAAAACAAGAAATTGTTAAAAGGGGACAACACATGTCAATACACTGAGTTCGCACCATCTATAATTTCAAACTCTTCTTCCTATTATCTTAATCCTCCAAGGTTCAAACTTTGATTCTTACACCCAACATGGATATCCCCAAACTTTTAATGAACTATACTAACTTCATTCTTGAACACTCCCTTAACATATAACATATTTAACTTTCCCTATCTTTAGCAATCATCATCACATACTTACACCCTTCTTGACAACATACTTGCCTCTCTAAACACTTAATCTACCTCATTTCCTTCGTAGCCTACAAATATCACATCCCCAAACTTATACTTTTCTCTAAACCATGAGAATTATCACTCACCACAATACCCAACATCACAACCTATAACCTATAACTTAGATGGTAAGGGCATCATATACTACATTACTGGCCTCATGCGCACTAGCAACTCAATGGTACTATCTAAGCACACACATTAAAAACTTAGAAATACTAGAATCCCATATCACCTTAGGCACACCTCTAAATCATACCCAAACCATCATACTTAATTTCAAATCAACAAAATTAAATTCTTGCATACACTATTTCTAGCTTATTGATTCATCTTTCATACAACTACACCAATGGATACAAAATCTATTGAATCCAGATAAACACTATCCTCACTTTACTGCTATTAAACTTCTAGATTCATGCTTCTAACTCTAGGTCACACGCTGTCATAGGATTCTGAGGAGGGATTTGAGGGTACATATGACTTTGGCTAAGAACACGATTTTCATGAATAAGAATGAACACTTTCAAAGTTTAGAACATAAGGGCACTGATGGGATCCTTTTAGTCCCGCATGTAATTCCATAACTATCTGTGAGGACTATTTAAGAAAAGTCTATCAGTAGAAATTTAATCTTGACTGTTTTTATTCCCTAAAAAATAAGGCAGAGTCGACATGAATGGAACATGAGGAAACTTTGTTTAAGTTTCTTAGAGAACATCTCTACAACACAATTTGAGATATGAAAGAAGGGAAAAAAATACAAACGTCTCCATACCATTTCGCAAGACTCTACTAGACATGGCTTCATAGACACCCTAGAAAACTTGAACCTTGTGCCCTGATACTAAGTTTGTAATGCCAAAAAACTACCCCTTGGACATCACACAGTGCTTAGAACCATAAGTGATCCCAAGCTACTCATGATACTGGCATAATGCTTGAGCTACTGATTTACTATACATAAAACAGGAAGTAATATGCAGAAAAGATGTCCTTAGTTAAACATATTCAAAACAAATCTATTTAAAATAATTACAACTTTGGATATACAAAACAAAACTGAAATCAAATACATCTACTCTATTGATTGACTATGAAACCTCTACTAATACTGATAATAGGAAGCCAGGATATGACCCCCAGCCATTCCAAATCAATACGACTGAATGAAAGAAAGATAGTTGAATCGAGTTGTAGAATCAAAAGAATTCAAAACCTGTTGATTGGAAGCTGCAAACTGTCTGTTTATGATGTGTGAATTATAATTGGTACCTACATTATAAGACAACGTTGCACATAGACATATATATGGGTCAGTACTTCTAGAATGTACTGAGTATGTGGGGGTGAATGCATAAGTAAAACAATAATTGAATATTCATATAAACTTTCAAATAATGCATTTTATGTGTAAATAACTCCCATATTACTTATATGTTCATGCTTTAGGAAATCCACCTTAAAATAGCATAAGGGTTGGTATTCTAGAAACTAATTGTGCTTTTCTTTGCTTTAAATCATAAGGATGAGAAATGATTGTGGATTTCAAGCCTTATCTTGGAATCAAAAGATTCAAACTTTTCTTGTAATCTTATTTCATAATCTCAAGCCTTGAATCTTATACTTTTTTTCATGTAACTTTAATACAACCTCATGCTTAAAACTCAATTGGAATCTTTAATCAGTGTTTCAACTCAAACTCATGATATTCTAATCATAATTGAGAATCTTCAAGTCAAGACATAAATAGATGAGAACAAGTATGCAATTTAATACCTCATCACATAATAATTTCATAAACTCAAAACAAGATAACTTGTGTATGAAACCTAATTTTAAATCGTATAACTTAAACTTTAAAACAAGTTTTAGGCACAAGGATGGAAGAATGTCCTTGTTCATAAATGCCGTACCTGTACTTGCCTGACTTGTAAAGAAGACTTGAACTTTGAAGCTTGAGAGATGACTTGATGAGAAAATCCTATTCTAATAGTAGAACTTTATTAAAGAGAGAAGGTATGACTTATCTCTAAAAGTTTTATTTTAACTCTTAGCTTTTCTGTCATGGAAACCTCTTTTCCGGTATACTTTTAACATTTTGAGCCATGGGGGATAAGTTTTTTTTTTAATTTCTAGCAATAAATCTTTTGAGTTAGTCGATATTAGTAGGATTACACAAGATGGTTCTTATTACTTAAAAGAGGTAGAAGATTCATTTGTAGCCAAAAAATTGATAAGGTGAATCTGAGATGGGTTTGTGAAGCTCTTAAAGAAGCTTCACTTATTAAAGGGAACAACTGCAGAAGGAAAATCCAGGTCTACAATTTTAGAGTCTTTCAAAATTTCAACATTCACGGATGCTTTGTTAGAGTGGAATCTCTGTTGGGGAACAAAAAATCGGCAGTCATCATCCTAAAAGTAAGTTACAACCGCGTGTAATACCCCGTATTTCTACTTAGCTTAAAATCATCCCAGAAATATTAAAGACTTGCTTTAAAGATGAATACACTTTTATACATGTTTAATTTTCAATATTTTCACTTTTTATCATATGGGAAATTGAATAATCTTTCCATTGATACCAAATTTGCCCAAATCCGACACCCGAGCCCAGAGCTAGAGCTTTTTTAGTGAGACAGTGTATCATCTGAGCCATCAGTGCGTCGCGGAGCCATATTAAATGGCAATTGTCAATTTACAGTGTTGCTCCACGATAGTGGCATGTCGTGCCAAACTTTCAGGTCGCAAACAAAATGCGATAGCCTCGCGTCGCGCCATCATGCAATTTCCCAATTGTCTAGTTCCAGTGACTTGGCGTGATAGTGGCGCGTCATGCCAAGGATGAAAATTGGAAATTTTTTCACAAAATTAAAAGACCTGTCTAGGGTTAAAAGAGTCAATTTCCCCACCCTATATAAACCCAATAACACGTGATTCAGCCCCATTTCATCTAAATTATAGTGGTTCTCTCAAAATCCTCTCAAGAACACATTAGGATTTTTCATAGAAGATTCAAGTTCAAGAATTTCTCTCCGTAAAACTTTATAAAAATCAAGAACTAAGGTATGTACAGTATTAATTCATGAACTCCTTTCGTCCATGAAGCTCAAGAATCCTATTTTAAACTATATGTCATGATGCTCTTGTTTGAATTGATTGTGCTCATGTTGTTATTGTTGCATGATTGCCAATATTGCATCTTTATCATGTTTTCTTGAAACTATGTTAGCATAGGGTTGAAATTCATGTAATTGAGTTAAATTATGGAACCATGTGGTATTAAATTGAGGATCATACCTATGCCCTGAGTGTTCATGCAAGGTGTTTGATAGTATGCCTCAAGGAATGAATGATGAGCAAGTATTTAGTTTCCATGTGTCAAGATTATGTCTTGTCTCTTAAGTTATGCTATACCTACTTGATTAAGATGTTTCCCATGCTAAATCTATGTATTGTGATTGCTTGATGAGGTGTTCATGAGATTAGAAGCATGAAATTATGCCATGTTTATATGTATTACTATCCATCTACAATAGTGTGATAACTATGTGCTTCATGAACTCCCCAGCTTATAGTATTATGAAAATTATGAATTTGTTGATATTGGTCATGTGATCAAAAGTGTCAAGCCTTGTCAGTTTCATTCTATCGAGTTCTGGGGGTACTTGTACCCAAAAATTAACTGTGTGCCTAGAGTCAGTGTCAACTTTCACGATACTTTCAGGAAAGTCACGATCCATAGAACTCAGTCAGTCATGTGACTCAGGAAATCTCAGTAATCTCAGTAATCTTAGTAGTTCAGTAATATCAGTGATCTCAGTATTCCCAGCAAATCTCAGTAGCTTTAGTACTCTCAGTTAGTCCTCAGAACTCAGTAGTATTCCATTAGTCAATGGAACTCAGTAAACTCAGTTTAGTTCCGCTAAACAATACCACTAGTATCAGTTTAGTTCAGTTAATTAGTTCAATGTCTTTCAGATGGGAGTAGGATTTAGCACCGAGCGAGCCTAGGGATGAGGACTCACCTGCTAGATAGGACTGAGATCCCTAGAAGCAATCCCTAAGTTCCAGAACTATGTAGCCAGCGTAGGTATGAGATGTCACCCGTTAAGTAGGACTGACATACTCAGGGCTCACCCGTTAGCATAGTTAAATATATAGGACTGATCCCAGGGGTCACCCGCTAGATTAGGACTGACTCCACAACAGTTGTCTTTATCAGTGGCGCGGTACTGACACCCTTCTAACTGGGGTTACAGGTTGGACCCTATTTAGCTTAGTATGGAGCATGTCGGTTAGATGATCACTTCCCACAGTTTCAGTCTCAGTCTCAGTAATAGAACTCAGATAATTCTGTAGATTTTAGGACTGTCAGATACAGTTACTCAGATACAGTATAGAATCCAGCTAGTTCCATCAGATTCAGGACTGCCAGATACAGTCACTCATGTTATCAGTTATATCAGTTCTCAAAACTCACGTTATCAGTATTCAACTTCAGGACTGTCAGATACAGTCAATTAGACTAGTTCTTCATATTCAGAAAGGTTAGAAACAAACATTTCTTTATCTGTAATATGACATCAGCTCCTTAGTACTCAATAGACTCAGTCATTCTGTAACCCAGTATTAGCACTCAAATATCAGTAAATCTACGTTATCGAAATTCATGAGTCAGTGTTGTCACGATCTCAGTTATAGTTACGTATTCATGCATGTATTCTTACGTTCATGTTATATAGTTAGTTATTATTGTTCATGCATATGAACCTTAGCTTACCTTACTTGCATACCAGTATATTTCACGTATTGACGCATTTGCCTATGGTGTTCTATACCATAGGTTTAGAAGCACGAGCGCTCCCGAGCATTCTTAGTAGATCAGACGTTCAGCAACCAGACTAACAATGAGTCCTCATCATTCGAGGATAATATGATTATTTGTATTACTTTATTATTTTAGAACTTTGGTGTTAGTTGGGGACATGTCCCATCAACTCCACAGTTTTCAGATAGTTTAGAGGCTTTCAGACTACAACATGTTTTCAAATAGTTTATTTCAATTTTGGGTATTATTATACCCCATTACAAACATTGTTTTATATTCAGTATTAGTTTAGTTTTGAACCTTACAGCCTTACAGCTTATATTCTGCATATTTTTAGTATATTATTCAGTGCTCAGGTACAGATATAAGTCATGGGTTAGCTTATGGTCCTTCGGGTTCATGAGCATCGTGTAGCATTTTGGGTACCAGATTTGGGGCATTATACCACAGTTGGGGCGATATTGCACGAAAAATTCTCTGCTTCCTCGAAAAAGGTCACAACTTAGGATTCCAGCTTGACCAATCACAAATAAAACCATATATTAAGCTGCTAAAATTACCCAATGGCCTATAATTCTAGGAAATTCAGCAGCTAAAGTCGATGGCAAAAACTCTGTATACTCTTCTCCAGTAGAATATGATGTCCCAGAGTTCCTATCTAAATGCTTCATTGGGTATTTCAATGACTCTTTCAATTTCAATCCCAAGTCGGAGGTAATACAGAAGTGGTTTACAAATAGATGGCAAGTTGATAGACCTTAGTTCCGGCTATCATCAACTCAAAGTTAGGGAGTGTGACATCCCAAAAACCACTTTCCAAAATCGTTATGGCCATTTTGAGTTTTTGGTTATGTCTTTAGGGTTAACTAATACCCCAGCAACTTTCATGGACCTCATGAATCGAGTGTTCAGACCATATCTGGATATATTTGTCATAGTGTTCATCGATGATATACTGGTGTACTCCCGTAGTGAGGATGAACCATCTGATCATCTCCGAACTGTCTTGCAAACCCTTAGAGATCACAAGTTGTTTGCCAAGTTCTGTAAGTGTGAATTTTGGCTAAGGTCAGTTGCTTTTCTGGGTCATATCATTTCTTTCGAGGGTATTAGAGTTGATCTCTAAAAGACCGAAGCTCTTAGAAATTGGCCTAGACCTATTTCTCCGAATGATATCTGAAGTTTCTTAGGTTTAGCTGGCTATTACCGCTATTTTGTTGAGGGTTTCTCCTCTATAGCGTCTCCTATGACTCGGTTGACCCAAAAAAAGTGAAGTTTTTTTTGTTTGAATCTCGTGAGAAGAGTTTTCAGGAGTTGAAGACTCGACTCACTTCAACCCCTGTTTTAACTTTGCCTGATAATGTTGATGGTTTTGTGGTGTACTATGATGCTTCGAGAGTTGGGTTGGGTTGCATATTGATATAGAAGGGTAAGGTGATAGCTTATGCTTCTAGATAGTTGAAACCCCATGAGAAAAATTACCCCACCCATGACCTTGAGTTGGCTACTGTTGTGTTTGCTTTGAAAATCTGGAGACACTATTTGTATGGTGTCATGTTGATGTTTTCACTAATCATAAGAGTCTGCAGTATGTGTTTACCTAGAGAGAATTGAATCTTAGGCAGAGACGATGGTTCGAATTATTAAAGGACTATGATATGAGTGTGCTATACCATCCGGGGAAGGCCAATATTGTGGCGGATGCCCTAAGTAGAGTATCCATGGGTAGTGTTTCACATGTGGTAGAAGGTAAGAAAGATTTGGCTCGTGATGTATATCGTTTGGCTAGATTGGGGGTTAGGTTGTTTGACTCTGCTGAAGGTAGTATAGGGGTTCAGAGTAGTTCTGAATCACCTTGGTTTCAAAAGTGAAGGAAAAACAACACTTAAATGCTAGTCTGGTCAGACTGAAGGAGTCAGTCAAGGACCAAAAAGTAGAGGTTTTCTCCCAAGAGGGAGATAGTGTGTTGAGATTACAGGGTAGATTGTGTCCCAAATGTTGATGATCTGAGACAGAGGATTATGGCTGAAGCGTACAGGGTGCGATAATTTATTCATCCTGGTGCCACCAAGATGTACCGAGACTTGTGGGAAATCTATTGGTGGAGTGGCATGAAGAAAGATATAGCAACATTTGTAGCTAAGTGTGCAACATGCCAACAGGTTAAGGTAGAACACCAAAGACCTGGTGGTATGATGCAAGAGTGTAGTATTCCCTCCTGGAAGTAGGAAGAGATAAATATGGACTTCATGATTGGTTTACCGCCTTCTCGACGCCATCATGATTCCATTTGGGTTGTGGTTGATAGGTTGACTAAGTTTGCTCATTTCTTACATGTTCATACTTCATATACTGCTGAGGATTATGCTTGATTGTATATCCAAGAGCTAGTTAGACTGCATGGAGTTCCCTTGTCTATCATTTTGTATAGGGGTATTCAGTTCACTTCACAATTTTGGAAAGCTTTTCAGAAGGGTCTTGGTACCCAAGTGCTTTTTAGTTCTGGTTTTCATCCGCATATCGATGGTCAGGCTGAGCAGACCATCCATACCTTAGAGGATATGTTGAGAGCTTGTGCACTTGACTTTAAGGGAAGTTGGGATGATCACTTACTGTTGATAGAGTTTGCTTACAATAATAATTTCCACTCTAGTATTGGCATGGCTCCATTTGAAGCCTTATATGGGAGGAAGTGTACATCACCCATAGGTTGGTTCGAGGTGGGTGAAGCGGCTGCGAGTGGTCCTGATTCGGTATTTGAGGCTATGGAAAAAGTTAAGTTGATTAGGGGAAAGTTGAAAACTGCGCAGAGTCGTCAGAAGTCATATACGAATGTTAGAAGGAGAGACCTTGAGTTTGAAGTTGGTGACCTAGTGTATCTAAAAATTTCACCCATGAGGGGGTGAAGAGATTCGGAAAGAAGGGGAAGCTTAGTCCCCATTATGTTGGTCCTTGCAAAATTCTTAGCCGTGTTGGTAAGGTAGCTTATAAGGTCGAGTTTCCTTCCGAGTTGTCCTCTGTTCATCGAATATTCCATGTCTCCATGCTTAGAAAGCATATTAGCGATGCTGTGGTGGTGGATTCCTCTGTGAGTGCTAACATTCAAGAAAATATTTCTTTTGATGAGATTCCTGTTGAGATTCTTCATTTTAGTGTCCGAAGACTAAGGAACAAAGAAGTTCCCTTGGTCAAGGTGTTGTGGCGAAACCAATCTGTAGAGGGTGCAACTTGGGAAGTTGAGGAGGATAAGCGATCCAAGTACCCGCACCTATTTTCTGCGAACTCCAATCAAGTCGAAGGTACCGTTCTTTCCTAAATCATGCACTTTTGATAAAAGTTCCAGCAGTTCAACTGTTATTTATTATGTGTTCAGCTGTAGTTTCTTGAATTTATGCATTCTATGTTGCATTCGGAGTGAGAAACGATGTGGTGATGAGTCTAACGAATGGTTTCAGCTGTATGCTCTATTCCCTATCTAATATTGGCATGTATAGCATCATTCGAGGATGAATGTTTCCAAGGGGGGATGATGTAATACCCCGGGAAATTTTTCGTTGAAATTTTATGCGTAAATGTGTTGGGTTCTATCTTCTAGAATGAATTATAAATTTTCCATGCTGAATGTCTTAGATTATGACCCACCATTGCATAGAGTTATCAAATAATCTTTCCAACAATATGTGGATCATCCAAAACGGACACCCGAGCGACGAGTTATGAACATTCCGATCCAATCGTGAATAGTAGTGAACAGTAAAACGTGCAGGAAAAAGTATTGAGGCTTGGCGTATTTTTCTCCAAATTTAAATGATCATAACTCCTTGTACATAGTTATTTTGGTAATCTACTATATATCAACGGAAAGCTCTACGAGTCCTCTTTTCAATGAAATTGGTGTCATCCAATTTGTCTATCGGAGAAAAACATTATGGCCAATCTACTTCAGCCTATCAAAAGTAAATTTTTGATTCAACTTCAAATGATTATAACTCCTCGTACACAATGATTTGGGTGAGATACTATATATCAACAGAAACATATAAGATTCCTCTTGTTAATGAAATTGGTTTCATCCAATTTGGATATCGGAGTAAAATGTTATGGTTGATCTACTTCAGACTATCAAAACAGTCCACCAAAGGACAGATTCAAGAATTATTTGATTTTTAGGGGCGTTTTGGTCATTCTCCCTCACCCAAAATCCCTCCAAACCCTATATTAAAGCCTATTAGAAGCATTATATGTTATATTTCATCAAATTCCCTCAAAAAGAAAATCCTAAGCTCCTACGTCCAACTTCAAGAACCTCCAAAGTTCACCATTAATTCTGTAAATTTATTCAAGATTCCAAGTTCCTAGTTCAAGAACTTCAAGAACCTCCAAAGTTCACCATTAATTCTGCAAATTTATTCAAGATTCCAAGTTCCTAGTTCAAGAACTTCAAGAACCTCCAAAGTTCACCATTAATTCTGCAAATTTATTCAAGATTCCAAGTTCCTAGTTCAAGAACTCCAAGAACCATTATTCAAAGGCACGATTAACATCTCAAAAATGAGTATCGATCTAAATTTCATCATTCAAGGTATGTGGGATTTTTCAACAAGAACTCTCTTTCGTTCTTGTGCCCAAAAGTAATTTTCTTTATAAAGGCATGATTTTTATTTGATTTTTATGAATTTAAAGCATGAACCCATATCTTATGATGATTATTATGAAATCTTGATGTTTATGATTTTGAAAGATGAATTTACATGTTTGGAGATATAAAGCATGAATCTTGAACGATATTTATCATGTTTTTGATATTTGGGTCGTGAATCCCCATTGGAAATTGTGTTTTTTTGAGAAAGTGTTTGTTATAAGCACGTTGATGTTGAATATTTGAGATATTTTAAATGATTTGACGTTTTGGTCTTAATGGAATTGTTTTGAACTCAAGTGTGAAAGAAATCCACAACGTGGTTGATTTTGATAGATGGGAAGCATGATGGCTCCCGATGTATATTTATATATTACTGAAATTATTTTATTGTGGATTGTCTTTGAAATGATCTGAGCTAAGTCCGGGAGAAATCCTTAGTATCGAGTGGGAGGTATAAAGCGACCTTACTTCCCTAGAACTATGTGCCCCTGTAGGAGTGAGCTTGGGGCTGATTTATATAGTGATCACTAGTTTGTGTGGATTTGATATCGATAGTCCTACTCCGATGGCAAAGATAGGACGGCTCTCCCCAATGTGGGTTATACGTTTGACTCCATGTAGCTCACATGGTTTATGTCGGTTATAGGATCTCCCAATGTGTGTGTGTTTCCTTGTGTCTATGGTGAATGGTGAAGTGATTTGAAAGTGGAATTGTGAAAGTTATTCTTTCGAAAGATTAAATGATATTTACATTATGAGAATTGATATTCTTAATGAACTGAAAGTGATTGACAAATTATATGATGACTCACATGTGTTATTGTACTTATTTCATCCTCTCATGATTTTGATGATTTTCTTTAGGCTCTGTGAGTCTTTCATACATCCTGCATATTTCTTATAAATATTTATGATGATGATATTTATACAACTGCATACACCCCCATATACTCGGTTCCTTTCCATGGTATGTGGGCTGTATTTTCTCAGAATGTAGGTTCAGGTGCTCAGTTCCAGGTTCGACAGTAATTCTTTGGGCACACTGTTCTACATCCTCTGTTGTGGTGAGTCCTCATGTTTTGAGGACATGATGTCTGATGTTGGTTTTACGAAATTGTTTACATTTGATAACTGAGTATGAGTCAGTTGGGGCATGTCTCAATGGCTCGCTGGTTTTATTGATTTTCTTAGAGGCTTGTCAGACTAGTATAGATGTTGGGAGTTGACTAATAAGTCGTATTTTGTTATCTTTCTGAAATTCTTTTATTCTTGGATGATGATTACTCTGTTGATATTTGAGGGTTATTTATGGAAACCCCATTGATTTGTGTTGAACGGAATGAAAATGGCTTAAAGGGTTAGCTTGGGGCTACTCGTAGCCTTTCGGTACCCATTTTCTGGGGCGTTACAGCTTCTTACTCAAGGCCATCTACTGTCATAGGATTCCAGGAAGGATCTGAACACACATCTAACCCCTAAGCACTGAGGTACTACCCCTCCATTCAATGACCGGTTCATTCAAAAACTGAAACTTAACGGCTCTATTTCTGCAAATCAACTGAAGTGATTTTCTCGGATACTAAAACTGGGCAGCTTCTGTATACCCGTCTAGCTTGGATAGATTTATTTACTTAGATAGACACTAAGAAGGGTTCTGCTAAGGTTTTAGGACTGACACTGAACTCGACAGTTATATAAGGGGTTACAAAAGAAAGAGAAGCTCCAGAGTCTAAAAAAGCATAAATATGTAAATGAAAAACCACTAACATACCCATAACCATATTAGGAGAACTTTTCTGATCTTTTCAGGACAGGAGTGCATATAGCTTGTTCTGATGCTAGCCATTGGTTGTGGTAGAAGCAGCACCCTGCTGAGTCGGGTGACCAGATGGAACTGGAGAACGGTTGCACTAACCCTACTGACCACTATTTGGGAAATCTATGACTCTGTGACCTAGATTGCCACACCCCAAATGCACATTACTGCTGGCTCTACACACACCTTTATGATTCCTACTATATTTTCCACCAAATGGATTAGTACGAACACCCTTCCCACTATCTTGTGACTTAGAGCCTGATGCTTTATCTTGAATGTTATTCTTAAACTTAGGCACTGGAGTACTAACTGAAGATAGAGCTGGGGATGAGAAATTCTAATAGAATTGAGATCGATTACTAACCCTGACCTTGTCTTAAAACTACTTGTTTTGGCCCTTTTATTCTTTCTCTCTTTCTTCATACGCTCCCCCTCACTCTACTGAGCATGAATAAAAATCCTAGATAGGAAAACAACCTGTAGATTAATCTGAGCAACTTCTGAGTAAGCTAATGTAGTGAAAGCATCTCTGAATTTGGCGTGAGAGACATGCTCATTCAGGGATCTTCCTGAACAAATGGAGGTGCGGGCTGACTCCCATTTCTTCTTTTGTTGTTTTTTCTGGGAGGCATTTTCTGTACACAAAAGGATGGATGAGTTAGGAAGAGAGTTTAAATAGAGATTATGATCTTTCACATAATATGAACGCTGAAAGTAGGGAATTTTTTCTAAAACATCTCGTAGCCTCTTGTTTATAAGTGTGGCTTGCTTCAAACCCATGCACAATACTCTACTCAACGTGGCTTTCAGACTTCCTAGGACACTTTTAAACCTTAGTATTTAATACCAAGTTTGTAATGCCCTGGGAGTACACCCTGGATGCCACACTGTGCTTATCGTCACAAATGACCACAAGCTAACCCATGACCTAGTACCTACTGTAAGCACTAAATAAAACTGATAACACTGACATGTGCATAAATTAATTGAAAAACACCATAAGGTTTAAGTTTTGAAAATAATACAACTGAATCTATAAAACTCATACATATGTAGAAATACTAAAATCTCATTGATAGGACTAACAAACTAACTGACTGTCAGAAGTTTCTGAAAAGCCTCTAACTGACTAAGGAGTTGATCGAGCAAGCCCCCAACTAACTCCGAATGACTACTAAACTGAAAGACTAAAATAAACATAGATAGTCCTCGATATATGAGGACTCACCACTACTTCTGCTGCTGATGCACTAGAATATCTAAGTATGGTTGGGAACCTGAGCATTCGAACCTTTGATATAAGACATCATAGCACAAGAAATGATTATGCAATCAGTACTTTGAATGTAATGTTATGTGTAATAAGGTTAGGTTGATATGCATAGATTATATGAATGAAGTAAAGACTGACTGAGCATCATGAGATAATTGAATAACTGATATGAAAACGTGAATGCTGTAAAAAATAAGAATGCATGACCAAGCATATAACATGATTTAGAAATAGTCTATAAACTGAAATACTAAAATCCGATAGCTGAATGATTGATAACTGTATGCTATGGTCAATACAAACCTGAACTAAATTACACTGAATACTAAATTGAGACTCTGCGAGCTAGCTATAACCGACATGACCTAATGTACTATTAGGGCCCAACGTGTAACCCCAGTTAAAAGGCTATCAGTACCATTCCACGGGTACTAACAATAGCTGTGTAGATCCACTAATATAATATCTCGAAGGAAGAGGGTGTTATGACTCACTGACAGGGGACCCCTCAAAGTCAACGATGGCGCTATAGGTCTGGAACCTAGGGACGGTACTAACATCTCATGCCTACTGACGGAGTAGACAAGTGCCTCATGCCTACCGATGGGGGAGATGCCATCCCTGCATTCACTCTGTGCTAAGGTTTACTCCCAACTGAAAGACATTGACTTCTGAACTGTTCTAAGTTTAACTAAATATGATAGCTGACTAACTGTTAATGTTCTTTACATATTTGGAACCATTCTGAAACTACTAAGACTAATTAAATAGATACGTTTTCAAGTATTCATAACCCTCAGGACTCGATAGAAATAACAATAGGAACACGAACACTTTATAACCAAGATAGGAACCATTTTACAAAAACTCATCTCTTAGAGATTTCATCAAACACATGAGGTGAATTTAAAATATGGGAATAGTTTAAAACATATAATTAATCATATGGATACCTTACTAAACCATAAATTTTGGATTTAATATGAAAACATCATCATTCCAACTTGTAAGGTTTAAGTTCAACAACAATTACTTGTAAACATGTAAAATTGAAATTCAAGAGGATTCATTGAGATAGTTTATTGCAAACATGTAAATTCATGATTTTAAATCTTGAAAATGGACTATTGGACTCCATGGGTGAAAAGGACCCAAGGAGGAACATCAAACATACCTTAAATCTTTAATCTTTAAAGAGAATTAACTTTTCTTGAACGTTCTTGGATTAAGAAACACAACTTCTTGGTTTTCTTGAAGAAGGGCTTAAATCTTGTTCTTGGGAGATGATCTTGAGAGGAAACCCTAATCTTGTTCTTGGGAATAAAGAGGGTTAATGTCTTTTAAAAACTGATTAATAATGACTAAATACTCTTATGGGATGATTTAATTCATGGGGGGTAAGGTTTGAGGTGAGGAAAAGACCAAAATACCCCTCTGAAGCTAAATAAGAATTGCTGAAATTTTTAGTTGATGACTTAGTTGATAGCTTATCAACTAGTTGATGGCTTATCAACTTAAGTCGTCAGCCCATAGTTTGATTTGGACCCTTGCTGCTTAAGGGTGATGACTTGGCTTATTAGTTGTCACTTAGTTGACGGCTTATCTCCTTATGTCGTCACTTTGTAGTTGAGGTTGATCATATTCTGGCTATGGGTGTCACTTAGGTAACGACCTATCACCTCAAGTCGTCACTTAGGTGACAGACTATCACCTTAAGTCGTCACTTTGTTTATTGAGTTGATCATATTTTAGTTAAGGCTGACAACTTGGTTGATAAGTCTTCACTTAGTTGATGACTTATCACTTCAAGTCGTTACCTTGCTGACAAACGGACGTGCTGAGGTAAAATGAGCATGACTTTCCACTCTGATATTGGATTAAGGTGAAACCAAGTGCATTGGAAATAAGACTCAAATACCTTTCATTTGATATATAGTAGGACACCTGAGTTGATATCTTCTAGGGAATACACTCGTCTAAAGTGGAACCTAGTTTGAGAATTTGTTAAAACTCTATCGATAGAAGAGTTCTTAACTCTTCTTTGAGTTAGTAGATTTTTTTATGACCTTGATCAATATACAACGATATTACCACATCATATATTTGATAATCACACATAAATATACATATAATAATTGGGTTTAAGTTTGTACGCATAGGAACAATGATTTGAATTCTAGCCCAAAAATATGGGGTGTTACAACCTGCCAGTAGAGGGTGACTCCTTAGTCCTTTGGGAAACCAATTTAGTGGATCCACACAGGCAGTGTGAATATCCATGGCATGGTACTGGCACCCATCCAACTAGGGTTACAAGGTTGACCCCGATTAGCTTAGATTAGGATATGTCGGTTATATAATACCTTCCATAGTTTCAGTCAGTATTTCAGTATATCTCAACTCAGGTTTGCTTGCCCAAGTGTAAAGATTGCTAGTATTCAATTATATTGATTACAGTCTTTCAGCTTACAGATTATTTCAGTAGCATGTTTATATTTGGTCTTACATTCTCAGACATTATATGTCCATGCATTTATGCTCAGTTGTCTCATGCATTTTAGTCAGTCCTCATCTCATATACCAGTACATTTAAAGTACTGACCGCATACTTTTATTTGCTCTATGTTGTCTTATACATAGGTTCGAACATACATTTTTTTGGCCACTCTTAGATAACTCAGCGTTACTCAGCAGCAGTAGTGGTGAGTCCTCATCCATAGAGGACATGATTTGTTTATTTTAGTTACTTCTATACTTTTTTATGTTTAGTTGGTTGGAGTTAGTTGGGAGTCTATCCCATCAACTCCTCATGATGTTTAAAGGCTTTCATACAATCATTTAGATAGCCAATCAGTTACTTTTAATTTTTATCAGTTGTTTCAGACATGTCAGTATTACGTATTTTAGTAATCTATATTTATAGTATCTTATCAGATTAGCTTCTGCATATGTTAATTTCATTACTCTTTTGTTTAGTGCTCGCAACAGGTACCAGCTCATGGGTTAGCTTGTGGTCACTCATGAGTGTAAGCACCATTGTCGCGACTAGGGGTAGCCTCGGATTGTGACAGTATATGTGATCAGTACTTCTTAAATGTACTGAGTTAGTACGGGTGAATGCAATAATTAATGTCAATAAGTAAAACTGAAGCAATGCATAATCTTAAAACATTCATGCTAAGTGCAAGTAGACTCACCAAGAGGCCAAAATAAATTGTATATAATTTGTTTTGCACCAAATTTCACATATATTGTATAACACCAAATTGTATAGTATATAATTTGTTTTGCATAAATCATATATTTTTAGCACCATATTCATATTTCACATTACTAATAATGTTGTGCACATAACTCACATATTTTTAGAGCTATATTCATATTTCACATCACTACATGTATAAAATGAATAACTCACTTAAAAAGTGAGTTACTTATTATATATTTGAATAACTCACATAATTAGTGAGCTTTATAAAATAAAAACAGATTAAAAAAGAAAAATAAATATGTGAGTTTTATAAAATAAAAATTACAAAGAAAAATAAAAAGCTCACATAATATGCGAGTTTTATAAAAATTCACATAAAATATAAAAATATATATAACTCTCTTTTTATGTGAGTTATGTGCAAACAAAAAGGACGACTCACTAAAAAGGTGAGTTATACACTTTTTGTTAAACATAACACCGTCAGCAAGCTTCCATTAAAATAAAAAGGTATAACTAACTAAAAAAGTGAGTTAAGCCTAGTTTTGTACCACTTTAAATACATGACATATTTTGGTACTTTTTTTAAATGGATGGCATACTTTGGTCGCCGGTTTACTTCTGTGAGTTTTCTTTTAGGGGTGTGTTTTGTATGAAAGAGTATTTTGCATGAAAAATGTTATCTTGAAGAATAAGTTGGTTTCTCACTTATTTTCTAGTGTTTGGTAAGTAAGCAAAATAATTGTTATCTCAAGAGCATTTATATATATCTAACAAAAAGCTATACGGATGGGAGGGGGTGGGATGTGGGGCTCAAGGTGGCAAAGGTTGAATAGTCAATGGGCCAGGAGTTGAGGGCATCGTGTGGGAGGATACATAAACATAGAATGTCACTTATAAAATGTGTTTTCCCTACTTCTTTTAAGAAATTCATTTTCCTTATTTTTATGGAAGTTGTTTTCCTAGAGAAAATATTTTTGAAAATTTTTATCCAAAATATGAAAAATAAAAAATATTTTTCGTTCAATGGTTACGTCTATACCAAGCACACCCTAAAATAAGCACTATATCTACTCCATTTTATATAGGGGTGTGCATCGGTCGGTTCAGTTTAGTTTTCTATACTATCGGTTTGGTTGATTGGTTTTTAGTTTTTAAATATATTAAACCAATAACAAAACCAATAAGATATTTTTTATCTATTTTTGGTTTATCGATTTTTAATCCTTAATGGTTCGGTTTTTGATTTAACAGATAAGAAAATACTCATAAAATAGAAATAGTAGTAACTAACATAAAAAAAAATGAATCTTAGTTGCAACCAAAAATTCTATATGATGTGTTTTAATTTACAAGAATCTTCAAGATTGAACTAAATGTTGTTAGGAGAAATTAAGAGTTTGTATAATTAAAATAATAGGTTTGTTAATTTGTAGAAATTAAAGAGAAATATATATATATATATATATATATATATATATATATATATTATTCTTATTGGGTTATCGGTTTACCCAATAACCCAATAAGAAAAAATCGAACCGAACCAATAAACCAATAATTTTTTTTATAAAACCATTAAAAAATCGTTAACCCAATGACAATAAACCAATAACGTTTTTATCAGTTCGGTTTATCAATCGGTTTGATTTTTGTACACCCCTAATTTTATATGACATTATCTCCTTTTTATTCTTTTGAGAAAAAAATGATACCTTTCTATTTTGAAAATTCCATAACTTTAGGATTTCCATTTACCCTTAATGACATGCTATTTATAACCATAGAAATGTCAATACTACATTTAAAACCATAAGTACTTTTGGTACATCCAAAAGGTCCTGGTTCAGTCTAACATTGTCATATAAAAACAACTATGAGAGAACAAACCTCAACTTCACCTTGTACTCCATCTTCCTACACTGTCTCATGTTATGCTCAATTGTTTCATCTTTCTCCCAATCCCCTGCCATAACATGAGAGATATTTATATTTATTTGAAATGGAGTTCCTCACATCATAATGATATGTTAAGAAGTTTTAAACTAATGTATCAATGGATACCCTGTGGAAAAATCTGCATAAACTCCTCAAGTGATGCATATGACTGAAAAATCCAATCAAATTTACTTCATGAAGGAAAAACTAGTTAGGTAACTGTTAAGTCCTTAGTTTTGATGATTGAAAAATAGCATGTTGGGACCTATTTCTTGGATATTATGTGATGACAAAGATGGTATTACTCAGGAAATAGGTTGTGCTCACCTGTCACTATCACAGTCAACTGTCATAGCCGGCGCAAAGTACAAAAGTTGATGAAAACGTTGTTGCTGCCTTTTTGTTTCAACCAATGAGATCGCTCCTAGGTTTTCTTGTGTCATACATATATATTGATCAACTTCTCCAACAAGAAAACCAATGCTTCAATATTTTAACAATGAAATATCTGTATAAAGCTGAAATCAAAGACTCCTTTTGAAACAAGGAACTGATAGCTCATCAAGGTATATTTTATTTCCATGATGTACTTGAGTCTTTGTAAGGTGTTCTTAAACATTTGACTACTGTTGCTTGCATGATTGTTAGTAGGTATTGTGGTGTACAACTAATTTCTTTGTAATCATCTAGAGTTAGGAGATTCTTAAGCTAGAGTTAACTTATGGTGTTCAGTTAGAGTTAGCTAGAGGTTGAAGCAGTAGAGTTATGTAATACATCGTATTCTTCCCATTTCAATTCAGCTCAGAATAGGCGCATTAGAGACTTAGGACTTGAAATTTTAGCTAAGTGTTAGTCTCATTTTGGGCCTCAAAACTTTGATGACTTTATTTTACACATTCTCGACCTTGAAATGTAAATTTTTTAGTTGTTCAGGATCGGGGGAAGTCTATAGTAAATCTTAGGTGAGTTTTAAAATTTTTGGAGAAGGCTTGGGGCATGTTTGGATGGCAGAATCAGAATGTCAACACGATATGGACGTGCCGTATCGGTGGTCATATCGAGGAGGGCAACGCGATGCGTCGCCTATCGCACCGCAGTGAGCGATTCGACACGATGCTTATCTCATCGGTACCTAGTTGTGTTGTTAAATGACGGGTCCATGGGGGTATTTGAGTCATTTAACCTCACCCAAATACACCCAAAATACATAATTTGAGCCCCAAATATCATAGATACTTCATTATTCAAGTTTTTCCTCTCTAAGAACAAAACCCTAGCTTTAAGAAATCAAGAACAATTCCATAACTCCTTCTCCAAGAAAGTCAATAATCCAAGCTTCCAGGTTCAAGAATTTCAAGAAGAAGCTTCAAGAACGCCATTAGAGATTCAACAGTACAAGCTTTTACATTCAATTAATCCAACAAGGTATGTGGGATTATGAACAAGGATATTCTTTCATCCTTGTGCCCAAAACTTACTTTTAAGTTAAGATTTCATGAATTTCACATTAGGGTTCATACCCAAATTATCTTGTTTCGAGTTTATGAATTTATAAGTGATTTAAGTATTGAAGTGCATGTTCATCTTACCTACTTATGCTTTAAATTGAAGATTTGTATCATGAATTACACTTTTTTCTTATGAACTGATATTGTTGAATGATTTAAAGAATGACATTGAGCATGAAGTTTTGTTATGAATGGTCATGAGTTTAAGCATGAATTTAAGCCCACAGTTTAAATTTTGAGATTTTAAGAAGATCATGCTCTTAAGTTTTATTTGATAAGTTCATATCAAGAATGAGTTTGAGATTTCAATAAGACTATGGTGTTAGGTTGTTTTGATAATTGTTTACCAATATTTAAAGAAAAGAATTGATCTTTTGACTCTAATCTAAGATAAGAAATCCACATTGTTCATCTTGATCATGATTTAAAGAAAGAGAAGCATAATTGGTTTATTATAAACCCTTGTATTATTTTAAAGTGGATATCCTAAATTCTGAGCATAAAAATGAGAGTAGTATTTAGCACCGAGTTGGGATGATTTCAAAGGTCTTATGTCCCAAAACTAAGTGCCACCGTAGGTTTAATATTTCCCATAGTAGGCTAAGACAGTGACCAATTAAGATAAGAAGTTTTATTCCGATGGAAAGGGTAGAACAACTCTCCCCAACATGGGTAAGACGTTGAACTCAATGATATCTCACATGGTTTATGTCGGTTAGAAGAAACTTCCAATAGAAAGAGTAAAAGTATAGTTTTTATAACTAATTTCTCTGACTCACAAAGATTACCCATGTTTTACATACTTATGTTCTATTATTTCACAATACATTTTTTATCCGAGCCAAGGTGAGTCATTTACACTTAGCATGCATCTTTGAAAGTTTTGAGTGAATATTGTATCATTGGTTTTGAGTGAATATTGTATCATTGTTTTACTTGTGCATTCACCCCCATATGGTCAGTACATTCTAAAATTACTGACCTACACATATACGTCTATGTGCTACATTATTTAATAATATAGGTCCAGGTGCTCAGTTTCAGCAGTGTGATTGACCGTGAGTATTTCTACCTATATCCCAAGAGTTGGTGAGTCCTCATAGTTTGAGGACCCTTGTATTCAGATTTTCAATTTTATGGAGTATTTGATTAGTTGTTTTCCGTCAGTTCGAGTCAGCTGGGAGTCTGTTCCAGTGACTCTCTAGTTAGTAGTATTAGAGGCTTGTGCGACTATTCGATACATTTTAGACTTACAGTCTTGGTTGTTCAGATTTCCTAATTAACTACTTTAAAAAATTATGCTCATTTAAATTCAATCTAGTTTAGATAGTATTTCAGTATTTTTAGCGTATCGCATGCTTATATCTCCTTTACTTGAGTTTCAAAATAAGTAATAGGCTTACAGGGTTAGCTCGGGATTACTTGTAGTTTGGAGCACCATGTGACATACCGGGACCCATTTTTGGAGCGTTACAAACTTGGTATTATATCATAAGGTTTAAAAAGTCCTAGGGAGTTAGACAAGCCATGTTAATTAGAGTCTTGATCATAGATATAAAGCGCACCACATTTATGAGCAAGAGGCTATGAAATATTGTAGGAAATCATCCTTTTCTTTCATGATCTATCGTGCTTACAATGTCCCTATTTACTTTTAACTTGTGCTCTTATGTGACACAATATGCTTCCTCACCGAGCTAATGCATGCAAAATTTATAACCAACCATCCTAGCCTGTTGATCCTTTGAATGAGAATGTCTCCCATGTTGAGTTTAAGGCTCCTTTTTGGATGCTGGCCCAAGCTGTGATTGCTAATATTCAGGGTAACCATCAAGCTGTAGTCCCACTTTAGTAGAATAGTGGTTTAGCTACAACCAAAATTTGTAACTTCATGAGGATGAATCCGCATGAGTTCTTTGGGTCAAAAGCAGGTGAGGACCCATAACTTTACTTAGATGAGGTGAGAAAGATCACTCAGATTATGCATGTTACTAAGGAGGAGAGTGTAGAATTAGTATCCTACAGGCTGAAAGATGTCGGTTATGATTGGGTGGTTATGTGGAAGAATGGTAGAGGTAAGAATACAACTCCCTTGAGTTGGTAGGTATTTCAGGATATATTTTTAGAAAGGTTCTTTCCATGTGAGCTGCGAGAAGCTAAGATAGAGGAGTTCATGAAC
>NC_061122.1:8889519-8895023 GCF_002878395.1 Capsicum annuum
AGAAATATTTATGATGATGATGTTTATACAACTGCATACACCACCATATACTCGGTTCCTTTCCATGGTACTAAACCACATCTTTGGATGTGGGCTGCATTTTCTCGGAATGTAGGTTCAAGTGTTTAGTTCCAGGTTCGACAATGATTCTTTGGGCACGCTGTTCTACATCCTCTGTTGTGGTGATTCCTCATGTTCTGAGGACGTGATGTTTGATGTTGGTTTCACGGAATTGTTTACATTTAATAACTGAGTATGAGTCAGTTGGGGCATGTCTCAATGGCTCGCTGGTTGTATTAATTTTTTTAGAGGCTTGTCAGACTAGTATAGATGTTGGGAGTTGACTAATAAGTCATATTTTGTTATCTTTCTAAAATTCTTTTATTCTTGGATGATGATTACTCTGTTAATATTTGAGGGTTATTTATTGAAACCCCGTTGATTTATGTTGAACTAAATAAAAATGGCTCAAAGGGTTAGCTTGGGGCTACTCGTAGCCTCAAGCACTATGTGACACTCCGAGATCCATTTTCTGAGGCGTTACAAACTTGGTATCAGAGCCTAAGGTTTTAAGGTGTCCTAGGGAGTCTGACAAGCCGCGTTAAGTAGAGTCTTGATCATCGATATGTAGCATACCACATCTATGAGCAAGAGGCTATAAGACATTTTAGGAAAAAGTGTGATTCTTTCTTTCAAAAGTCTATCGTGCTTAAAGTGTCTCTTTCTGCTATTGATTCGTGCTCTCCTCTTTCAGAAATATGCCTCCACGTCGAGCAAGAAGAAATAATGATGGTCAGCAACCTCAACCCGTTGACCCATTGAATGAAAATGTGTCTCATGCTGAATTTCGGGCAGCCTTTCAGGCGCTGGCCCAAGCTGTTACTGCAAATGTTCAGGCCAACCCAGCCTTGGCTCCACAGCAGCAGGGAGGTAATTCAGCTATTGCCAGGATCCATGACTTCATGCAGATGAATCCACCAGAATTCTATGGGTCCAAGTCTGATGAGGATCCACGGTTGTTTTTAGAGGAGGTGCGGAAGATTACTCAGGTGATGCATGTATTTGAGGAATATAGTATGGAGTTGGCTGCGTATAGGTTGAAAAACCTTGCTTATGATTGGGTTATTTCTTGGAGGAAAGGTAGAGGTGAGGGAGCTGTCCCTACAACTTGGCAAGAGTTCCAAGATGCATTCCTAGATAAGTTTTTCCCTTTGGAGATGAGAGAGGCAAAGGTGGAAGAGTTTATGAACTTGCGACAGGGCTCTATGACTGTTAGGGAGTACTGTCTAAAGTTCAATCAGTTGTCCAAGTATGCTCCTGACTTAGTGGCTGATAATCGGGCTAGTATGAGTAAGTTTGTGACTGGAGTGTCTAGTTATATAGTTAAGGAGTGTAGGTCTGCTATGCTGAATAGTGAGATGAATCTTTCTAGGTTGATGACTCATGCCTAATAGATTGAGGATGTCAAGATTAAGGATAGAGATAGAATAAGAGGAAATAAGAGAGCTAGGTCCGAGTAGCATGAATAAGGTCAGACTAGATCGTAGAGAGAGAGAGAGTCTCTCTCAGTATCAGGATCGTTCGTCATGCCAGCACCGTCATCTGCTAGTGCTCTCGTGACTAGAGGTAGGCAGGAGCAAGGTAGCAGGTCATATGCATCCAGGTCCCAGTACAGTTCTGGCAGTAGCCAAATCGTCCCCTGTGTCCTAAGTATGGTAGGGCTCATTTGGGTGAGTGTTGGGCTGAGAAGAGGGGTTGTTTCCAGTGTGGTGACGTGGGTCACAGAGTTAGAGATTGTCCACAGGATGGACAAGGGCATCGTGACTATCGCTCTCAGACCCAGACTCAGACTGTTAGTGCTCTAGTTCCAGCGACTCGCCCAGCCCCAGCTCAGGGCGCCTCTTCTAGCAATGCTGGCGGGTAGCGCTAGAATAGATTCTATGCTTTATCATCCCACCAGGAACAGGAGGACTCTCCTGATATTGTTACTGGTATGCTTCGTATATTTCAGTTTGATGTGTATGCTTTGTTGGATCCTAGATCCAGTATCTCATATGTTACACCTTTGATTGCTGTGAATTTTAAAATGAGTCCTGAGATTATTCCTGAGCCTATCCTAGTTTCTACCCCAGTAGGTGATTCAATTATTGCCCAGAAAGTGTATTAAAAGTGTCCTGTTACCGTTCTTCATAGAGTCTTATTGGCTAATCTGATTGAGTTAGATATGGTAGATTTTGATGTGATTCTGGGTATGGATTGGCTGTACTCTTCTTATGCCTCTATTAATTGTCAGACCCAAGTGGTCAAGTTTTATTTTCTTGGTGCATCCGTGTTTGAGTGATCTAGGAATTCTATGTCACCCAAGAGTCATTTTATCTCTTACCTCAAAGCTAGAAAGCTTATTTCTAAGGGGTGTATTTACCATTTGGTTAGAGTCAAAGACACTAAATCTGAGACTCCAACTCTCCAGTTTGTTAACGTCGTCAATGAGTTTTCTGATGTCTTTTCGGATAATCTCCCAAGGATACCTCCTGATAGAGAGATAGAGTTTGAAATTGATATTCTTCTTGATACTCAGCCCATTTCTATTCCTCCTTACCATATGGCCCCTGCAGAACTTAAGGAGTTGAAAGAGCAACTCAAAGATCTACTAGATAAGGGTTTCATAAGGCCCAGTGTTTCTCCTTGGGGTGCTCCTGTGTTGTTTGTGAGAAAGAAAGATGGCTTTTTGCGTATGTGCATTGATTACCGCCAACTGAATAAAGTCACCATAAAAAATAAGTACCCTCTTCCGAGAATAGATGATTTGTTTGACCAATTGCAAGGTGCAAGTTATTTCTCAAAGATAGACCTTCGTTCTGGATATCATCAACTCAAAGTTAGGGAGTGTGACATCCCAAAAATTGCTTTCCAAACTCTTTATGGCCATTTTAAGTTTCTTGTTATGTCTTTTGGGTTAACTATTGCCCCAACAACTTTCATGGACCTCATGAATCGAGTGTTTAGACCATATCTGGATATGTTTGTCATAGTGTTCATCGATGATATACTGGTGTACTCCTGTAGTGAGGATGAACATTCTGATCATCTCCGAACTATCTTGCAAACCCTTAGAGATAATAAGTTATTTGCCAAGTTCAGTAAGTGTGAGTTTTGGCTAAGGTCAGTTTCTTTTTTGGGTTATATCACTTCTTCCGAGGGTATTAGAGTTGATCCCCAAAAGACCAAAGCTATTAGAAATTGTCCTAGACCTATTTCTCTGACTGATATCTAAAGTTTCTTGAGTTTAGCTGGCTATTACCGTCGTTTTGTTGAGGGTTTATCCTCTATAGCATCTCCTATGACTCGGTTGACCCAAAAGAAAGTGAAGTTCTTGTGGTCTGAATCCTGTGAGAAGAGTTTTTAGGAGTTGAAGACTCGACTCACTTCAGTCCCTGTTTTGACTTTGCCTGATGGTGTTGATGGTTTTGTGGTGTACTATGATGCTTCGAGTTGGGTTGGGTTGCGTATTGATGCAGAAGGGTAAGGTGATAGCTTATGCTTCTAGATAGTTGAAACCCCATGAGAAAAATTACCCCACCCATGACCTTGAGTTGGCTGCTATTGTGTTTGCTTTGAAAATCTAGACACTATTTGTATGGTGTCCATGTTGATGTTTTCACTGATCATAAGAGTCTGCAGTATGTGTTTACCTAGAGAGAATTAAATCTTAGGCAGAGATGATGGTTAGAATTATTAAAGGACTATGATATGAGTGTGTTGTACCATTCGGGGAAGGCCAATGTTGTGGCGGATGCCTTAAGTAGAGTATCCATGGGTAGTGTTTCACATGTGGTAGAAGGTAAGAAAGAGTTGGCTCGTGATGTACATCGTTTGGCTAGATTGAGGGTTAGGTTGTTTGACTCTACTGAAGGTAGTATAGGGGTTCAGAGTAGTTCCAAATTCTCCTTGGTTTCAAAAGTGAAGGAAAAACAATACTTAGATGCTAGTTTGGTCAGACTGAAGGAGTCAGTCAAGGACCAAAAAGTAGAGGTTTTCTCCCAAGGGAGAGATGGTGTGTTGAGATTGCAGGGTAGATTGTGTGTCCTGAATGTTGATGATCTGAGACAGAGGATTATGGATGAAGCGCACGGGGCATGATATTCTATTCATCCTGGTGCCACCAAGATGTACCGAGACTTGCAGGAAATCTATTGGTGGAGTGGCATGAAGAAAGATATAGCAGTGTTTGTAGCTAAGTGTGCAACATGCCAACAAGTTAAGGTTGAACACCAAAGACCTATTGGTATGATGCAAGAGTTTAGTATTCCCACCTGGAAGTGGGAAGAGATAAATATGGACTTCGTGATTGGTTTACCTCCTTCCCAACGCCATCATGATTCCATTTGGGTTGTTGTTGATAGGTTGACTAAGTTTGCTCATTTCTTTCCTATTCATACTTCATATACTGCTGAGGATTATGCTAGATTGTATATCCGAGAGCTAGTCAGACTGTATAGAGTTCCCTTGTCTATCATTTTGGATAGGGGTACTCAGTTCACTTTGCAATTTTGGAAAGATTTTCAGAAGGGTCTTGGTACCCATGTGCTTTTGAGTTCTGCTTTTCATCCGCAGACCGATGGTTAGGCTGAGCAGACTATCCAGACCTTAGAGGATATGTTGAGAGCTTTTGAACTTGACTTTAAGGGAAGTTGGGATGATCACTTACCGTTGATAGAGTTTGTTTACAATAATAATTTCCACTCTAGTATTGGCATGGCTCAGTTTGAAGCCTTATATAGGAGGAAGTGTAGATCACCCATAGGTTGGTTCGAGGTGGGTGAAGCGGCTGTGAGTGGTCCTGATTCGGTATTTGAGGCTATGGAAAAAGTTAAGTTGACTAGGGAAGGGTTGAAAACTGCGCAGAGTCGTCAGAAGTCATATGCGGATGTTAGAAGTAGTGACCTTGAGTTTGAAGTTGGTGACCTAGTGTATCTAAAAATTTCACCCATGAGGGGGGTTAAGACATTCGCAAAGAAGGGGAAGATTAGTCCCCGTTATGTTGGTCCTTAGTAAATTCTTAGCCGTGTTGGTAAGATAGCTTATGAGGTTGAGTTGCCTTCCGAGTTGTCCTCTGTTCATCTAATATTCCATGTCTCCATGCTTAGAAAGCATATTAGTGATGCTGTGGTAGTGGATTCCTCTCTGAGTGCTGTGGTAGTGGATTCCTCTCTGAGTACTGACATTCAAGAAAATCTTTCTTTTGATGAGATTCTTGATTTCAGTGTCCGAAGACTAAGGAACAAAGAAGTTCCCTTGGTCAAGGTGTTGTGGCGAAACCAATCTGTAGAGGGTGCAACTTGGGAAGTTGAGGTGGATATGCGATCCAAGTACCCACACCTATTTTCCGCGAATTCCGATCAAGCTGAAGGTACCGTTCTTTCCTAAATCATGCACTTTTGATAAAAGTTGCAGCAGTTCAGCTGAACACATAATAAATGACAGCTGAACTGCTGCAACTTTTA
>NC_061122.1:8895123-8940953 GCF_002878395.1 Capsicum annuum
GTTGTGGCGAAACCAATCTGTAGAGGGTGCAACTTGGGAAGTTGAGGTGGATATGCGATCCAAGTACCCACACCTATTTTCCGCGAATTCCGATCAAGCTGAAGGTACCGTTCTTTCCTAAATCATGCACTTTTGATAAAAGTTGCAGCAGTTCAGCTGTCATTTATTATGTGTTCAGCTGTAGTTTCTTGAATTTATGCATTCTATGTTGCATTCGGAGTGAGAAATGATGTGGTGATGAGTCTAACGAATGTTTTCATCTGTATGCTCTATTCCCTATCTAATCTTGGCATGTCTAAAATCATTCGAGGATGAATGTTTCCAAGAGGGGATGATGTAATACCCTGAGAAATTTTTCGTTGAAATTTTGTGCGTAAACGTATTGGGTTCTATCTTCTAGAATGAATTATAAATTTTCCATGTGGAATGTCTTATATTATGACCCACATTATGTAGAGTATCGAATAATCTTTCCAACGATATGTGGATCATCCCAAACGGACACCCTAGCGATGAGTTATGAACATGCCGATCGAACCGTGAATATTAGTGAACAGTAAAACATGCAGGAAAAAGTACTGAGGCCTGGTGTATTTTTTCTCAAACTTTAAATGATCATAATTCCTTGTACATAATGATATGCGTGATTTACTATATATCAACGAAAAGCTCTGTGAGTCCTCTTTCCAATGAAATTGGTTTAATCTAATTTTTCTATCAGAGCAAAAAGTTATGATCGATCTACTTCAACCTATCAAAAGCAAATTTTTGGGTCAATTGAAAATGATCATAACTCCTCGTACACAATGATCTAGATGAGATACTATATATCAATGGACAGATATGAGAGTCCTCTTTCTAATGGAATTAGTTTCATCCAATTTGGATATCGGAGTCAAACATTATGGTTAATCTACTTTTGACTATCGAAACAGTCCACCAAAGGATAGAGTCACGAATTATTTGATTTTTAGGGGCGTTTTGGTCATTTCCCCTCACCCAAAATCTGTCTAAACCCTATATTAAAGCCTATTAGAAGCATTATATGTTGTATTTCATCAAATTCCCTCAAAAAGAAAACCCTAAGCTCGTACATCTAACTTCAAGAACCTCCAAAGTTCACCATTAATTCTGTAAATTTATTCAAGATTCCAAGTTCCTAGTTCAAGAACTCCAAGAACCATCATTCAAAGGCACGATTAACCAGTTCTAGCACTACCTGATGGTACAGATGGATTTATGGTCTATTGTAATTCTTCTAGAGTTGGCTTGGGTTGTGTTTTGATTCAGAGAGGTAAGGTAAAAGCCTATGCCTCTAGACAGCTTAAGCCTCACAAAAAGAACTACCATACCCATGATCTTGACTTAGTTGTTGTTGTGTTTGCATTGAAAATCTGGAGGCACTGTCTTTATAGGGTGCATGTTGATGTGTTCGTGGATCACAAGAGCTTGCAATATGTGTTTACGCAGAGAGAGTTAAATCTCCACCAGAGAAGGTGGTTAGAATTGTTGAAAGATTATGATATGAGTGTTTTGTATCATCTGACAAAGTCCAATATTGTAGCAGACGCCCTTAGTAGACTGTATATGGGCAATGATTCCCATGTGGAAGGTGATAATAAAGAATTAGTTCGCGAAGTTCATAAGTTATCTAGATTAGGTATGTGGTTGGTTGACTCAGCTGAGGGGAATGTTTGGGTTCAGAGTAGTTTAGAATCTTCTTTAGTTTCTGAAGTGAAAGAGAAACAAGATAATAACTCTAGTTCGGTAAAGGCGAAGGGGTCAGTTAAAGACCAGAAGGTAGAGGTTTTCTCCCAAGGGAGATATGGTGTGTTGAGATACCAGAGTAGACTGTGTATGCCGTGCGTTAACAATTTGAGGCAGCAAATTATGGCAGAAGCGCATGGTGCACATTTGTCACAACCCAAGTCGGGACCTGAGCCGCGACAAGCAGCCCGAACCACATAGGCTTGGGTGCCCCTTCCTGTCTGGTACTCATGAACACCATTCATAACAATAAAGAAAAAAATGTGGAATATAACAAATGGAATCATGGTCATACTCTGAGTTTGGTTTAACATTTCAGAAATAAGTAAATCAACAACTAGACAACATCTGTTCCAATCTGCGAAATCTCTATTACATAT
The DNA here is from genome assembly GCF_002878395.1 of Capsicum annuum. Lineage (NCBI taxonomy): Eukaryota > Viridiplantae > Streptophyta > Magnoliopsida > Solanales > Solanaceae > Capsicum > Capsicum annuum. Next base: position 8,897,271 of record NC_061122.1, read on the forward strand.
GAAATTATCAAACTGTCTAAAACTGGGATAAGGCCCCCAGTGGACCTAAACCAAAGTAAATTACAAGTATCTGAAAAGAAATAGGCCTTCCGGAATAGAGAAGGCTCACTAACTGCACACTTCACTTCTTTTTGAAAAACTCTACGACTTAGTAGGACCTTTAGACTGAGCCTCAGACCCTAAAATATAGGGGGTCAATACAATTGTAATGGTACATAGAGAAATCCAAAATAATGAATTTATACATATATAACATAGGTGAGAGAAAGTCATAAAAAATTATGCATAAAAGAGTTCAAAATACACGGGCCATCTCGAATGCTTTTAAAACAATCTTATAAATGCAATTCTATACTCTGTATTACTTCTAAGCTAGGTGGTATACCTAACAATTCTGAAATTCCACGGGCTATAGGGAATCTGCCCTAGACTCTATAGCCAAGCCCCCAACTCAAGTTACTGTAAGAGTTGGAGTCTCTGTCTCTGATACGCCATAGGGTACTAGGCCAACGTATAATCCTTCTTGGGGATGTAATGAAACCCGTATTGGCAAAACACATTTTGGTCTAGGATTTATTTGAACTCAAGCCTTCTTAGGTCAACCACCTAACCCTCTTTAAGCCCATTTTTAGCTCTTTAAGACATGTACTCTCTGTAATCAAGTTTGAAACTCTTACTCTGTTATGGCATTTATTTATATGGTATCGTCATACCATTGACTTGCAAGTCGAATCTCTAAGACATAAAATATCATAATATAATCTCTTCTTTCAAAACATAAAGTTTGGACCACCATACTTCAAACAATTCAAGAAGATTCATACTTCAAAACATTTCTCAAATTATGCAAAGAATCTCTCTTTTCAATATTTCAACAAACATGGGGTGTCATGTATTTTTGACAAACCATGCAATTCTTTCATTATATATTTTCAACATTTATCAACATGTAAAACCCCCTCTCTTCAATTCAAAAACATAATCAGATCATAAACAATAATCAAGACATTTGTATCATGCTTCTCAAAATGCATTCGAGATAATCCATATCTATGAAAAGACTGGGAAATCATACAAGGGAGGGATTCTATATGTTCATGCTCTCAATTAAATATTCAAACCTAATTTCATACATACATATATACGAGTATAATTAAATTTGGGGGAAAGGCCTCCAAACCAAAACAATAATATCATTAAAGAATTCATAATGCAAGATTGTATACATAATTCCATAACCCTTCACAAATTCATGATCTCACAATGTTTAAATGGTATTGAAACACTTTCCTTATGCCCATGTAGTTTTATTAAAACCCCACGTAACTTAGATTATAAGGTTTGAAGAGTAGAACTTGAATCTTGATTTGTTCCTTGGAAATCTTGGACTTAAGGATTGATTTTTCCTTGCTTTCTTGTTCTTGGAGGAAACCCTAGGTTGATCTTATTTTTGAGAGAAAATTGAATAGAAGAGGTAATTGATGCTTCTTGGGGCTGGAATTTTATGTTATGAACTGATTTTGGGTGAGGGAAAGTGACCAAAATGCCCCTAGACCCATTAAGAACTGAAATAATGCGTAAATCAACTTTAAATTTGCGTCAGGTTTCGTGTCAGGGTACAGTCGACGCGGTGCGTCAAGATCGCGTCGGCTTACTGCCTCACACAGAAAATACCATAACTTTTCACTTGGTTATCAGATTTAGGCGAAATTGGTATAGTTGAAAAGCTAATTCAATTATCTACAATTTTGTAGGTGTTGAGCTGAAAAATTTTATGTGTATCTAAAGTTATACACGTTCAAAATAGACCCTTGAAGAATCGAATATCAAACTTTGGATGAATGAATGAATTTTAGCTCAACTTTGCTCCAAGTGATTTTTATGAACACTTTTCACCTTATAATCACTTCATACACTAGGAGAAGGATCATGACACATGAATTTAAATATAAACCATGGAATTAGATCTTATGTACATAGGAATGACGATTCGCTTTCTAGCTCTAAAATGGGGGTGTTACGTTATCTCCCCATTGGGATCATTCATCCCCGAATGATGGGTAGGGACTTGTTTAAGTTATAAAAGTGTAGAATAAAGAACGAAACCTCGCATTGGACATTTTTCCTTAACAAAATATGCAAGGGAATTTACTAAGCTTCATGATAACCCCTAGTGAAACGTGAAAGCAAGAAACATGGGATAATGAGACTTTACATAGGGATGATCTTGCATATGAGTTATATGGACATAGTCATCACAACATAAGGCAAAGTTTTATTTGATGATCATAAACTTGATTTATATTGATACTAATAATGAAATAAGATTTCATAGAAGATAGAATTAGAAGTATTCTCTACTTTACAAGGTACCACGAATAAACTTAAACTTAGAATTACTAATCGTATATACCCCAAACAATAAAGAGCATATTTCACACTCTCCAACTTACAATTCTCAAATCACACCTCTAGCCACAAGAAATTTGAGTCCCACTATTAGTTTTGTTATGTTGAAGCCTAACTCGGAGTTAAAAGGTGCTAACTTAAGCTACGGGACCCTGTACTCTACATCCCTTTAAGAGTATTTATTCACCTTATCACTACCATCAAACACACTCGAGATTTAATTTAGAGAGTACTAACCACATAGCACATAGGTTTGTGTTTTCAGCAACCACAACATTCAAGCCTAATCATTACACCCACTACATGGATCTCTCCACTATACCAACAATTTCAATCACTCTCATAAATATTTTTGCCACATTCCTCCATCTTAGCTATTTCATACAACAAAAGTTTATCTCCTTCTTTTCCCTTTCACCTATAACCTTAGCTTAAGAATCATATCAAATTTTTCACCATCAAGAACATCTACTCACCTATCTAACACATTACTATGCCTCCACCATAACCATTATACTAACATACGGAGGGTCATTGCGGGACCCGAGCATAATGTCATGAATGGAAGTAACACTATTATACCACAACTTATACTTATTGCACTACTCAAGGAGGGACATGGAATAAAGATATGATAGAATAGACACGAAGTGCTTTATATATCAAGTGTCTGGATCATAAGTAGAGAGTCATTTAGAAGAAAAACAATACCGCATGAATTCTTAGGATAGGGAACAATGAGAAAACATTAGTGCATATATCAAGATAAAATAAGGGAAAGAGACTGAACTACCCTCTTGAAACCAAAAATTGGTAAGACAAACTGGGCACCCAATGCGTTAAGAGTCGTGCCACGTCGGTCCTTACCAATGTGATTCCTGGCGCGATGCGTCAAAATTGCATTGGCCCACTATTTTGATCATCCAAACATGCCTCAAACATCATCTGGAAAATCCAAAACTTTCCTGAGATGCCCTCTTTACACCCCTGATAATGAATTAACTCAAAAATACTTCTCGGGGTTGGGAAGATCAATTTGAAAATTATGGAAGTTAATAGCTCAAAAATATGACTAAGTATTAACAATTAGAAAAAAAATTTAGGTTGTCAGCTCTCCATACATGCAACCAAGAGTGGTATTGAGTCGAGAATGCTACGGGGTGTTACATTACAACTACAACAAAGATTTCCTCTTGAAGCGATTACTCCTAATTTAAGGAACTGAGATTTGCCATGAGTTTTCATAAACTTCCAACATAGAATGAATCGGTGACATATAGAAACATATTTCCTTAGAACCAAACATGCTGAGAGATATAGATTTTCATGGATCATGAACAACACAACATATGGCTTGAATACATGAAAGACTGGAATACTAAGATATAATTGATTCTAGTTTGGAGGTCAGATTATAAACATAAGTCCATAGAGAACTCGAACCATAGGCATAGGCTTGACTTGAACACATGACGTAGGACATTAGCATAATAATCTCTAAAATAGAAGTAGGAGGAGTATGCTTGAGTAGGAATAAAATTATCTTGAATCCTCCCCGCAACTTGCCTCATCAAGAAAAATTCTAGAACTAACTTAATTCCCCATCTCCACTTGTAATGCCCCGAGCCTGGTGCCCGAAACTCTACACGGTGCTCATGACCCCGAAGGACCATAAGCTAACCCATGACTGATATCTGTACCTGTACACTGCATAATATAACATAATAATGCAGAAACATGTCCTGAAAGGCCATAAGGTTCAATACTGAACATAATATGAATAATATAACATCTGTGTGGGGTAATAGAATACCCAAAACAAAACTAAAAATACTGAAGTCTAAAACATAATAGTCTAGAAAGCCTCTACTATCTGAATAAGGTGTTGATGGGACATGTCCCCAACTAAATCCACTACTGAAAGAAACTTAAATACTAAAATGATGAAATAAGATCATGTCCTTGGAAAATAAGGACTCACTGTTTGTAATACCCCGCATGTTTCTAAGCTAGGAAGTGAATAAGTATTCCTACGTATGAAATCTCCTATCCTGTGATTCATACTTGAGTACATTACTTACAATGAATATCCTAGTGATAGGATAGCTTATGATGCACTAAGCATGTCCATATGAGTCACTTAAAGTAATACAAGCTAAGAGTTTTTGAATCCATCAAGTATTAGTATTCGATTTTGCAAGGGTAATATTTTAACGAGTATAACTTGATGTTAATGTAGTATTTTGTCTTATTTAGACCCACCAAATTGTAAAGAATGGAATTAGCTTTCCAACGATACCAATTTCGCCTTAATCCAATAGCCGAGTGAAAAGTTATACCTATTTTCGTGAGAGACAGTAAGGATAGGCGATTGGTTAGGCTCCGCCCAACCCAAACATAGGCGATTAGTCAGGAGCCGCCCAACCTAGCTTAGGAAATCACTTGGGGGCCGCCTAAGTCAGTTCCAGATGCCAAAAACACTCCGTTTTGAGTTATTTTAAGGGTAATTAAGTCTTTTAACACTCCTTACACGTCCCTAAACTTAACCCTATGAAATATATAGCTTCTAAACATATTACAACCTTATCATCATCCAAGAGAATTAAAGGATAAAAACAACTAGGGTTGCGTAACTAAGCTTGAAGATCTGATTTCAAGAAAATTCCTCCGTCAATCATCAAGAATCTTCCTTCTAAGGTATACGTGAGTTGATTTATGGATCCCTTTCATCCATAAAGCTCAAAAACCCTCTTTTTCATTATAAAGTATGATTTCTATATTTTTGTGTGTTGATGATCATGCTGTTGATATTGGGTGATTCCCAAGATGGAATCTTTATATGTTTTTTTAATTTCATGATATCATATGAGTTGGAAACATGTAAATTTGGTTGTTCATGATGTATAATTCGATGATTTCACCTATGATTAAGATATGCATGTAAGGTGTTTGATAAAATGCCTAAGAAACTAGAAATCATGCAATATAGCTAAATTGTGACTAAGTGAAGGATTCATGATATGCCCTTACGTTCCAATGACTTCTATGTTGATAATGTGCCTTGTAAATGTTGTTGGAATACTCATGAACTATTCTTATGAGATTATGCTATGTTTACTTGCGAATCCTACTTATGAACAAGATGTATGATAACCATGCAATCCACATGAACTTCCTTGCTATTGGTATGTGTTGCCAATATGATTATGCAATGAACATGATATTAAGATTGTGCAAGTACTTCCATGTGATATGAAATCCTTTCCATGCAATACATTGTTGATAACCATGCTTAGTATGAGATCCCTACATTTGATATTATAAATTATGGTCTCTACTCTTATGATCAAGTCAGTCATGTGTTTCAGTTTCCTTCCATCGAGTCCTGGGGGTACTTGTACCAAAAACTATAGCTGTGTGCCTAGAACCATGTCATGTTTCACGATATCCGAACTCAAGCTATGATTCCATAGACTTCAGTCAGTCATGTGACTCAGGAAAACCTCATGATCTTAGTCAGTTGTCAGATATCAGTAACATTCCACCAGTCAACGGAATTCAGTAAGATTAAGTCATGCACAGTCAGTTATTCATGTTCAGTCCCTCCAGATGAGAGTAGAGGTTAGCACCGAGTGAACCCAAGGATGAGAACTCACCCGCCAGTTCAGGGTGTGATTCTTAGTAGTCATCCTTGTATTCCAGAACTGCGTAGCCAATGTAGGTTGAGACATCTTAACCCGTTAGATTAGGGTTGATGAGGTGACTTAACTCGTCAGTTTAGGGTTCCCGCCGTTCTCATTGAGTACCCGCCAGATAAGGGTCACTCACAGGCTGTCCTTACTCGTGGCACGGTATTGACACCCCTCCAGTCGGGGTAAAGATTGGACCCCAGCTTAGCCATAACGGCACACATGGGGTATGTCGGTTAAACACTACTTCCCACAGTTTCAGTATTAGTCTCAGTAAAAGAACTCAGGGCGTTCTTCAGATTTTAGTATATACAGGACTGTCAGATACAATCGTCCATGTTATCAATTTCAGTATCATTTATGACAGTTATCAGTAAACCATGTATTAGCATAAAGGTCATGCTATCACGTATTCACGGTCCCAGTTTCTATATATGTGTGTTTGCACTCCCACGTTCATATTAGTCAGTCAGTGTTGTTCATGTATGAAACCCTTTATGTTCAGCCTACCTTCCTTGTATACTCAGTACTCCAGTTGTACTGAAGCATTTGCACTGGTGCTTTCTTTTCATGTTACACCATAGGTTCCAAGACACGAGCTCCAGCCCAACAGTAACGGTAGTATTCCAATCGCAGAGACACAGTGAGTCCTCATTGATTTGAGGATAATATAATTTGATTTATTTATTTATTTCATCAGTTCAGTTTTACAGAGTTAGTTGGAGACATATTCCTTCAACTCCTTATTCAGATAGTTTAGAGGATTTCAAATTTATGTTTAGATTTACTTCCAGATTGAGTTGTTTTGGGTATTTTCACCCACATGATTGTATTCAGCTGAACCTTATCGCCTTACAGTTCTATGTATTCTGCATTATTATATCATGATTTGCAGTATACATGTACAGATATCAATCATGGGTTAGCTTGTGGTCCTTGGGGTCATGAGCACCATGTAGCATTCCAGTTCAGCGAATTAGGGTGTTACACTGCTAAAACTCTAACTGCTGAGTACTGAAAGATGGAATACTACTACTACTCTGGATCTCGAACTTGTGCCTCTAAACCTATGGCGTAGAATAAAATACCATAGCGCAAATGCATTAGTGCGACTGAATGTACTGAGTATGCATGTGGGGTAGACTAAATGAATGGGGTTCATATGCATGAATGATACTAACTGACCGTCTAACATGAATGTGAGAATACATGCATGAATACATAACAACTATGACTGAGTTCGTGACAACATGATGACTGAGTTTTGATAACTAATACTTTTATGGAGCAACTGTGTCTGACAGTCTAGATCCTGATGGAACTACTTGAGTTTTATACTGTACAAAATATCTAAATCTGAGATCAGTCCTATCTAGTGGGTGATCTCTAAGTATACTAATAATAAAGATGATTTAACTTAGTCTGAGATCAGTCCTACCTAGCAGGTGATCTCTGAATTGGATGATACTAAAACTGATTGACCATAGTTGGGATTTGTCCTATCTAATGAGTCATTCCGAAGTCTATTCATAATGATAAGGATTGACTGTATCTGACAGTTCTGAAATCTGAGAAACTATTTGAGTTCTCCTACTGAGACTTAGTTGACTGCATCTGGCAGTTCTAATTCTATAACTGAAACTGTGGAATGTATTCATCTAACCGACATACCCCATACTAAGCTAACTGGGGTCCAACCTATAACCCCAATTATAAGGGTGTCAGTACCGCACCACTGGTAAAGACAACTGCTGTGGAGTTAGTCCTAATCTAGCGGGTGGCCCCTGGGATCAGTCCTGTACTAGTGGGTGATCCCTGAGTATGCCAGTCCTATCTAACGGGTGACATCTCATACCTACGTTGGCTACATAGTTTTGGAACTTAGGGATTGCTTCTAGGGATCTCAGTCCTATCTAGAGAGTGAGCCCCCATCCATAGGTTTGCTCGGTGCTGAATCCTACTCCCAACTGAAAGACACTGAACTGATAAATTGAACTGAACTGAACTAATTCTGATGGTACTATTTAGCTGAATTGAACTGAGTTCACTGAGTTTACTGGATTCCATTAACTGACGAAATACTACTAAATTCTACTTTCTGTCTGAATACGGCTGAGTTCTATAACTTACTAAGCTTTACTGAAATCCAAACTGAATATTAAACACTACTAGGGTCTGAACTGAATACTGAGCTTGATTAGACTAAATACTGATATTACTGAACTATTGAGACTGAGGAGATTTTTGAGTTTTCCTGAGTCACATGACTGACTGAATTCTATAGATCGTGGCTTAACTGAGAGTATCGTGAAAACATGACTCTAGCTCTAGGCACACAACTATATTTTTTAGGTACAAGTACGCCCAGGACTCGATATAAGGAAACTGACAAAGCATGACTTTCTTGAATACTTGACCAACATCAACAATTCATAATACCATAAGTTAGGGATTTCATGAAGTATGTGATTATCATAATATCTAACATGAATGGGAATGCTTATAATCAAGTCATAAATCTTATGTTCTCATATCATGAGAATTCTGACAACATATACTTTTCATAACGATAGCATGGGAACCATTTAAATATAAGGGAATGGCAAGCATGTAACATTTAGGTCATATTTGGGCTATAATACATGATTTCTATTGTTTCAAGTGTTTTATCAAACACCTTCCATGCACAACTTAGGGCATAGGTGAAATCATCAATTTAACAATTCAAACCACCCAAAATTCATATATTTCAACTAACATGCCATCCTAGTTTCATAAAAAAACACATAAAGGTTCCATCTTGGAATCATTCAACACATGAACATGATTAACAATCAAATCATAACATGAATAGCATGATAATAGTTTAAAAATAGGGTTCTTGAGCTTTATGAACAAAAGGAGTCCATAAATCAACACAATGCATACCTTGCTATATGATTCTCAGAAGATTCACAGAAGAACCTTGATGATTGGGGTCTTGATTTTGAAGCCCTAGGTCTTGTTCTTGAACAGTTTTGAGAGAAACTAATATTTTTGGGTGAAAATATTAGGAATTTTGTGTTAAAAAGGCTTATATAGGAGTGAGATTTGACCATATTTCCCTTGTAAACACAGACTAGAATGCAACACTTTTTGGCCCAAGGCGATTCATAGGGCGTCGCCTGGCCTAGCCCGGCGGATTATCTAGGGCGGCGCTTTGCAATAGTGGTGTTAAGACCAGGGCGGTGCCTTGGCTACAGTGGTGCTGAAAGTTGGGAGACGCAGGCTAAACACCTTTTGCTACTGCTTTGGAAATCCAAAAACCCCCTTACGCCATCCAAAAAATTCTGAAACTCACCCGGGAGGTACCCTTGACTTGCCCCATCGCAACGCAACAAGAAAATTAAGAATCGGAGTTCGGAAAAGTCACAGAATAATTAATCAAAGCTTCGGAGGCTTAAAATGAGACTAAGTGTTTAATACTTAGCTAAAATTTTCTAAGTGTTGGAGCCTTTAAAGAGCATAAGGAGCTTAACGAGCTGACTTTTACACGCAAGATTTTACGGGGTCTTACACCCCTTTAGATCAAAGTCACAATCCTAGACTTATGGGCATATCCCCTTATAAAATCTATAGCCACAACTCCCAACATAAAAGAGACATCACCGCATACTTAAACTCTAAACTCCTTAAAGAACTATACCTTGAAGGCCTTGCTTTTCTAAAAATACTACTTTTAACTTTCGCTGGCCCCTATAGCCATCACACTACAACTCCCACTCTCATGAGCACATGCATTCACACTCCTTATAAAAAAAGGGGTATCAATATATACATGAACACAAACTCCCCTCAATAATTTCTAATACGAAGATACTAAATTCTTTCTAGGACATTCCCCTTTAGGGACACTAATTGTAATATCTTCTAACCCCCAACGTCATCCACTTACGACTACCATTATCATAGGTATAGACACCCATACTTTTGAACACTTAATACTCTATCTTCAATTCCTTAGAATACTCGCATTACACCTAAAATCACATTACGTACAACTGCACAAAATCTGTAAGACAATACCAAGGGCACATAATGCCTAACTATTTTTCCTCAATTCAACTCTAAAGAGCACTATACAACAACTTCCCAAACTTCTCCATACTACAAGATTCGAGAATGAAATCTAGGTACACTTGACACTCATACACATCACACCTTATCTAACAACATGCTACCTCAGAGTTCAACTTATTCTTATATACTCACGCTCTTATCCAGATTAATAATTCAACCACAATTCATTATTTTAACACTAGTCCTCATGTACACATAAACCTCACGATTACTATTTAAACTTTTCATAAATCATCAACCTAGGCCATTTTGCACATCACATCAGGCCTGCTAATTTCTCCACAAAATATGCATCATCAATCTCGAGCTACTATTCTCACCACTACACCCCATATCTAAAGTTCCAACCTATTGTCTATTCTTAATTATATACCACCGGTGAAGCATGCCACATACTATACTAGTTCATCAAATTGGGAAATCAACCCAAGTATTTCACTTCACTTAACTACTACCTACAATTACAACCCCTCCATGACATCTCCATTACAACTCAACATCCACTACATACCTTCTCACATGAAGTACTAGTTTACAACTACTAGAGAAAGAAAAATCACGAGGGGTAAAGTCACTAACTAAGAATAGACGGTCTAAGTCTTATAATATAACCTATTACAGTCTTATCAACATATTCCACTTTCTCACATCATAGTTACTTACCCATGCATACATTTAGACCACCTTTAAATTCCATTCATATCAATGAGTCCCTACTCATAACTTATTGACTAATCTACCCCAATTCAGTCACTATCTATACATGGTTTCTACAACCACCATAACTATCCATTCTGAGATCCTTCCCTATTTTGAACAAATAATATTCTTAGCCAACCACTTTCTTTCACAGACTACCATACAATCTACAAATATTGATACCACATTATTCTATCACTATACAATGGCAATCCACTCCTAAATCCATGATTACACAACTAAAACTATTTATTAATGCAAATGTCACCCTCACTCTGACTGCTAATTTTGCGACTTTATGTCACCAACTTCTAGACCATCTCACTACCAATAGGTCATGACACTTTAAAATACACTACTACTCAGGTGGAAATACAGTTCCAACATTCTTCTACACATCCTCATCCTTAAACATGACATTCACAACAAGAATTTATTAAAGGAGACTAAATACACTCCATACCTCAGGCTTAACTGCATAACTGATACAGATAGGGGTATATGCTTAAATCAACACATTTTAAAGCACTCATGGACTCCTTTAAAGTCCTTGTGCAAATTCATTACTTTATGGATAGCTCAATCAGAGAGAACCACATCGCTAGGGAGCTAGACACTTGGACTTGTATCACCTCGACAATGAGGCATGGCTCATAAAATTAGAGTAAGGAAAGAATTTAGATAACTTTCTTATGGACGATGCTATAGCATGAACTAGAATATGAAAGAGGTACATTCTGACTCCATAGCATGAACTAGAATATGAAGAAAAGAGAAACAATTCCTAAATGCCTTGTATCCCCCTTGGGGATATAATGAAACCTGTATCAGCAAAACACGGTTTTGGGCTAGGAGTTATTTGAACTCAAGCCTTCTTCGGAAAACCACCTAACCCTTTTTAAGCCTATTTTTAGCTCTTTAAGACATTTATTCTCTGAAATCAATTCTAAAACTCTTACTTTGTTATGGCATTCATTTATATGGTATCGTCATACCATTGACTTTCAAGTCGAATCTCTAAGCCATAAAATATCATAATATAATCTCTTCTTTCAAAACATAAAGTTTGGATCACCATACTTCAAACAATTCAAGAAGATTCATACTTCAAAACATTTGTCAAATTATGCAAAGAATCTCTCTTTTCAATATTTCAACAAACAAGGGGTGATCATGTATTTTTGACAAACCATGCAATTCTTTCATTATATATTTTCAACATTTATCAACATGTAAAACCTCTTCTCTTCAATTTAAAGCCACAATCAAATCATAAACAATAATCAAGATATTTATATCTTGCTTCTCAAAATGCATTCGAAATAATCCATATCATATGAAAAGACTAGAAAATTATAGCAAGAGAGGGATTCTATATGTTCATGCTCTCAATTAAATATTCAAACCCAATTTCTTACATACATATATACGAGTACAATTAAATTTGGGGAAAAGGCCTCAAGACCAAAAAATAATATCATTAAAGAATTCATAATGCAAGATTGTATACATAATTCCAAAACCCTTCACAACTTCATGATCTCACAATGTTTAAATGGTATTAAAACAATTTCCTTATGCCCATGTAGTTTTAGAAAACCCCCACACACCTTATATTACAAGGTTTGAAGAGTAGAACTCGAATCTTGATTTGTTCCTTGGAAATCTTGGACTTAAGGATTGATTTTTTCTTGCTTTCTTGTTCTTGGAGAAAACCCTAGGTTGATCTTATTTTTGAGAGAAAATTGAATAGAAGAGGCAATTGATGCTTCTTGGGGCTGGAATTTTATATTATGGATGGATTTTGGGTGAGGGAAAGTGACCAAAATGCCCCTAGACCCATTAGGAACTGAAATAATATATAAAATAGCTTTAAATTCATGTCAGGTTTTATGTCGGGGCATAGTCGATGTGACACGTCAAGATCGCATCGGGTTACTGCCTCATATGAAAAATGTCATAACTTTTTGCTCGGTTATCAGATTTAGGCAAAATTGAAATCATTGGAAAGGTAATTCAATTATCTACAATTTAGTGGGTCTTAAGATGAAAAATCCTATGTGTATCTAAATTTATACATGTTCAAAGTATACCCTTGAAGAATCAAATATCAAACTTTGGATGAATGAATGACTCTTAGCTCAACTTTGCTCCAAGTGATTTTTATGAACACTTTTCACCTCATAATAACTTCATACACTAGGAGAAGGATCATGATACATGAATTTAAATATAAACCATGGAATTAGATCTTACACACATAGCCATTAAGATGTACCGCGACTTATGGGAAGTCTATTGGTGGAAAGGTATGAAGAAAGATATCACAAAATTTGTAGCCAAGTTTCAAGGTGGAGAACCAAAGACTTGGTGGAACTTTGCAAGAGTTTAGTATTCGTACTTGGAAATGGGAAGAGATGAACATGGACTTTGTGACATAGTTACCTCATTCGATTTGTCTGCATGATTCAATCTGGGTTATTATAGATAGGTTGACCAAATCAATCCATTTCTTACTAGTTCACACATCCTACTTAGCTGAAGACTATGATAGACTGTATATTAGAGAGTTGGCCAGATTTCACGGTGTCTCCTTGTCCTTCATTTTTTATAGAAGTACTCAGTTTACCTCTCACTTTTGGAAAGTCTTTCAAAAGGGTCTTGGTACCCAAGTTCATCTTAATTAAGCTTTTCACCCTCAGATAGATGGTCAGGTAGAGAGGACCATTCAAACCCTAGAGGATATGTTGAGGGCATGTGTTGTAGACTTCAAGAGTAGTTGGGATGATCATTTTTTATTTATTGAGTTCACCTATAATAATAGTTACCATTATAGTATTCGAATGGCCATTTGAGGCTCTTTATTGGAGGAGATGTAGGTCACCTATCGGTTGGTTTAAAGTGGGTAACACCACTTTGATTGGACCACATGTGGTGTTTGAAGTCATGGAGAAAGTCCAATTGATTCGAGAAAGGTTGAAAATAGCTCAAAGTCATCAGAAATATGACGCAGATGTAAGGAGAAGGGATCTTGAGTTTGAAATTAATAACTTAGTTTATATGAAAGTTTCACCCATGAAGGGGGTAAAGAGATTTGACTAAAAGGGAAGCTTAGTCCCCAATATATTAGACCTTATAGAATAATGAGTCGTGTTGGGAAGGTTGCATATGAACTCGAATCGGTTGCAGATTTGTCTTTCGTTCATCTAGTGTTCCATGTATCCTTATTGAAGAAGTGTATAGGTGATTCAGCTGTGGTAGTCCCTATAGAGAGAGCAAATATTCAGGATAGCCTTTCATACGAGGAGCTTCTAGTTAAGATTCTTGATCACCAGATTCGTAGACTAAGGAACAAAGAAGTTTCCTTGGTTAAAGTTCTTTGGTGGAATCAGTCTATTGAGGGTGCTACTTGGGAAGTAAAAGCAAATATGCATACCAAGTACCCTCATCTTTTATTAGAAAGTTCAAACTTAGCTTAAGGTAATAGATTTCCTTATGTTATCTCTTTTCCATTCTCGGTTTCAGTTGTATATCATCATATTCATGTCACTTCATGCATTCACAAATTAGTTCAGTTATTCATCATAATTTAGATTCAACTATGCTATTATGTTTTCAGTTATGCTAGTCAGTATATAGCTTCAATTCCTCAAAATTCTCAGCTTAAATATCCTTATTCAAGGATGAATGTTCCCAAGGGGGAGATATTGTAATACACCGTATTCTCCCCAGATCAATTCAGATTAGAATGAGTGCATTAGAGACTTAGAACCTAAAATTTTAGCTTTGGATACTTAGACTCATTTTGGGCCTTGAAACTTTGATGACTTTATTTTCGACCTTCCCAACCTTGGAATATAAATTTTTAAGTTGTTTCAGGATCGAGGTAGTCCATAGTACCTCTCGGGTGAGTTTTAGAATTTTTGGAGAAGGTTTCAAGAATGTTTGGATAGCTGAATCATAATGTCAATATGATATGGATGCACCACATCGGTGGTCGCATCGAGAAGGGGAACGCGATGCATCGCCTAGTGCATCATAGTGAACGATACAATGCGACGCTTATCTCATCTGTGCCCAGTTTTGTGTTGTTAAATGACGGGTCCATGGGGGTATTTGAGTCATTTACTCTCACCCAAATCTGTCCAAAACATATAATTTGAGCCCCAAATAGCATAGATACTTCATTATTCATCTTTTTCCTCTCTTAGAACAAAACCTTAGCTCTAAGAAATCAAGAATAATCCCATACTCCTTCTCCAAGAAAGTCAATAATCCAAGTTTCCGGGTTCAAGAACTTCAAGAAGAAGCTTCAAGAACATTATTAGAGATTCAAAGGTTTAAGTTTTTACATTAAATTAATCCAACATGGTATGTGGGGTTATGAACAAGGATATTCTTTCATCCTTTTCCCAAAACTTACTTTTAAGTTAAGATTTCATGAATTTCATATTAGCGTTCATACCCAAATTATCTTGTTTTGAGTTTATGAATTTATAAGTGATTTAAGTATTGAAGTGCATGTTCATCTTACCTACTTTTGCTTTAAATTAAAGATTTGTATCATGAATTGCACTTTCTTATTATGAACTGATATTGTTGAATGATTTCAAGACTGACATTGAGCATGAATTTTTGTTGTGAATGGTTATGATTTTAAGCATGAATTTTAAGCCCAAATTTTAAGTGTTGAGATTTTAAGAAGATCATGCTCTTAAGTTTTATTTGATAAGTCCATATCAAGAATGAGTTTGATATTTCAAGAAGACTATGGTATTAAGTTGTTTTGATAATTATTTACCAAGATTTATAGAAAGGAATTGATCTTTTGATTCTAAGCTAAGATAAAGAATCCACATTGTTCATCTTGATCATGATCTAATGAAAGAGAAGCATAATTGGTTTCATTATAAACCCTTGTGTTATTTTAAGGTGGATGTCCTAAAGTCTGAGCATAAGAATGGGAGTAGTATTTAGCACCGAGTTGGGTATAATTTCAAAGGTGTCATTCCTGAAAACTACGTGCCACTGTAAAATTAATATTGTCCATAGTGGGCTAAGATAGTGATCAGTTAAGATAAGAAGTTCTATTTTGATGGCAAGGGTAGAATGGCTCTCTTCAATGTGGGTAAGATGTTGGACTCCATGACAGCTCATATGGTTTGTGTCGGTTAGAAAAAAATCCCAATAAATAGAGTAAAAGTATAGCTTTTATAACTAAGCTCTATGACTCACAAAGATTACCCATGTTTTACATACTAATGTTCTATTATTTTGCAGTACATGTTTTATTCGAGCCAAGGTGAGTCATTTACACTTAGCATGCATCTTTTGAAGTTTTGATTAAATATTGTATCATTGTTTTACTTGTGCATTCACCCCTATATGCTTAGTACATTCCAAAATTACTGACCCAAATATATACTTCTATGTGCTACATTGTTTAATAATATAGGTCCAGGTTCTCAATTTCAGTAGCATGATTGACCGCAAACATTTCTACCTACATCCCAGGAGTTGGTGAGTCCTCGTAGTTTAAGGACCCTTTCATTGAGATTTTCAATTTTATGTAGTATTTGATTAGTTCTTTTCCGCCAGTTTGAGTCCGCTGGGGTCTTGTCCCAGTGACTCTCTAGTTAGTAGTGTTAGACACTTGTCCGACTATTAGACATATTTTAGATTTACAGTATTGGTTGTTCAGATTTCCTAATTAAGTACTTTCAGACATTATGCTCATTTAAACTCACTCTAGTTCAGATAATGTAATGGCCCGAATCTAGTACCTAGAACACCACACGGTACCCATGACCCCGAAGGACCATAAGCTAACCCATGACTGATATCTGAACCTGTATACTGCATAATATACTTTATAATGCAAAAATATAAACTGAAAGGTCATAAGGTTCAAAACTGTAACATAGCTAATAAAACATAACATCTGGTGGGGTATGAAATACCCAAAATAACTAAAATAATTGTCTGAGCATGATAGTCTAAAGAGCCTCTAAAACATAACTGTCTGAATAAGGATTTGATGGGACATGTCCCTAACTAACTCCAAATAATAAACTAATTAATGAGATAATAAAATAATAATCATGTCCTCAAAAGATGAGGACTCACTTCTAGCTCTGATTGCTAAGATTGGACTACTACTGATGCTCTGGAGGTCGTGTCTCTAAACCTATGGCATAAAAATACCATAGCGCGAGTACGTTAGTATGACTGAATGTACTAGAGGTAGGCTAAATACATGGGGTTCATATGCATGAACAATAATAATAATAAAAGACTGGCTATCATGAACGCGAGAATACATGCATGAGACATAATAACTGACACTGATACCATGATAACATGCTTACTGAATCTGAATACTGATAACATGACATACTGATAACTGGTATAACTAATAACATGAGTGACTGTATCTGACAGTCCTAAATTTGATAGAACAATCTGAGTTCTATACTGAACTAAGTTGATAGTATCTGACAGTCATGAAGTCTGAAAAACTATTTGAGTCCTTGACTGATATTGATAATGAAACTATGGAAATAGTCATCTAACCGACATGCCCCAATTAAGCGAATAATGCTGAACTGGGATCCAATCTGTAACCCCAATTGGAAGGGTGTCAATACCGTGCTACTGGTAATGACAACATAAGAGCAACCCTCTACTAGCAGGTTACTCTAATGAGAACGGTGGGAACTCTCAACTGGCAAGTTAAGCCACCTCATCTACCCTCAACTAGCAGGTATGATGTCTCAACCTGCGCTGGCTACATAGTTCTAGAATGCAATAATTACTTCTAAGAATCACACCCTCTACTAGCAGGTAAGTTTCTATCCTTGGGTTTACTCAGTGCTAATTTCTACTCCTATCTGAATAGACACTGAACATGAATTACTGAACTAAACATAGAATGAGTTACTGAATCCCGTTGACTGACATAATACTACTGATACCTGACAACTAACTGAGTTTATAAGATCATTGAGATTTTCTTGAGTCATAAGACTGTCTAAAGTCTAAGGATCATGGCTTGATTGAGAGTATCGTGAAAACATGACATGGCTCTAGGCACACAGCTAAAATTTTGGGTACAAGTACCCCTAGGAATCGATAGAAGGAAATTGACAAAGCATGACTGACTTGAACACATAATAATCACCATAATCCATAATTTATTTATTAAAGCATTTCATCAGATAGGTGATAGGCATAAACTTGTACATAAATGGGGATTTCATGATATTATGCTAGTTGGGAATTTTCCTTCATCTAGGCATTTAATCAAACATATGGTAGGCATAGTATGTGTAAACAACATTATACAACAATTAAACATCATGATTCAATTCTAATTTCATCATTCAAGGGTTTAGTCATAGGTTTGCATAAATCCATATCTATACTAATCAAACCCACATGAAATTTATCACCAAAAATGAATAAAATATTCAATTAGTCATTATCATCATGAACACGAGCAACCCAACATGAAATTCATAAAGAAAATCCATAATCTTAAATTTGGAAAAGAGATTCTTGGGCTTCATGGATGAAAGGGGTTCATGAATGAACACTATGCATACCTGGGCTGAGTTTCTTGAGGTTCTTGAATTTGAAGGATTTGAATCTCTTAGTTCTTGAAAAAGATTTGGATTCTATTCTTGGAGTTTAATCTTAGAGAGAAAACCCTAATTTTATTGTTGTGAAAGAATGATGAACAAATGAGCTGAGGTCGAATATAACTGGGTATATATAAGTGGGTGGTAAAAAACCAAAATACCCCTATTAAAATGACTTAAAATAACTGAGTAGGACATCTGATGGTGGGGTGCGATGGTCCGTTGCTGGGTCGATAGTCCGTCGGACTGGGACAGAACTGGGACCTACTACCTTGGTGCGACGGTAGGGTGAGACGATCCGCCGCTAGTCCGATGGTCCATAGGAACTCTCCATCGTACGATTATAGAGAGCTGGATCACTACCTTGATGCGACGGTCGTGGTCAATGGTCCGTCTCTTGTCCAACGGCCTGTCGGCCTGCACCATCGTACCTGGGTGGTTTTACTACCTTCTGTATTTCGGCCATAACTCTTTCGTCTGACACCGGATTTTGATGAAATTGGTATTGATGGAAATCTTATTCAATTTCCCACATGAAAAAAGTGAAAATATTAAAAATACCATGTATAAAAAAGTGGATTCATATTTCAAAATAAGTTCTAACATTCATGAGATGATTTTGAGCTAGGAAAAGGTATGGGGTATTACAGATAGTATTTCAGTATTTTTAGTGTATAGAATGCTTATATATCCTTTACTTGAGTTTTAGAATGAGTATTAGACTTACAAGGTTTGCTCGGGACTACTCGTAGTTTGAAGAACCGTGTGACATCCTGAGACCCTTTTTTGGGTTGTTACAAGTTACTACTTATATCTTTTTGTAATAGAGTTATTACTAAGATATGAAGGATTGGGAGGTTAGTCCTTGGAGTCTGGAGTCTGTATTAAACTTTACCTGTATATAGTGGAACTTAGAATTTCTAAAGGAAGGTTGCGGTTTTTCTTCCTTGAGTAAGGAGTTTCCACATAAAATTGTTGTTTCGACTATTAACTTTATCTGCGCATTTTATTATTTATATTTCTCCTAGCTTTTGTTTGTGTGAGTTCATCTGGGAACAGGTCCCAGAGTTGAGGAGCAACCAGCTGCAACTCTTTATTTGATATCAGAGTGGGTTTTCCTAAAAAGGCTAACAGCTTGGAAGAATCTTGAGAAATGACAGCTTCTCCAAATCTAGAAGAAGGCCAGTCAACCACTACACCACCAAGGTTCAATGATGAATATTATGGATGGTGAAGATAAGAATGCATGAATTTATCATGGCTGAAGATTCAAAGCTATGGGATGTCATTGAGGATGGGCCTTTTATTTCTACAAGGGTAGTGAAGATTGGTGATATGACCTCATAAGTTCCCAAGACCAAGAAGGATTTTGATAATGCAGATAAAAAGAAGTTTGAGAAAAATTACAAGGCCAAGAAAATACTTATGTGCGGTATTGGTCCTGATGAGTACAATGTGATCTTAGCCTGTAAAATTGCCAAGCAGATCTGGGATTATCTTCAGACAACCCATGAAAGAACTAATCAGGTTAAGTAGTCAAAGGTCGATATGCTGACCAACCAATATGAGACCTTTACCATGAATGAAGGAGAGTCCATTCAAGAAATTCACACAAGGTTCACTATAATAGCGATTGAATTGTATTATCTGGGTGAGAGCATTCCAGCACACAAATAGGTGAGGAAAGTCTTAAGCATTCTTCCCAAAAAGTGGGAGAGAAAACATGATGCTATCACTGAAGCCAAGGATCTAAATAAACTTGCCATTAATGAGCTTATAGGTAATCTCAAAACTTATGATGTGTTGAAAAAAACTTGTAAAGTTAAAGGATGAGCCTAAAGTAGAAAATAACCTGGTTCTAAAGGCCACAAAAGACCCCTACAAAGGTGAAGATAATGAAACAACCTACATTGCTAACCGAGTACTTAAGACTTGAGAAAATTAGGAGCTTTATCTAGAAAAGGTGAATCCAGCAAACACTTTAACGAAGGAAAAACAAATGACACTTGTCACAAATGTGGCAAGCTGGGTCACTACATCAAGGATTGTCTAATACACAAGGTAGAGCACAGTAAATATGCCAAATAAGATGTTGATAATGAGAGAGGCAAAGAATGGGCCCTTGGAACGTATAGCAGAAAAGCTAAAGCTGACAAGGTTGCTAATTAAGTGTTGGTAGCCAGGGATGATTCCTAAGTAATTCAGATGAATCTAAGCAAGGAGAAGACATTTCCATGATGGTGATTCAAGATGAGGTACAAGTTTTTGATTCACTCTTTGGTTTGATGGTCGATATTAATGATGATAAAGATAAACTTGTGACTCTTCTGGACATCAAAGAGAATCCTAAGGATTACTCCCTTAGCAAACTGAGATCTTTTTCATTCGTGCTGATTGATTCCTTGAATGAGCTTGATAAAGACAACGAGAATCTGAAGGAAGCCCTTAAAATGTGAGGAAGAAGTAATTGATTTGAGTGTCCAAGTGGATGAACTCACTAATGATAAGGTAAAGCTAAAGGAAAGTTGAAGCTGACAAGGTTTTAAATCATGTTTTGGTAGCCTAGGGTGATTCCTCAAGTAATTCAGACAAATCTAAGCAAGGAAAAGACATTTCCGTGATGGTGATGCAAGATGAGGTACAAGTTTTTGATTCACTCTTTGCTCTGATGGTAGACACTGATGACTGGACATCAAAGAGAATCCTAAGGATTAATCCCTCCGCAAATTGAGATATCTTGCATCTGTGCTGATTGATTCCTTGAATAAGCTTGAAGAAGACAAAGATAATCTGAAGGAAGCCCTGGAAAATGTGAGGAAGAAGTAATTAGTTTGAGTGTCCAGTTGGATGAACTCACCAATGATAAGGAAAAGCTGAAGGAAGATATGGCAAAGTGTTAAAAGGAAATTATGGAACTGAGTGTGCAAGTGGCTGAACTTCAAGCAACTTGCAAGACTCTCTCTTGTGAAAATAATCAGTTGAAAGAGAAGCTTAGTGAAATATCTAAGCTCGATTCAAAGCGAAAAAGTGAAAGAAGCAGAATACAATTTTAGTTGGAAGAAGAAGTAGCTGAAGTCAAGGCTAATATGGTTGCTTCACTTGAAAAAAACTAGAGCCTGAAAAGGCCCTCAAGTGGACTACGTCTTCACAAGTTCTTACTACTCTCACTAGTCTTGGATTTAGCAGTAGGAGAGGAGTAGGTTATCATAGTTAAGATGGTCCCTCAAACTTCTTTATCAAGCTAACAAATAACAAAGATATCTCACTATGCACTCACTATGGAAGAAACGGTTATACTAGAGAATTGTGTCCTTCCAAAGTAGCAATTCATAGAGGGGTGAGTAACTTCACTATAGTAAGAGGAAAGAAAGTTAGATTGTATGGCTGGACAAGAAAGAAGTTGATATTTCCCATATTAGCATACTGGGAACTCAAACTTAAATGGGTTTCCAAAGGTAACAAGTAATTGATGATGCAGGGCAAAGCAAGAGAGAGCAACTAACATAGGAGTGTTGATGATGGCTACTCATAGCACATGATTGAAGACCTGAAAATCACCTCTTGCTGAAGGCCCTTAGTGGACACAATGTTTTCTTGTTGAAGGAGTTAAAATAGAGTGTGTTGATATTGGTAATGAAGGTTCCTAATAAAAGGACAGCAAGGAACTAGTTGAGAGATACAAGAAAGGGTCGAGCTGAAGAGATCAGGATGGATGCAAACAACTCTCATGATCCCTCATGCATGGCTATGATTTGGTGAGAAGCTCTCCTGGTTAGATAATGCTCTACATGTCTAATTCATTCTTATATCTTCTTCAGATATACACCTATGCCAAGAAGGAGAAGATATAAAAGGGAAAGTAAGACAACACACAATGACTGAGTTAAAAAATTTATTTAGGGACCAGGTCCCTAATTAGGTTAGAACCATTTACTATTACTAAGCAGTTACCATTTTAAATATTTAATGATTGTGCTACATCACTCTCCCTCCTCTTCTCAAAATCTATCACTTATAATTTAAGTCCAAGAGACGCGTCCATCCGACTGGACACGTCTCATCAAATACACCCATTCAATTAATCTAAATCATTCTCTCATGCCCTATTTAAAGTCTAAAATTGGATTATTCTCTCTTTTCTCGAAAATCCTCTCTCATATCAGATTATTCTCTCTCTCTTTTTGAAAATCCTCTCTCATAATCGTTCAAAAGAAACTAGTTCTCCTCATCATTCATAGTCCCTCTAACTCGTAAATGGCTTACTCTTTTACATTTTCATAAAAAGATAAAACTGTTCCATTAAAAGTAATTAGTACTTCTTTCATTCTCTCTAGGTCAGTAAAGCAATTTTATGTCACAAAGTTCTCTCCACTCTCCCTACATAAGATTTCTAGGGATTACAACATTCGGGAGAAGATAAAAAGTCCAAATAATCCACTTTCTGAAAAGGGTAATGCTGCTGATGCCACTGTTGACCCCAAAATCAATCCCTCCTCTGAAATAGAAGATGATCCTAAAAATGATTATTCTAAATCCCTAATTACTGAAGATAATCTTCAAAGAAAACCCTCTAAAGACAAAATTTCTGACCAAATAGTTTCTTTACATCAAGGTTTGGACTCTTTCTTCGAAACCCCTTCATCTGATAAATTTGAGTCTACTAGAAATCAGTAAGTGCCTCTGTAGATGAAAACATATTTAAGGATTTTCCCACTTCCAAAGCAACCTTTTCAAATATCCAGGCCATGAGTGAGAAAATAAGAGTGCAAGGACTGACTGCCTTGAGTATTGAACCACTAAGATGCAAAACTCCTCTTGTAACACTATTTACCAAGAGAAAAATAACCCTTCTAAAAATGTGAATGATGAGAATATGGTATTGCCTCCTATTCTTGTTCTATCAGGTAATAAAGATGTAGTGGGTGATCAGACAGTGATGATGACAAACCCTTTTCTTGGAAGATGTCCAAGAAGGGCTCCTCTTTTTCAACCAAAGCCTCATAAGGAACTATCAAACCACCAGAGACTAGTCGAGTCCCAAGAACCTGATGAAAGAAGCACTGGAAAAAAACAAGAAGAATAATGAGAAAAGAAGATGGCCAAAGAAAGTGATGATAAACATAGTTGATCCTACTGCCGAAAAGGTGATGGATATTGATGAATCATATAAGGACATTGAGATTTTGTTCAATTGAAGTGGAGATAGTGAGGATAATGATTTTGATAGCTTGTTTGAAACTTAAGTGACTATGAGGATTAGTCACTTGATTCTGACGTTGAGAAACATGTTTTTGCTATAAAGGCAAAGGTAAAAGGAAAAGGAATTGCCTCACCAAAGAAAGAAAAAGGGTTGTTAGTAAATAAACCAGTGTCCAAAGACACTAGTAAGAGAAAGAGTTCAGACAAGGATGATGGTAAGGGACCAGGTCCCAGCACTAAATCAACCAAAACCTCAGGAACTCCTGGGACTTCTGGCAAGGGAATTGGTTTCTCCAAGAAGGCTACTTGTAATGCCTCAAGCCTATACTCCAGATGCTACATGGTGCTTATAATCCTGAGGGACCACAAGCTAATCCATGACTGGTACCTGCTGCAATAATTATATAATAATATTATAATTATACAAAAATTAGGTGAAAACTTGTCAGAAGGTTCAAACTGAAAGTAAATACTGAATATTGAAAACTGAATACTGATACATCTATCTAAAATACTCTAGTCTAAAAAGCCTCTACTATCTAAACAAAGAGTTGATAGGACAAGTCCCCAACTAAGTACTGAAATACTGGAATAATAAATCTATCTTCAAACTATGAGGACTCACCACTAGTCTACTACTGATGGATCGGGCTGATAAGTATGATTGGGAGCTCGTGCGTCTGAACCTATGATATAAGACATCATAGTGCAAAAAAAATATGTGTCAGTACTTTGAATGTACTAGTATGCTAAGTGAGGTAGGCTGAGATGCATGGGTTCATATGCATGAATAATAATGACTGAATAACATGAGTATAACTAAATGAGAGTACATACATGAATATGTAAACTATAACTAAGGTCATGATAACACTGGATACTGAGTTTTGAATTATTGATTTACTAATATCTGAGTTTACCGATACTGTATTACTGTTAACTGGGTGACTATATTTGACAGTCCTAATTCTATGGAACTATTCTAAGTTCCATACTGAACTGAGTGACTGTATCTAACTATCCTGATTCTGTAGAACTAAACTGAGTTCTATATTGAGACTGGAACTGAAACTGAGACTGTGGGAGGTAATCATCTAACTGACATGCCCCTTTCTGGATAGATTGAGGTCCACCTATAACCCCAGTTGGAAGGGTGTCAGTACCATGCCATGGGTAAAGACAGGCTGTGAGTTAACCTTCTATGACAAGAAGCTCTTTCGTCAACCCTCGCTAGTAGGAAAACTCATATGAGATATATCAACCCTAGTCTGGTAGAAAGATATCTCAACCTACACTTGCTACGTAGTTCTATAATGTAGGGACTACTACTAAGGGTCAAACCCTCTACTGGCAGGAATGCCCTCATCCCTGCGTTCGCTCGGTGCTGAATCCTACTTCCATCTGAATAAACACTTGACTGATTTCTGAATTATACTAGGATGGACTGGACTTTTACTGATTGTACTGTCTAACTAAACTGAACTGAGTTCACTGAGTTCCATTAACTGATGGAGTACTACTAAATTCTATTAACTGATGGAATACTACAAAGTGTTGTTGACTAGCTGGGTTTACTAAATATTGAACTATAACTGTGACTGATTACTAGGGCTACTATTCGTGACACTACTGAGATTGTTCTGTAACTACCATAGCTCTAGGTAAACAACTAAGTTTTTGGGTATTGGATACCCCCAGGACTCGATAGCATGAAAAATAAATCATAGCATAAACTTGAAAAGACATAATTGTATGCACTTGATCATAATCATTCATAAAGACATTCCATCAAACACTTGCATGATATAACTTGCACATAACCTAACATAACATGATTTTGTTCCTTTTTCTTTGTTCTCATGAGTAATTTATCAAACACTTGGAGAACATAATCCATGCACATGACACTAAACAACACATAGGCATCATAATTCAAATCCCCATTTTCATTTCAAGGGTTTAGTATGGATTCACATAATTCTATACATATATCAAATAACTCCACATGAAACTTATAACAAAACATGGATTAGAAACCCAATTAATCGTTATAATCATGAATATAATCAAACCCAACATGAAATTCATGAAATCAATACACTTGAAGTTTTAAAAGTAGTTTCTTAAACTCTAAGGGTGGAAGGGACCTTTGGATGAACACTTGACATACCTTGGTATTCAAATTTGTGAAGAATGATGGAGTGTTCTTGAAGGCTGAATCTTGAATTAAAGATCCTAAGGGTTGCTTTTTGAGAAATTTTAAGAAAGATGAATGGATTTTGTCTTTAAAGGGGCTTAATTTTGTGTTTTGAGGGATGGCATAAGGTGGGAAAAGACCTAATTACCCCTGAGGACGCATCTTTTTAATAATTGAAAATTGATTTAGTGATACGTTGACCGATGCGCCACATCATTGGCATCAATGCGATAGCCAACACACCATGTTGAGTCTACCTCAATTGACTAGAATTTGCACTGGGAGCTGGGGAAAATGCTCATCAACGTGATGGGAGATGCAGTGCGTTGAGATCACATCAATCCACTATTTTGAGCTTTCAAATGTGTTTCAAACGAAGTCTGAAAAATATGAAACTTATTCAAGAACACCTACTGACATTCCTGATCATGATTCAACCTAAAAATCATTACTTTAAGGTCATAAGGGTCGTGAAATAGAGTCGCCAACCTATGAAGGCTAAAATAACACTAAGTCTGAATACTTGGCTAAAGTTTTCTAAGTTGTGACCCCTTAACAAGCTTTAAAGGACTGAATTAAGCTTAGGATTTTGTGAGGTCTTACAATATCTCCCCCTTGGGAACATTCGTCCTCAAATAAGACTAAGCTGGGAATACTGATAGACCGAATTTAGATACTGGATATGCAACTGCAACAGGATTTCATAACTGACACTACTAATATGCTAAAATTTTGCACTGAACATGCATATCTGATGCATGAGTACATAGTTGAACATGATTCATAAATGCATGACTGGAATTTCTAATAAGCTGAGTTTCTTATGCTGAACATGCATATCTGATGCATGAAGTCACAACTAAATATGCAATGGTAACTGGTACCAAGTCTATAAAGGAAAATATGAGCATGGAACTGAGTAAGTTCAAGGAAAAACTGTTACCTTGGGCCGAGTCTGAGTTTGTAGAAAAGAGGTGAGGACACTTGGTCTGCATATATGCTTCTGCTTCCCAAGACGCTTCCTCAATGGACTAATACCACCAAAGAACTTTGACTAGAGGGACCTCTCTGTTCCTCAGTTTGTGAATTTGATAATCAAGGATTTCAACTGGAATCTCCTCATAAGAGAGGCTGTTTTGAACGTCAATACTCCCTACAGGGACTATAACTTCTTGGTCACCTATGCATTTACTTATCAAGAAGACGGGAACACTGGATGGACTGAAGCTAATTCTAAAGGCAACTCAAGCTTGTAAGCTACCTTTTCAAAACGACTAAGAATTCAGTAAAGACTGACATATCGGGGACTGAGCTTCCCCTTCTTGCCAAACCTCTTCACTCCTTTCATAGGAGAGATCTTCAAATACATATAATCACTAATCTCTAACTTGAGATCCTTTCTCCTCACATCCGCATATGATTTTTGTTGGCTCTGAGCTGTCTTAAGCCTTTTCCTGATTAACTGAACCTTCTATAAGGTGTTAAACACCAAGTTAGGCCCTACTATTGCAGCTTATCCCACTTTAAACCAACCAATGGAAGACCTATATCTCCTTCCATAGAGATCCTCAAATGGAGCCATCTTAAGGCTAGAATGGTAGTTGTTGTTATATGCAAACTCAATCAAAGGCATGTAGTTGTACCAACTACCTTTAAAGTCTATCGTACACGCAACATATCCTCTAAAGTCTAAATGGTCCTTTCTACTTAACCATCTATCTAAGGGTGAAAAGCTATACTAAGGTGGACTTGAGTACCAAGACCCTTTTGGAAGGCTTTCCAAAAATAAGAGGTGAACTGTGTACCTCTATCTAAGATAATGGATAAAGAAACTCCGTGTAATTTGACCAACTCTCTGACATAGAGCTTGGCATAGTCCTTAGATGAATAAGAGGTATGGAATGGTAGGAAATGAGTTAATTTGGTCATCCTATCTACAATGACCTAAACTGAATCGTGATGATGACGAGTACAAGGCAAACCTATCATAAAATCTATGTTCACCTCTTCCCACTTCTAAGTAGGAACACTGAACTCCTGCATAGACCTACTAGGTTTTTGATGCTCAATCTTAACCGCTGACATGTCGAGCACTTAGCTACAAACCCTGTAATGTCTCTTTTCATACTACTCTACCAATAGATCTCCCATAAATCATGATACATCCTAGTGGCCCCTGTATGAATAGAGTAATACACACTATGCGCTTCTGTAAGAATCCGCTGTCTCAGGTCATCTATACCTGGCACACATAGCCAACCCTGACAACGCAATACACCATCTCCACCTTAGGAGAAAACCTCTATCTTCTGATCTTTGACTGATTCTTTTAACTTAACTAGGTTGAGATCCCTATCCTGCTTTTCTTTTACCTTGGAAAACAGAGATAATTCTAAACTACACTGCACCCATGCACTACCTTCTGTTGAATCGACTAAGAGGATACCTAGTCGAAAAAGATAATGAACTTTCTGAGCTAACTTTTTCCTACCATCATCCACGTGAGCAACACTACCCATAGACATTCTACTTAGAGCATCAGCCACTACAATGGCTTTACCCGGATAATATAGAATGTCATAATCTTTTAACAACTCCAACCACCATCTCTAATGGAGGTTTAGGTATTTCTGAGAGAACACATATTGTAGGCTCTTATGGTCAGTGAATACATCAACATGCACAACACACAAGTAGTGCCTCCAAATCTGTAAGGCAAATACTACTGCTACTAACTCAAGATCATAAGTTGGATAGTTCTTTTCATAGGGATTTAGCTGTCTAGAGGTGTAGGCTATGAACTTATATCTCTTCATCAAAACACACCCCAAACCAATCCTGAAAGCATCACAATATACCACAAATCCATCTAAACTATTTGGTAGAGTCAAAACTGGGGCTATAGTGAGTCGAGTCTTCAACTCCTAAAAACTTTTCTCACAAGAATCTGAACACTAAAATTTCACCTTCTCCTGAGTCAGTTTGGACATAAGGGATGCAATAAATGAAAATCGCTCAACAAACCATTGGTAATAGCTAGAAAAACCCAAGAAACTTTGGATATCTGATGGAGAGATGGGTCTGGGCCAGTTTCTCACTACTTCAGTCTTTTGGGGATCAACTCTAATGCCATCACCGAAAATAATATAGTCAAGAAAAGCTACTGACCTTAGCCAAAATTCACACTTACTGAATTTGGCGAATAGCTGATGATTTCTGAGAGTCTGCAATACTATTCTGAGATGGTCTGCATGATCACGCTTACTGCAGCAGTAGACAAGGATGTCGTCTATAAAGACTATGATGAACATGTCCAAGTACTGCTTGAACACAAGGTTTATCAACTCTATGAAAGTTGCTGGGGCATTGGTAAGACCAAATGACATGACTAAGAATTCAAAGTGACCATATTGAGTTTTGAAAGCTATTTTTAGAATGTCACATTCTTTGACTCTGAGCTGATGATAGTCTGATCTGAGGTCCATTTTAGAAAAGTAACTGGCACCTTGAAGTTGGTCAAAAAATTCATCGATTCTGGGAAATAGATACTTGTTTTTGATCGTGACTTTATTTAACTTACGGTAGTCTATATACATTCTGAGAGAACCGTCTTTCTTACACATGAATAGAACTGGTACACCTCACGGGGATACACTAGGTATGATGAATCCCTTATCTAGGAAATCTTTCAACTATTCTTTTAATTTTCTAAGTTCTGAAGGTGCCATTCTGTATGGCGGAATAGATATGGGTTGAGTGTCTAGAAGAAGGTCTATTCCAAAGTTTATTTCCCTTTTGGGAGAGACTCTGAGAAGATCTTCGGGAAACACATCAGGGAATTCATATGCTACTGATACTAATTCAAGATTAATGGTTTCTGAGTTAGAGTATTGGACTCGAATGAGATGGTAGACATATCCCTTAGATATCATTTTCCTTGCCCTAAGGTAGGAAACAAGCTAACCCCTAAGTGCTAAGGTACTACCCCTCCACTGTAGGATGGGCTCATTCAGAAACTGAAACTGGACAATTCTATTTCTACATTCTATTAAGACATAGCAAGAATAAAGCCAATCCATGCCGAAAATGACATCAAAATTAGTCATCTCTAATTCAACTAAGTCTGCTGAAGTGACTTTTTGAGACACCATAATCAAACAGTTCTTGTATACCCATCGGGCTATGATAGGTTTACCTACTAGGGTAGAGACTGAGAAAGGCTCTGCTAGAATTTTGGGACTGACTCTAAAGTCAACAACTATATAAGGAGTTAAAAAAGACAAAAAAGCTCCTGGATCTGGAAAAGCATAAACATGCAAATGGAAAACTTGTAACGTACCAATGACCACATCAGGAGAACTTTCCTAATCATGTTGGGACTAAAGTGCATAGATTTTTTTTGGACGTTGCCCCTGGTGGCACTGGAAGTGTCACCTTGCTGATTCGGGTGACTGGACTGAGTTGAGAGACAGTTATGCTGACTCTACAAACCCAGAGGACACTGTCTGACTCTATGGCCTGGCTTGCCACATCTGAAACATACATCACTGCCAGCTCTGCAGACACCCTGATGGTTTCTGCCACACTTCTGGCAGAGAGGATTTATTCAGGCACTGCTAATACTACCCTAGGATTTAGGGCCTGATTCCCTATCTCTATTGCCATCTCTTAATTTTGACAGAGGAGCACTAGTTGAGGACAGAGCTAGGACTGAGGATTTTAGGCAAAACTAAGAATGATTACCACCCTCTAACTTAGTCTAGGTAAAGTTGAAGCTACCTATTCTAGCTCTTTTGTTCTCCTTCTCCTTCTCTTTATTCTTAGCCTTCTCTATCTGCTGAGCATGGACCATGAGTCTGGATATGTCCATCTTCTTAATCAAAATTGCAATCCTACACTCCTTGACCTCACTATTAGACACGCTAGACACAAACTCATCTTAGATCTGCTATCTACTACCACATAAGGAGCGTATTTGGCTAATTAAGTAAACTTGAGATAATACTTTTGTATCGTCATGTTGCCCTGCTTCAAATTTATAAACCTTCGCTTTCCTCAACTCTAATGGAAAGAACTTATCCAGAAAAGCAATAGCAAACTTCTCTCATTCTATGGGCTCTGCATCTATGGAACTATCTATTTTCCACTGTTTGAACCATGAGTGAGCCATATCCTGCAACTGATATCCAGCAAACTCGGCACTCTCACTAGTTGTCACCACCATAATATCTGTAACCTTCTGCACATGATCAAGAAATTCTTATAGGTTCTCATCTAACTTTGACCTGGTAAAAGATGGAGGGTTCATTCGGGTGAAGTCTCGAATCCTGGCTGCAACAGTATTGGCAACTGGGTTGGTTAGAATGGCAACTGAGCATTTATTTTGGGTTGCCACAGATTAAGTTAGGGTGGTAAAAGCTGCTTTGAATTTAGCGTGGGAAACATATTCTTCCAGGGGATCTGCCTAAACAGGATAAGGTGCTGATTGATTTACGGTTCTTCTTTTGTTACTCTTTTTGGGAGTCATGTTCTGTAAATAAAAAGGAGAGAATAGATTATACTGAGAGTTTAACTTGAGCTAATGCTCACTCGCACATCATGAATACTGAAAGAAGGAAAACTTTTCCTAAAACATCTCATAGCCTCTTGTCCATAAGTGTGGCGCACTACATACTTATGCATAAGACTCTACTAGATGCAGCTTTCAGACTTTCTAGGATTCTATTGAACCTTAGGCTCTGATACTAAGTTTGTAACGCCCCGAGCTTGTACCCTGGATGCTACACAGTGCTCATAACCTCGAGGGCCACAAGCTAACCCATGACCAGTACCTGCTGCAATAACTAAATAATAATACTGTAATTATGTAGAAATTAGGTAAAACCTTGCCAAAAGGTTCAAAATAAAAGTAAAAATTGAATACTGATACATCTCTCTAAAATACTCTAGTCTGAAAAGCCTCTACTATTTGAACAAGGAGTTGATGGGACAAGTCCCTAACTAACTCTAACTACTGAACTAAACTGAGTACTAAAATACTAGAATAATAAATCTATCCTTGAACTATGAGGACTCACCACTAGTCTACTGATGGATCGGGCTGCTAAGTATGATTAGCAGCCCGTGCGTCTGAACCTATGATATAAAATATCATAGCGCAAAAGAAAGGTATGCGTCAGTACTTTGAATGTACTGGTATGCTAAGTGAGGAAGGACGAGATGCATGGGTTCATATGTATGAACAATTTTGGCTAGAAAACATGAGTATAACTGAATGAGAGTACATGTATGAATATGTAAACTGTAACCGAGGTCATGATAACACTAGCTACTAAGTTCTGAATTACTGATTTATTGATATCTGAGTTTATTGGTACTGTATTACTGTTAACTGGGTGACTGTATCTGATAGTCCTAATTCTATGGAACTATTCTGAGTTTCGTACTGAATTGAGTGACTGTATCTGACAGTCCTAATTCTGTAGAACTGAATTGAGTTCTATACTGAGACTAGAATTGAAACTGAGACTGTAGAAGGTAATCATCTACCCGACATGCCCCTTTCTAGATAGATTAGGTTCCAACCTGTAACCTCAGTTTGAAGGGTGTCAATACCATTCCACGATTAAAGATAGGCTATGATTTAACCCTCTCTGATAGGAAGCTCTTTCATCAACCTTCGCTGTTAAGAAAACTTGTATGAGATATATCAACCCTAGTCTGGCAGGAAGATATCTCAACCTACGCTGGCTACATAGTTCTGTAATGCAGGGAATGCTACTAAGGTTCAAACCCTCTACTGGTAGGAATGCCCTCATCTCTATGTTCGCTCGGTGCTGAATCCTACTCCCAACTAAATAGACACTGGACTAATTTCTGAACTGTACTAGGCTGGACAAGACTGTTACTGATTGTACTGTCTAACTGAACCAAACTGAGTTCCGTTAACTGACAGAGTACTACTGAATTCTGTTAACTGAGGGAATACTATAGAGTTCTATTGACTAACTAGATTTACTAAGGTCTGAACTGAATATTGAACTATAACTATGACTGATTACTGGGGCTACTATTCGTGACACTACTGAGACTGTTCTGTAACTACTATACCTCTAGGTAAACAACTAAGTTTTTGGCTATTGGATACTCCCAGGACTCGATAGCATGAAAAATAAATCATAGCATAAACTTGAAAAGGCATAATCATATGCACTTGATCATAACTCATTCATAGAGACATTCTATCAAACGTTTGCATGATATAACTTGCACATAAGCTAACATGATATGATTTTGTTCCTTATTTTTTGTTTTCATGAGCAATTTATCAAACACTTGGAGAACATAATCCTAGCACATGACACTAAATAACACATAGGCATCATAATTCAAATCCCCATTTATAATTTTAAGGGTTTAGCATGGATTCACATGATTCTATACATATATCAAATAACTCCACATGAAACTTGTAAAAAAACATGGATTAGAAACACAATTAATCATTATAATCATGAATATAATCAAACCAACACGAAATTCATGAAATCAATACACTTAAAGTTTTAAAAGTAGTTTCTTGAACTACAAGGGTGGAAGGGACCCTTGGATGAATACTTGACATACCTTGGTATTCAAATTTGTGAAGAATGATGGAGTGTTCTTAAAGGCTGAATCTTGAACTAGAGATCCTAGGGTTCGCTTCTTGAGAAATTTTGAGAAAGATAAATGTATTTTGCCTCTAAAGGAGCTTAATTTTGTATTTTTGGGGATGACATAAGGCGGGAAAAGACCCAATTATCCCTGAGGATGCATCTTTTAATGACTAAAAACTAATTTAGCAACGCGTTGCGTCGTTGGCATCAACACGATAGCTAATGCACCGCGTTGAGTCCGCATCGGTTCACTAAAATTTGCACTGGGAGTTGGAAAAAAATACTCATCGACGTGATATGCGACGCGGCACATCGAGATCGCGTCGATCCACTGGTTTGATCATTCAAATGTGTTTCAAACGAAGCTAAAAAAATTTAAAACTTGTCCGAGAACACCTAATGACATTCCTGATCATGATTCAACCTGAAAATCATTACTTTAAAGTCATGAGGGTCGTGAAATAGAGTTGCCCACCTACTAAAGGCTAAAATAACACTAAGTCTGAATACTTAGCTAAAGTTTTCTATGTCTGGGACCCCTTAACAATATTTAAAGGACCGAGTTAAGCTTAGGATTTTTTAGAGTCTTACACTACTATATCAAGGAAGAAGTGTTTGTCTCAAGAGGCAAGTCAAGAGATCCTTAAGACTTAGGAAGCCTTAAGAAGGAGAGTATCTGTAATACCCCATATTTCTCTAGCATAATCTAAGTCCCAGTGCATGAGTATTTATACATGAAATTTATAAAAAGCTTATTAGTTTTTAGTTTAGAGCCTTCCATTGTGTAGGAAATCGAATTAGCTTTCCAACGATATAAAATTTGTCCAAATCCGATAACCGGTGAGAAGTTATGATGATTTTATGTTTCAATCGCAAAACATCATCATCTTAACCCTCAGCGCATCATGTAGACATCCCAAATGACAATTTTCGATTTCCAGTGTGACTCCACGATCACGACGCGTCATGGATCAGGCCAATTTTTCATTTGTCAATTTCCAGTGGGCCTCCGCGATCATGGCGCATTGCGGAGGTGGCCAAAATGGCATTCCAAGGATTACCATGATAATGGCGCATCACGCTATCTGTCCAGGTCCCATTTTTTCCCTTTTCCAGTGGCTTGGCGCGATGGTGGCGTGTCGCGCTAAGGCCAAAAATTGGATTTTTCAGTTTTCAGCTTTCGTTTTTAAATTCGTCCAAGGGTAATAGGGTTTTTTTTCCACGGACCTAATTAACCTAAAACACAAAATTTAACCCCTAAACACCCTAAGTAATCATCAGTATTCAATTCTTCTTCAAAATTAAAGATCCCCTTTTCAAGAACAAAAAACCCTAGCTCTCAAATTCAAGGCAATTTCTTAAGAACTCTTCATCAATCCTTCCAAATTCATCATTCCAGGTATGTTAGAAGTTCATCCATGGATCCCTTTTATCCATGGAGTCCAAGTATCCCATTTTAATTGCAAAGCTGTAATATCTTTTAAGTTATTTGATTTTAAAGCATGATTTCATCCGTTAATCTCCATGAACTAGGATTTTATATCACGATTCCATGAAATTAATGTCGTCCTTCGGTTCTCCATGTTTTGGTGTTGTTGTTTACTGAATTAAACCATTAATTATTATTTTTTATGTTAATTTCATGTCAATTATGCTAGTCCTTTAGTATTTTTATGATTATTTTAAATCATGAACTACAAGCATTTGATAAAATGCCTACAAGAGTAAATGTTTTACGAAAACCTTCATGTTGTGTCCCCCAAGTTTTAGTGTCATATTTTATTACTGTTTTGAGTCCTGGGGGTATTGAATACCCAAAAATCATAGCTGTTTATTTAGTCCAGTCACAGTACTTTACAGAATGGTCTTCAGAATAACTTCAAATTATATCATGGGAATTATCAGAATAGTCAGTTAAACTCAGAATAGTCTAGTATCTCAGTGTCATTCAATTGGGAGTAGGATTTAGCACCGAGTAAGTGTAGGAATGTCGTCTTCCCCGTCAGATAGGTAGAGTCGTTGGTAGCTGTTCCTATACTCCAGAACTACATAGCCAGCATAGGATATGAGTAGTCACCCGTCAGATTAGGCTTGACTATCTCGCAGGGGTCACCCATCAGTTCAGGCTTGACACCTTTAGTCCTATGGACATGATATCAGTTTAGTGGATCCACACAGCTAGCGTTAGTACCCATGGCACAATATTAACAACCTTCCAACTAGGGTTACAGGTTGGACCTCGATTAGCTCAAATTAGGGAATGTCGGTTAGATGATACCTCCCACAGTCTCAGATGTAGTCTCAATTCTAGTTCCAGTTTATTTCTTCAGTCTTAGTATTGTTTAAACAAAGAGTATAGATTTCAGTTAATTTTAGTATTTTAGTTTACAGATTTTACTCAGTTCATGTCATATTTGGTCATGCGTCCCTAGTATCTACAGATTTTTATGCATGTTTAGTATCTACAGATTTTATGCTCTCTATTCTGTATTCCATGCTTTACATACATATTCAGATAGATCATTACTCCTATTCATAAAACCTTGTATGTTAGCCTACCTCATTTAGCATACCAGTTCATTCAAAGTACTGATCGCATTCGTATACCTTTCTTTTGCGCTATGATGTCTCATATCATAGGTGCTGATGCTCAATTCTCGGATCACACTTAGTCCCTCAGGTTCTTAGCAGTACAGTAGCAGTGGTGAGTCCTTATTACCCGAGGATAAGCTATCTCATTTCATGTCTTTCTTTCAATAGTCAGTGGAGTTTGTTGGGGGCTTGTCCCATCAACTCTCAGTCAGTCAATCTTACAGGGTCTTTAAATATTACAGTCAGTTAGTTGTTTAGTTTATCAGTACTTAATCAGATTCAGATAGTCATTTTCCTAGATTTATATTTCAGTTTGAATTTAGATATTAAAAACTTATGGAACTTCAATTATTCTTCCATAATCCATGATTATATTATCCAGTGCTCATAGCAGGTACCAGCTCATGGGTTAGCTTATGGTCCCTCGGGAATGTAAGCACCGTGTAACGACTAGGGGATAATCTCGGGTCATTACAGTATCCTGTTGTGGCTAAAATACCAGGAATGAGGGAGTTAATTGACTGAGTGATATTTAAGAACTGGGAGCCCCTATTTGAGTTGCATGTGCCTCAATTGTATGAAGAAGAGGTTAGGATGTTCTATCATAACATGACCATTTCTGATGATAGATTATACTTGACCTCACAGGTCAATGGAGTGAATATAGGTTTAGATGAAGATACACTCTCTAAAATTCTTGGAGCTCCTACTGAAGAGATCAGGTTCCTAAGATTATAAAAGGGGTCTGAGAAGTTTCTGGAGGTTTGTGGTGTGCTTGATGACATGAATATTAAAAATATCAACCAAAAGGCTCTTAAAGGTGAATATCAATACTGTTCGAATTGGTGAACAAACTCCTACTTCCTTGAGAAGAGGACTCCTATGACTGGACCATATTTGTTCCTCGTAGAAGTGTTATTCAAATATCAAAAGGTGAATTTTCCAGCAATTGTCATTGAACACATTAACAATGTCATGACTACAAAAGAAGGACTACATGTTAACCTATGGATTTTGGATAAATAGGGTATTCGCTTACTTCAATGTTAAATATGGAAAGGGAAAAGTTAGTTCAGTGAAGAAAGTATTCAACATCATAAATCTTAAATATATTGAATGCATTCCCAGGAGAGAAGGTGGGAAATCTAAGTCAATTATACCTAAACTGATAGAAGTGTAGAAAGGTCAGAGAGAAGAGTTAGATGTCATGACAACCATTGTATCCCAAAAGGATGTTGATATTGCATCCTTGAAGAAAGCATCATTTAAACAAGGAGAAGAGGAAACCAGTTCTAGTGGAAAGTTGAAAGTTAAAAATGCAACCCTGTAGGAGAGGGTGAAGAAGTTGGGAGCTAGAGTTAAAGTCTTGATTAAAAAGAATGAAGAATTGATCCAACAAATTATCAAGGCTCGTACTGAAGAAAGCGAAAGAATGACTATACTTCTTAGGCAGCTATCTTAAGCTTCTGGTCCTTCTTCCTGATTCCTTCCCAATCTGGTCCCTACTCCTTTCCCTTTTAGCTTTCCCTTTTAAGCAATATGAAATAATGTTCTCTTATTGTTTATCTCAGGATTATACTTAGCATAGTTATTATGATGTTCTTATGGTTACTGCTTTTGAATGGCATCTGTTACTGACTTTCTTGATCAATGAATGAAAGAATTTTTGTGCCATCACTTCTTCTATTTCTATCTGATCTTTTCTTATTCATGTTAGTGTAGCCTTAATGTCCATGAATTAATATGTATTCTTATCTATGCTGGGTTTACTGCTTAACCTCTTTGATGATGTCAAGAGGGGGAAATTGAGATATAGATGTGCATATTGTGTGTAGATATGCCTATTGTGTAATAGTATGGGTTTAGCATGGGTTGTTGAGGGAGAACAAGGGATGGTGAATATGAATGCAGAATGCAGATAGAGATTCTCACACTCAGGGGAAATGGAGCATCTCAGTGCTCATACTTAAGATAAATAAGGTAGAGGGATGTATAGGTGTATCAATGATAGGGGAACTGGTGGAGACAAGGCTTGAGGACATGTGCTGTTGAGTCTTGTTATGCATGATGTGTGATGTGGGAATGTTTGAAGATTCTTGAATACCTGCATGGGTTTGTCATCGCCAAAAAGGGGAAAATTTTTAAGTCCTTAGTTTTGATGATTGACAAATAGCATGTTAGGACCTATTTCCTGCAGATTATGTGATGACAAAGTTGGTATTACTTATGGAACAAATTGGGCTCACCTGTCACTATCACAATCATCTATTACAGCTGGGACAAAGTAAAAAAGTTGGTAAAAAAGCTGTTGCCACCTTTTTGTCTCAACGAATAAGATCCCTCCTAGATTTTCTTATGTCACACATATATATTGACCATTTTTTCCAACAAGAAAACCAATGCTTCCATATTCCAATAACTAAATATCTCTCTGGAGCTGAAATCAAAGACTTCTTTTGCAACAAAAAACTAATAGCTCATCAAGTTGTATTTTATTTTCTTGTTGTACTTGAGTCTTTGTGAGGTGTTCTTAAATTTTGCCTACTGTTGCTTGCATGATTGTTAGTAGGTGTTGTGGCGTGAAACTGATTTTTTCTAATCATCTAGAGTTAGGTGATTCTCTAGCTAGAGTTAGCTTGTGGTGTCTAGTTAGAGTTAGCTGGAGGTTGAAGCAATAGAGTTACTATCTATGCCTTCTTGTAATAGAGTTATTATTAGGAGAGTAAGGATTAGGATGTTAATCCTTACAGTTTGGAGTCTGTATTAAACTTTACTTGGATATAATGGAGCTTAAAAATTCTGGAGGCAGGTTGTAATAGCCCAACTTTTTTTAATAGAGGGTTAATTGATAATTTTAACCAAATTATAATTATAATAAAGAGAATTAAAAGGGTGTGGGCCAAGCCCATTCCCTTATTCTTGATGTTTCTTCACGTTATGAATAGGGAGTTGAAAGGGTAATTGTTTTCTTAAGTTTTTCTATCGAAAGCAGCAGCCTCATAGAGGAGAAAGAGTTCTTTTCAGGCAGAATAAGAGCTGGTGCAGTAGAGATTTTGCATAGATAGGTATTGAAACCTTTAATTATCGTGATGCTCCAATTTTACGTTTATGTTTCATTGATTCTAATGTAAGAAGAGTAATTAGTTAGAGTTCAATTATATATTAATATCAATACGTTGAAGAAGGCATTTGAAAAGTAATTTCCTCATGTAACTATTGACAGAGAAAATCTATATCTAATCCCGATCTTCCCTTTTGAGAGATGTTGTCGATGAAGTTGTAATGAAATAAATTTTTTGATAATGTGGTCAATTGAAGTTGATTTTATAATTGCATATTGATAAGTTTATATAGCGGTGATAGAAATTTGAATTTTCAAATGAGGACACAAATAAGAATTTTACCAGCTTCTCTTTTAGCCGTTGTTTACGAATCACTTCTTTAGCATTAAGGCTACTGTATTACTTAATGTTCTTGGAGTTTGGATATTAACCTATATAAATTATAATTGAATAGAGACGTTGGAATTTCCCATTTTAAGTCATGGATTAAGGGGTGAGATACTAAGGTTTAAGGTTTAGCTCTAAGTTTGAAATTTTGATCCTGATTATTTTAATTGATACTATTAATTAATATGTTTGAATAGATTGAAGCCATTGGAGGCTATTTGGTTAATGTTCTACGAGTTGCGAGGTTGAGGAAATTTGTCATCAACGAGGTAAGTGAGACTTTTTACTTTGGTGCTTGCTTTTCAAACATGCTTTATAAGAAAATGTATTTTTCTGCCTAGTCCATGTGTTGGGACAAACGTGTGCTTGGTAGAATCGGTGGTCTTTGATCAACCGCGAATTGTATTTTATTAAGTATATTGAGAATCATTTAATGGTGAGTTGTGAGGTGACGTTTGGATATTGGATATATTTACTAGGAGCGTACTTGTGTTGCCGTATTATGTTAGGGGCCTTGTACTTGCTGTCGTTATATATTTACTAGGGGCATACATGCGTTGTCGTAATATGTTAGGGGTATACCTATGCCGCCATAATATGTTAGGGGTCTTGCACTCCTATGCCGCCATAATATGTTAGGGGTCTTGTACTCCTATGCCGCCATAATATGTTAGGGATCTTGTACTTGCTGCCGTAGTACACTTTTGGGGCATTATATATGCTGTCGTGGACTTGTCGGGGTGCTAGAATGATCACCTTCACTGTCGTTTATGACAAGCCGTGAGAGTGGATTGAGTTGAGAGATACATAGTGATTTTTGAAACATTTGTTGGACCTTATTGAGCATTATATTATAATATATATGTTGTGCATATCGTTTATTTGGTCTTCGTGGTTTGTATTTTCTAACACTTATTCCAGGGATATTAAAGTAGCGGGTCGAGGATCTTACCGGGGTATATTTAAATATATAGCTCACTCCTTACTCGCATGTCTGCAGATATATTGCGAAGGTGAGACTAGTGGTTAACGGTTCGTTCATGAAGATTCTCTTGCTAAGGTGAGCCTTCACATTGTTCGTGGAGGCTGTCATTTCAGCTCTATCTATTTTTAGTTCTCTTTAATGGGTTGCATGCTCAAAAGTTGAACTCATGTAACTCTTTTTTTTAGATGCTCCATGGTCTTAGTGTGAGATTTAGGCTAAAGAATTAGTTCTCGAGTGATTGATGGATTATTAGTCTGATTATAAATTTTTGTTGAATTATTATTTGCTATTTATTGATGCATTAGAGTTTTTCATATCTTATATTAGTGCTTATTAACTGATAAAGTGTATGGAAGGTTGGTTCTCCCGGCAGGTGTTATGTGTGGGTGGCAGTCGAGTCTAGGAGTTATTTTGTGACGTGACACAGGCCATGATTTTTCACCATTGAGCAAGGAGTTTTCATGCAAAATTGTTGTATCTGTTATTTACTTTCTCCACACATTTTATTGGTTATATTTCTCCTAGTTCTTGTTTGTGTGAGTTCATCTGGAAACAGGTCCCAGAGTTGAGGAGCAACTTACTGCAAGTCTGCAGTAACTAATGAAGTACATAATTAAACTAAAGCACTCATCCTTAATGGTTCAGGCAAAAGGGTCTGAAAATTCTAGTCGTCGTTTCTTCAATCGAGTATCATCACCTTGAACAATTAGATACTATGTTGAACCTCCATATTTAACTTGGTGTAGATATGAAATTGGCATCTGCAAAATGTATCTCTTAAGTTAGAGAGGTATATTACCAAAGGAAAACAAATCATGAGGTATATACCTATATTTTAGCTAAAATCCTGGGCGCATAGGAAGAGCAGCAAATTTTCGAAAGAGCCTAGTTGTTGCTGCAGATACTCAAAGACAGCTCCAATGAATATTAGAAATGTAACCTTTGTTTCTTAGAAAAGGAGCAACTGACATCAGCTTGATGTTCACTGTCGTCATAATTATTTTCTCTCATTCGTAACAAGGCCTCAGGCTTAGGTTCATCTTTATACAACAAACGAAATCCAAACTGCTTCAATTTTCCAGAGAAAGATAACCTAATACGCCCATAGTCATGTGGTGCTTTTCCATTTGCTATAGATGTATTCCATATGTTAACAAAAGGCACAAAGAATAACTGGATAGAAGATTCTGTATCCCATTTTGATCGGCAGTATGATTTTGTTTTCAGGGTCATCCATGACAATCCATCATCACATAAGGGAATCAAGTCAATTGTGGTGTAACTTAATTTTCCGGTGTAACATACAACAAATCCCAACAAGTTATCAGGAATATACCAATTTTCAGGCAAATTGACTGATACTTTTTTATCCGTTCCCTGATGGTGGAACCAACTTGGGATCTTATTCCCACCAAGCTTAACGCTAAACACTCTTAGTGAGAAAGAATCTGAAGCAGAGATGCTGTGCTGCAAGGAAAGTGGAAAAGAATTTAGATCCCTCATCACACTGTCTAGCATGTGAATTTCCGACTCCACTTTCATGCTTCCCAGGATTTCTGGAATTTTTTTTAAATTAGGGCACCCCTCTAGATCCATATATTCAAGGGAATCAATGCAAAGAGTTGAAAAGCTCTTCAGCCGTCTACAATTAGTCAATTTTAATGTACAGAGCTTTATGAGAAATCCCAGGGAATGATGAATCTCTTCAAGATTCATACAATTTGACAGATCCAAAGTGTCCAAGTTTGGCGTCCCCATGAAATCTGGCAAATATTTGAGCCTCCTGCAATCTGATAAATTCAAGAATTGAAGTGCACCAAGTTGGGCCATACTTCGAGGCAAATGCACAAAATTATTTCCCCTGAGATTCAACACTTTCAAAGAGGATAAGCATCCAATGTCTTCTGGAAGTCCTCCGTCTATTATATTGCAGTAATTGAGATTCAGATATTCCAATGAATGCAACCCTTTATTCACCTCAGGGAACACAAATGACACTCCATCTTCTAAGTTTCCTTTTGCAAAGCTCAAGTATTTAAGCTTGTTCAAGCGGAAGATGGAAGCCGGAGGTTGTGAGATGAGAGTACATAGGGCATCAAGCTCCTCCAAGTTTTCTAAATCACCTACTTCTTCTGGCAGCACGACACATCTAGCTCCAGCAAATTTGGAATCCCCGTGAAATCTGGCAAATGCAGCTATTCAGAATACAGAAAGAATGAGAATTAGGATGCTGCCAGGATAACTTAGATTAGGCTAGGGGGCCATCAAGGAATCAAATGACCTTTATATTATTATTTTTTTTCTTCTTGTTTTTACATCTCCCTAAAGCTGCCACCTTTTTATTGCCTTGATGAATTGAAGTGCTTGGGCAATTAATTTAATTTATTTGTGCCATTCAAATTTATATTTTCAAGTATCTTAAGTCATGTATTTTTCCTTAAAGAACTTATGTCCAAAATTAGGCAAAAATTCAATTGGTAGGGGCAAAAATTAAAGACCCCTTCATTTCAAGGAAAATTGTGCAATTAAAAGAAAATACTATCATAAATGAGTCGGCTCCTTTTGGATTAGTCAAAACCTTATTCCGATCAAATAAATAAGGGGATGTGTTTAATTAAAATTTAATACAACGTTATACGACTATGTAGAGGTTAAGCCTGGAAAGAACGTTAGGGGCAAATTTTACTCAACAGGGGAAAAGTGCATTTTGAGTTATTTTTAATACTTTAATGACAATTTTGAGCCAAAAGGTGGAACATGAGAGTATCTTTGAGCCGTTTAAATAGGTTAAAGGAATTTTGACCTTCTCTCATATTATAAATACAAGAATTTAAGTTTTGTGTACGTATAAAATATTTTGCACTATCAGATAAACTTAATTTGTTATTGCAGATTATCTATTTTTTATATAAATAATTGAGTGGTTAAATTAACTGTTAGTGTAGAATATTTTGTGTACGGACGGTGCACAGAATTTATAAACTCTATAAGAATGGTGTCAAATGACATCTACACAGATAATTAAGAGAATAATTTGAAAATAAAAAATT
>NC_061122.1:8943953-9004111 GCF_002878395.1 Capsicum annuum
TTTTTGTCATTATCTCTAAATATAAGGTAATATACCTAAAACCCCTTAAAC
This sequence comes from Capsicum annuum, assembly GCF_002878395.1. Classification (NCBI taxonomy): domain Eukaryota; kingdom Viridiplantae; phylum Streptophyta; class Magnoliopsida; order Solanales; family Solanaceae; genus Capsicum; species Capsicum annuum. The sequence goes on from NC_061122.1 coordinate 8,944,005, forward strand.
ATGGCATGTTTTATTCGTTGCACTTTAAATAATGTGATGTCCTTGTGCATGATCTATAATTGATTATTTGTTATCATAACCCATGGACGTTATATATGGGATAAAGAGTGTATATAAGAAGATTTGATTTGAACTCCATTGTTTTCAGAGTAAAAGTTCAAAATCATACATTATCTTTACTTTAGATATAAAATAATACATATTCTTTCAACTGGTGCACTAATAGTCCTTTATATTTAAAAAGTGATGCATTTTTAGTCATCACCCCAACACTGTTAATTTTTTTTTAACATTAGCCAATTACCTTTTTATCACACTATTTTTTTCCCTCCAAAAAAAACCTCACCTTCAAAATGTTGCTGACAAGGGCTTGAATCAATTTGAGCCTTGAGATTTTCTGTGTCACTAGTCACTATGATTTTTATTTAGTCATAAGGGCATAAGTTCTTGGGTATCTTATGAGTTCATGGACTGAATGTACAGTCAATGAGGGAGGAAAAAATATATTCCCATAAACACAAGAACTCCGAGATCAGCCTCTTCACCAACAGCTGGCCAACGAGGACGAACGAAGTATATTTGGGTTAACCACCACAAGCAGTATAAGGAAGCAATTACCAACATCAGCTTGACAGAGTTGATAACTCGTAACTTGAGCAGTTTCAGTGGCTTCACGCTGCAAGATAGTCGCGACCCAAAAATGACACGTTAACGACAGAGCAAGCAACTGAAACGAAAGTAAAATATCATTGACTAATCCATCAGTAAAACCTACTTTTATGATGATGTTCCTATCCTAGAATCTCTTCAAGTGGAATGTTTCACAAATATGACATTTAATCACCTCAAAGAAGTTAAATCGGAAGGCTTTGTAGTCTAAGAGCCTGAGTTGCAGCGTATAAAGCTTCTCTTAGCCAAAATCTTCGATGCTGATGAAAATTCTAACCAACCTCTACTAACCTGCTGAAGAACCCGGGCATCACCTAACATAGAAGTTGACCTCATCTTTTATCTTCATGAGTCTTATTAGACCATGAAATTAATAGATTCAAATAATTGTTGATGCAGTGATACAGAGAAGTCTAAATTGTTAATCCAGCCTTGATGCCTCAAGGCTTATTTGATGTGTTTTTGCATTGATTTTCCTTACCTAATGGTGCTCGTGTTTACTTGATATGAACGCGAGGAGGTTGTTGTTAAAAAAATTCACAGTGTTAGGGTGATGATTAAAAATTCACTCACTTTTTAAACAAAAAAGATTATTAGTGCACCAGTTAAAACAATATATATTATTTTGTGTTTAAAGTAAAGATAATGGATGATTTTGGACCTTTACTCTTGTTTTCACCAAATATAATTCTTTTAGCCAAGTAAAAGAGTTTCAGTAATTGTGTATTTTTCTTATTTCTTCTTTAGATCCAACAATTATTTATTTTAGGGAGAAGTAAACTAAATACACCAAAAATCTAAACTTTTTTTGGTAGCACCAAAAATCTAAACTATTTATATTCAAATATCCCCTTTCATATTAACTTTGGAATACCCATGTGCAAATAAGTTATTACCCGCGCTGCCCCCAACCTTATGCACAAAATTTGGGGGATTAATTTTTGCGCTGGACCTTTCTGCCCTTTTAAGTTTTGTTCCTTTTTTTAGGAACTCGTTGGGTCCCTTTCTACCCTTTTCTATTCTTCACTATTAAAATAATACCCCCTCACATTTCTTAAGAAAAATTTTGTAGGATATAAATTGTAAGTTATTTTTTTTACTATTGTTTTTAGTAATCTTCAAGAAAATATGAAGTACTTAAAAATATTATGAAATAAAAGAGTAAAATTGAAAGAAATTTCAACATGTCTCTTGAAGAATGAACAATTTATTTATTTTGAAACAAATTAAAATAGATTAATAATTTATTTATTTTGAAAAGGAGGGAGTAGTCATTTCCTTTTATTTAATTCTTTTAGTTGTTACATTTTTTAATTAAGAAATAGTTAATTAATTTAGTAGTAGTACAAATTAGTATGATTGAATCGTCTTTGAATGAACTTTCTTTTTTCTTTAAAACAAATTGTTCTCACCTAGTTAACAGAGAAATGAAGTAAAAATTAAAACAAAAAAAATTAAACTACAAGAAAAAATGGCTTAAAAAATATTAAAATTACTAGTTAATTTGTTAAAATTTAAAATAAATGGTTACTATTTTTTTTGGTTAGTTTATCTTCTTTTAATTTTTTTTTCTCTCTTTCTAGATTTTTGCATTTTCTAAAAAATAAAAAAATACAAAGATAAAATATTTATTTAATTATTTTTAGATTATAAAAATAAAATAATTAAATAACTAGACCATAAAAAAATTATTTAAGTCCACTTGCTTGTCTATTAAAAGAGGAAATAAATAGAAATATATATTTTTTATAGTTCTTCTTTTCGCTTTTGAAAATGAAACCAAACATATGCTCTGTTCATTTCAATTTGTTTGTCATATTTTGACTTTAAATAAAATTTTAGAAAGTAGATAAAATTTTTGAATCTTGTGATTTATATAATGATGGTATCATAGAGGTCTCATTGAAGGAGTGAAGCAGATATCATATATAGATATATTGTGATGGTATTATATAGTATTGAGGATTGTCCTATTGAAGGATGATATCATGCAAATATATAGATATACTATGGTGGATATTGTAAGGGATGTCTCATTAAAGGACTGAAGTAGTCCTTTATGGTACCATAAAAGTACATAGATATACCGTAATGATATCACTGAGGATTGAAGCAGACATCAGTGATAACATGCAAGTCTATGGATATACTGTGTTGGTATATCATAGAGCACTAAGAAGTGAAGTTTCTTGTTGAAGAATTGAAGAAATCCTCCATGATACCATGATTGTAAAAAAATATTAAAATAGATTTTCAGAATCATAGATTTTCTAGTAAAATTTCTAAAATAGTCTAGTTTAGTATTTAGGGTAATTATCTTGAACAAATATCTAGATATTTTATGTAGAAAATCTAGAAAATTATAGTTCAATCTCTTTGATATTTGTACAAAGGAAAAGAGTAGATATTCTAGAGCGTTAGATATTTAAGAAAGATATTTGTAGAAGAGGATAGAATATTCTAAGCTTGTAGTATCTAGAATTATCTTCCCCGTGCAAGTATAAATAGGAGATGACATTAGGCATTTATAATCAACCAAAACTAAACCAATTTAAATATTCTTCTACTATAACCAAGTTCTCCTTTCCAAAATCTTCCTTCTCTTTTGATAGTTGTCTTAATTGGTTTTTTCAATATTAGTTAACGATCTTGGGATAGCAGAAGGTCTCCCCGATTATACCTTTTTCTGCTATTCTCTAAAATATTATATAAATATATCACGATGACGTCATGAAGAATTAAAAAGTATCTTATTAAATAATGCTACCATGTTAATAAATAAATATATGATAGTGGTATATTGAGTAGTGTCTCATTGAAGTAATGACACAATATTTCATAATACAATCATGATATATCGATATACTATGATTGTATCACGATGGATAAGAGTATCTCGTTGAAAGATGATACCATGCAAGTATATTAAAGTATATTAATATATTGTGATGGCGTCATAAAAGAATAACGAGTTTCTTACTGATGGACTTAAGCAATCCTCCGTATTGTCATGCTAGTATATAGGTATATTCTGATGGTATAATGAGGAGTGTCACATTGAAGGACTTTAGCCATTCATGATACTTGTCAGTATATAGATATACTGAGATGGTATCATGAAGCTTGTGTGGAGAGTTTTAGACTGAACTACAACATACAAAAAGCGAATGAAATTAGATTATAGAGAAAAAAAATAATTTTTTATATACTTCTACTGTCACGACCCGAACCAGGGCCAAGACGTAATGGGCATCCTAAGTCCAACCAGTACCGGAGACCTCCCCCAATTACCCAACCTAACCACCTTATACAATCTTTGATGGGCTGAATTTTGAGCTTATAACAAGATAGTGTAAATGCTCTCATAGAGACTCCGGGATAGGAACACAACCATGACCGATCCAATCGAGTTCAACTGTACCAAGCCAACCGCCCGATCATACCAAACCAAAACAAAGGTCATAACCAAATGGATTCCAAAATATTTAATGATAATCAATCACAAAATGTAATACGATGGAACAATGAGAAATCTTGTGATGCGGTGTCAGCCTACCAACTTATTCCAATGCCAAGGCCGACACCAATACCGATCTTGCCCATACCAACCCTCAAAAATATTTTGCCGGGACATGCCCCAACCATGGCCAACACCAATATCCAAAACATAATCAAAGTATCTAAAAATATCCATAACAAAAGTGGAGCCTTCCAAAAGGATGAAAGCTCACCACTTCAGTCCAAATAGTGGTTCCCGAGTCAACCACTATGTAAGAGGAGTAGAATGGTCGGTTTCTGCATAGAGTAGGTATACAGCCGCCAATAGACGGGTTAGCGAGTGATCACTAACATGAACTAAGGATAAGGATAAAATAATGTCATTTATAAAACCAAGTAAAACCATCCATAATGCATACAACCATACATATATATAAGTGTCGGAAAAGGGATCCGCATTTAGCATGCATTTAAAACCTTTACCTAGGTTGTGTAGATTTGTCATCCTAAATCACCCATGGGCAATATGGGTTCAGCTCCCCTGCTAAAAGGGCCCTAGTGCGCGTAGCCGCATGACCAGGGAATATAAATCTGGAATGACTAGTACATCCCCCAATATAAGCTATGACATCATGCACACGGTCACCAAGACTAAGCCTCATATCAACAAATATGAGTTTCCCGTTTTGTCCCTCCCCCCTCCCCCGAGACCTCTACTTTCCACATCTTAGTTATACTTTCCCCATTAATGCTCAATTAAAACCATTTTCAAATAACCAACCAATCCATTTACCATTTATTAAACAAGGCCATTTAGTGGTGGTATCGTCATATCGACCATACTTTCAAGTACTATCCATAGTCAACCATATGTAGGTTTATGGGGTCTTTCAAGTGCCCTTCCATTTACTGTATTAAACCTCTTGGGGGATTCTGTACCCCGAAAGTATAACAATTTAGTCATTTACCTTTCCAAATCATTTAAACCATGCAAAAGTCCTTTACCAAGTTTAAAACAAGCAAGAGTTCTATTTAAAAGTAATCAATACAATGAACATATCTTTATAAGCATTTTGTAAAACACATTGGGGGCATAGTATATATCCAAAACCAATTCCAATTACCAATAACCATTCCATGTATTTTCAATTTCCAAAACCACCATTAATACATATAAAAGTATAATTAAAACCATGCGAAGCCATAACCAAATCATTTATAACAAAAACCCCAAATCATAGTTGAAAACCCAAAAGCCTATGCAATGAAATCATGAAAACCAATTATAAACCCATGCCTTTAGTTGGAACTAACAATGAGGGAAGAGAACATGCCTTATATGAGGAATTGATAGAAAGAAATCACCAACGCAAGCCCCAAATTAGTCCTTAAGATAAAACCCTAGCTTTCTTGCCCCAAAAGCTCTTGAGAGAATTATGAAGTGTTTAGAAATAGTTTCTAAGTGTTAAAGAGTAAATAATATAGTAAATAACCTCCCAGGTAGGTTAAAAGTCATGGGATCCCATTAGGATAAGTAGGAAAATGTTCAGAATACCCTTCTGAAGTTGCACTAAAATTTCATCACAGGGATACTACTGACCCTCATGAGTCGTACCCTTCCTATACGAGTGCACTAAAATCGTCATACCATGTAATCCAATTGTCCAAAACTACCACTAATACATATAAAAGAATAATTAAAACCATAGTAAACCATAACCAAATATTTAATATCAAGACCCCCAAATAATAGTTGAAAACCGTAATCATGAAATAGTAAAAACATGAAATCAATCATATAAACCATTCCTTTAGTTAAAATTACAATGAAGGGAGAGAATCATGCCTTAAAACGAAGAATTAATGGAAAGAAATCACCAAAGCAAGTCCTAAATTAGTCCTCAAGATAAAACCCTAGTTTTCTTACCCCAAAGCTTTTGAGAGGTTTTAGATTCTTTGGGGGTAGTTTTTAAGTGTTAAGGAGAGAAATAATAAAGTAAATAGCCTCCCAAATAGGCTAGAAGTCAAGGAATCCTATTAGGGTAAGTAGAAAAATGTCCAAATTACCCCCACTTAAGTCCCTTAAAAACCTGTCACAGGGATACGACTGACCCATATGAGTTGTACCCTCCCAATACGATTGGTACCCACTACTCGTATCCAAGCCTCACCCTTGGATCAGATATTGTATGGTATACAACTCATCCAACCAAGTTGTAACTCCAGCATGCGATCCGTACCCATGACCCGTATCTCTGACAAAATGAAATACAAGAAGGATCAAACAGTGCCCACTATACGAGTCCCTGATACGACTGGTACCAAGTCCTACGAATCATATCCCTAATCATACCCGTTCCAGTGACCAAAACCATCCCACTAAATAATACTGGTCAGCATACGATAGGACCATACCACTCATACCCCAACATACAGCTCGTACCCATGAGTCGTATTGAGTCCAGAGAATGGAAATCTTTGAAGGGTCGAAACCTAGAATGTTTCAAGATTCCAACATGAGTCATTTGCATTATCAAACATATTCTCAATCTTTATCAAAGTTCAAAAAGAAAGAGGCAAAGATATTAATATTTTCTTTTATAGATTTAGAAAATAAATATGTGTTCAAGGACAAATACCTTCCGTATGAATCCCTGGAGAAGAAAACAAGAGCGGATACTTGGACTTCATCTAATCCTCCGCTTCCCATGTAGCCTCTTCCACCTTGCGGTTCCACCACAGAACCTTAACCGAAGCCATATCCTTAGTTTGCAACCGACGAACCTGCTTTTCCAATATCTCAATCAAGATATCTTCATAAAACAGAGAATCTGAGATGCCTAATCCTTTCGAAGGAAGAACCAAAGAAAGATCACCAATGCATTTCCTCAACATGAAAATATGAAAGACCAGATGAACCAAGCCCAAACTAGCAGGGAACTCTAATTCATAAGCGACATTACCAACCCTCTATAAAATCACATAAGGGCTAATAAACTGGGGACTGAGCTTTTCTTTCTTTCCAAACTACACTACTCCCTTCATGGGAGACACTTTTAGGAATACCTTATCCCCAACCTCAAACTCTAAGTTTCTATGCCTAGCATCCGCATAAGACTTTGGCAACTCTAGGCAGCCTTAGGCCTCACATTCACCTTCTTCATAGCTTGATAAATCAAATTTGGACCAAACATATTCGCCTCACCAAGCTCAAACCAACCAATAGGAGATCTACACCTCCTACCATATAAAGCCTTAAAAGGGGCCATACCAATACTAGAATGATAGCTATTGTTGTAAGCAAAATCCACCAAAGGTAGATGCTCAATCCAGTTGCCACCATAGTCAATCACACAGGCCTGAAGCATATCCTTCAATGCCTGAATAGTTCTCTCTGCTTGCCTATCCGACTATAGATGAAAAGCAGTATTCAGACTAACCTTAGTCCCTAACCCTCTCTGGAAAGACCACCAGAAGTGAGACGTAAACCGTGTGCCACGATCAGAAATAATCAAGACAGGTACCCCATGCAGTTTCACTATCTCCTAAAGCAGCTTCACGTAATCCTCCACCGAAAAGATAATCCTCACCGGCAGAAAGTGTGAAGAATTTGTCATCCTATCCACGATGACCTAAATTGAATCAAAATAATTTCGAGATCAAGGAAGACCGGTAATGAAATCCATATTTATCATCTCCCATTTTCATTTAACTGTGTGGATTAAATTTTAGTTTAATTGGTTCAATTTTTCATTTTTTATTTTAAGTAATATTGGTTGATTTGAATTTGATAATGTTGACCTCTAATAAGAGGCCACATGGCTAAAATGGTTTTGTAAAAATCATTGTAGCAAAATAATGGCACAAAGAAGCTTTTTTGTAACGATAATGATGTAGATGAACCAAACTTTTAAAAGCAATGTCATATATGGACCAAACTTATAACGGGTGGTTTAGATGAGTCATTTTCAATAGTTCAATGACATTTTTTAACCTTTTTCCCTTTGAATTTTAATATTGCAATGGAAACTAATATAAAATTTGCACTTCAAAAGAATGAAGATGAAACTAATTCACAATTGGACTATGAACGAGTATTGAAAAGTTTAACGTATAACATAAATTGTACGCGAAATAGATACAGTATGTGCTATTAGTAAGCTGATTTGGTTCATATGTAATCTCAATCAAACTCATTAAATGATAATTAATTAAGTTTTAGGGTATCTAAAGTATACTCAAAACTATGTTTTGTACTATAACAAATATCTTGCTCCAATTGAAAGTTATAGTGATACGAATTGAATCGTCAGATCAAATGAAATTAAATCCACACATGAGTATGTATTAACTCTTAATAGAAGAATAGTTTTTTAAAATTCAAACAAGCATGTATCACTCACTCTATAATAGAATGCAAATTTATAGCTTTAGATAAGATTGGTGAAGAAGTTGAATGACTCTATTTCTTGAAAGATATTCCATTTTGGCCAAAACATTTAATTTGGTACCAGTATGTATACATTCTAATAGTCAAGGGACAATAGATAGGATAGAAAGCATTATGTATAATGGAAAATCTCATCACATACAAAAAGACATAATACTATTAGACAATTACTCTCTAGGACAAATTAATTAAGGGTGACAAAAAAGTTTCAAAACTAAAAAAGAGTGACACAAGTTTTAAATATTGAGTAGGGGTGACAATTTTAAGATTAGTGTTAATGACAATAATTTTAAAGCCCTCAAGTTTTATTATTTACACAAAGATCTCAACCCCATATTTACACAAAGATCCCTACACCATCACCACTACTCCTCCTCCACACCTTTTTTGTTGCCGTCGTCACCTCCTCTTCCTCCATTATCACTATCACTACCATTGCCACCTCTTCCTGATTCACCATTATTTCCTCTCTCTACATAACTATCACCAATTTTATTCTTTCTCCTCTTCCACTGTCGCTATCAATACCACAACAAATGTCATCTTCTCATTCAGCGTCACCACAAGCACCACCACCTCTATTTTTATCATAAATATTATTTTTTCGTGGGCTTCTCCTCCAATCAGATTTTTTTCTAGAAATTAAGTAAGTATCGAAATTGCTGCAGCAATAGTCGAAGTTGCTGCAGCAACTTCGATGGCTGCTGTAACACAGCAACTAATAGTAGTTGTTGCAGCAATTACCGTAGTTGCTGAAGAAACTAATAGTAGTTGTTGCAGCAATTACCGTAGTTGCTGAATTTGCTAAATTATTTCTTCATTCATTTTTAAAAGAAATCAAAAAATTTCTTTTCAAACTTTTCAATTTCTTTTTATAAAAATAGTCCATGAAAATTAAAAAAGAAAGAACGAAATGAAAGAGAAAAAAAAAAGAGAAGATGGAAGATGAGGAAAATCTATAGAGAAAAAAAATAATAAGAAGAAGAAGATGGGGTGAAAGAAAAAGAAGAAGAAAGATTGAAAAATAAGAAAAAGGGGGAAATTTTAAATTTTAAATTTTAAAATTTGAAATTTGGAGTTGGAGAACTTTTTAAAATATTAATTTTTTTTTAAATTACACTTTGCATCCTAATTAACTTAATCACAATTTAAATGAAGCTTTGATCTTAGCTAGTCAAAGTTATCACCGTTTTTAATGTAAAGATATTTTTGTCACCTCCCACTTAATTTTGTCCTCTCTCTAGTGAAATTATCACGATTGATTATGTAAAGTTAAAGGATAATGTATCAGATACTTACAAAAGGTCTAACTAGAGATGTAGTTGAAAGATCTTCAAGAAGAATAGATTTAAATCCTAGGACAAGTCACCATGGTGGCAACTCACGTAGTAGACTGAAGATCTTAAGAATTAGGTTCAAGGAGATCAAAATTATGCATGACGGTTCAATATTGTCAAATAACTCATTCCATTCTCATAATGAAGACAATGTTCCAAAAAAGGGGATAAAGCACTAAGGTTTAATGTTTTTTTAATGATTTTTAAATTTGACAGGATATGACCAAATAATTTATTTATAGAATTAAATACTTAAAAATCACTTATGTAAGTGTGAATGGTAAGTTGCTTCAAGGAGAATGATAGTAAAGACTGATTCTCTATGCACACATAAAATCAAGCGGTGTTCATGAATAAAATGAATAAAATCTTAAGACCTATAGATAGTTAAAGGTTAGTTGTGTGACTTGTATTGTTTAGGTGTACAATAAAGTTTGACGGCTCAAAGATATCATTTCTACCGATTGATCGAGTGCATCCAATATAAGTTTGAAAAGTTTCAAAGAAAAATCTACTTATCTAGATGTAATTAATCTTTACTTGTAAATCACACACTTGTTTGTATATTTTTTATCCTATAGTCATTTCTCATTCACCTGGGAGATTATTGTGTTTTTATTATTGAAAAATGGAGGAAAAGTGAAATGTTCTTTAGTTTTTTTAGAAGACGCATTTCTCCCACATTTGTAGTGGAAAGAAACTTTCATGTGCTTAAGTATAAAAGCACTTCGTCATGGCGTTAAAGGGTTAAGAAGAAGGTATGCCGCGCGATGCTGTCGTCATTACTTGATTGGCTCGGCTTTGAATTTAAATTTGTCAAATGATTGATTGACAGATTATCTTTTTGTATAATGTTTATTTATATTTAATTGTTTAACAATTATTAAATCCAAAATTATGACCTGAAATTTTTCTTCCATGTGCAGCCGCTCAAAGCGTTGTGCAGACCACACACGGAATGCACAATGAACAGACACATCTATTCAATCAGTTCAATAACTTTTATGGTACAGACGGTTATGCGGCCGCACACGGCGATGTGCAGAATACACATGCTCCTCACAATCCCACGTCTCTGATGTCCAACTTACTGGTTTGGATGTGTGGCTGAAGCACGGCCGCACAAGGCCATTTGCAGTCTGTACATGCCCGGCACACTAGAACCAGTGCAATTTTTTGGAATTGCTTTCTGAAGCAGTACCTGTTAGCTATAAAAAATATATGATTGTTCCTCAAAATTATTGAGAGCATAATTTTTATGTACTTCTACATTTCTTCTTAAAAGTTCAAGTGTAATTTGTTGTTTTTGAGTGAGTTCACCGTTCATTAGAATTAGAGGTACCACTAATAATGTAAATTTTTCTATCATGGGAAGAGTTATTCCATAAGTACTTGAGGAAACTAACTTTCTTAAGAATACACTGTAAATTCAGTGGTGTTGATTTTCATCTTTTTATTTTTTGACTATTTTCTTAAGTCAGTGGCGGAGCCAGATTTTTGGTTAAACAAGTTCATATTTTTCCTTGGGCAAAGAACTGTTTAAAAAACAAAGAAAATAAAGCACTGCTGCACCTGCTAAGGTCAAACCCGGGTCTTTGATTCAGAAATGCACACTCTTGACTACTGGACTATGCTTCTCTAGCTTGTTCAAGGGTGTGCAACAACATGTATATAACCATAAATATCTATATTTAACCTATATACTCAAAAAAAATTTCCGACGAAGGGTGTTCATCTAACCACCCTTCATTGGCTGTAGCTCCGCCACTGTCTTAAGTAGTCTGAATTTTGCTTTGCCATTCATATTATTTTTTAATACAAATTCATGAATAACGACTAACTCTTACTTCTTCTTCTACCAATTAGAGACCACCCATTTGTCTCAAGTGAGTGTGAAAGTGGTTCTCTCTTCTTTTTAGCAAAAATAGTTGTGAAGAATTTGTATGCTCCTCTCTATTGTATCCCTTTTTCTATTTCTCTCTAAATTCATGCATTTTGTGTTCTGTTATATTACAAATCTGACTTTAAACACAGAAAAAGAAAAGGCTAAACCCATCGATAGGATCTCAAACTTGTCCTGAAAATTCACTTAAACCCCTCAACTAAGGCTTGTACTTATCACACTCCTCAAGTGCTAAAATTGATACCTATTAGGCACAAAATGCTGATTTGGCAAGGAGAGTGTGTTACACTCTCCTTGGGCGCGTGAACAGTAGATTAAATAATATTTTATTTTTTTAAATTAAAAAACTTATATTTAAATCATTTTATTAATATTATTTTTAAGTATTATAATTTCTTACTAAAAAAAAAAAAAAAAAGCACCCCGAACCCCCTTCATCATCTTCTAAGAGACATGCTATATCTAAAAATATCTAAAAATATAAAAAAAAAAAAAAAACACCCCGAACCCCCTTCATCATCTTGCATGACTTGTTTTTTTTCTTCTCCTCGTAAGAGACATGCTATATTTAAAAATATCTTTTGCTCCTCAGGCTCTAACCCATCATAACTTATTTTGAGTGTTTTAACAATTTCTAAACTAGAATTTTTTTTTATTTTCACTATGGTGTTTGTCCACTGAGTTAGGTCTTTATTATTACGTAACAAAGATCCCCACACCTTGAGGGCTAAAGGAAGGCCTTTAGCATGATGTACTACCTCCAACGAGAACTTCATAAAACATTCATCTGGAATTACTTTTCCAAAAGCATATCGATTGAACAATTGCATAGCTTCATGATCAGGTAGTGTAGGCACTTCATTTATTGCATCATCATTCTTTATTAGATCTCTATCTCTAGTTGTAACAACAACTCTGCTGCCACTACCAAACCAACCAAGATTGTCTGCTAAATACTCCAAATGATCACTATGATCTATGTCATCAAGCACAATTAGCACCTTCATAGAACAAAGCCTGCTTGGAATCATGTACTTCCCATCATACTTATTATTGACGTAATCATCTTTTTTCCTTAACAGTTCTGAGAGGAGGGTATTTTGTAAGGAATGCAGTTGATACTTCTTTGCATTTTCTTTAACATCCACAAGAAAACAAGCAGCTGTAAATTGATAAGATAGAGTATCAAAGATAGCTTTTTCTACTGTTGTTTTACCAACTCCACCTATTCCCCAGATACCTATAATCCGAACATCATTGATTTCTATCTGAAGCATAGATTTTAGTTTCTCTAAATGAGCATTTATTCCCACAATATCTTGCAAAGAAGATAAAGAATAAGTACTCTTGCATAATTTGGAAGAGATGTGGTCGACAATCTGTAGAATATTCTCTGATTCAATCCTACATAAATAAGAAGATCAATGGTGGAAAATGTGAGAAAGTCAAGTATTAGTAAGTATTTCAAAAATTTTAATGTTCCGGAGGATATTACTCATATAGGAAACATCCTAGTTCATGGTAATAGCAGCAGTCTATAGTTAAAGTACGAAAGTTGCAAACTTAAGTAGGTTGGAGGATTAATATGTATTCTTTCTAACTATGACAAATTTATCGAGTGCTGATACTATGTTACTCATTTTGGAGGTAGAGATTCGTTTTTCTATACGTCTAGACTTCATAAAAGCATCTAAATTTGAAGGAAATTATTCCATTTCTGTTTTCATTAAAATGCAATTATGTGTTGTTACTAACTCACTCGTCATGGATATCATATCCTTTTAAATTTGCGGCAGCAGTTAGGGCAGTCCTACATCTTTGTACCTTTTTCATTCCCTCAACATCATCCTTATACCTCGATTCGTGTTTGGCAAATGCTTCTGCAAAGCTCTCCTTTTGGTTTCGAACATGTGATGGATCAACATCATAGAAAACAGGTATGACTAATTGACCATTTTCGTCCTTGCATTCCATGATCTTCACTAGCTCATTCAAGCACCACCTCGATGTAGAATAATTTTTTGATAAAACAATGAGGGCAACTTGAGACTCTTCAATAACTTTCAAGAGTGCTTCTGGGATCGAATCACCATGCTCTACTCTTTTACCATCTTGAAAGGTAGATATTCCCCTGTTTTTCAAGCCTTCATACAAGTGACCCTTAAATGTTTTTCGGGTATCTGCACCTCTAAAACTTAGAAAGGCATCATACTTCCATCGAGGACAGGGGTTTGAATTACTCACAAAAGAAGAAGATGCCATGGATTTGATTAATTGTCTAGATCTTAAATAAAGAAAAATGAACTGTATGGTCGTGGCAAGTGATCAATTGATGATATTTTGGACAAAGTTATATACAAGAAAGAAGAAATAAAACAAGTACCACCTAAAATATGAGAGCTTCTATGAACATGGATTCTATTAATAATTATTTTATTAATAAAATTATTACAAGTCCAAACATCAATATCCCTCTCTCTCTCTTAGACAAGTTTCCCCAATTGAATTGTTCTTTCTGAGAAAAAATTTGCTCAGTCTTCAACAGGTTGAATTAATAAAAATAATGCAATTTTTTTCTCACCAGACAACAGTTGACTTCCATTGAGATGAAAGGGTTAATTAATAGATATATCTCAACAATTTACGAGTCACCATAAGACAGTTGACTTTGTTTTGATTGAAGAAGTCCTTTGTATCTTCCCACCACTAACACAAGAGTTGACATATCATATCTCTAATCTCTATATTTATTCTCTAATCTCTATCTGTAGGTTATGCAACAACAATAACATATCCAGTATATTCCCATCTGGGAGGATAAAGTGTAAGCAGTCCATACCAGTATCTCAGATAAAGTAGAGAGATGGTTTTCGATAGACCCCAGCTCAGGACATGATATCAAATATAACAAAAAACATAAAAGCACACAACAAACAAGGAGTGACACTCCGCTAGATAATAAAGAATAAGACACCCACAAAGTAGTATTATAATCTTACTATACAAAATCATCAACATCATCATAACACCATGAACGAGAGGCTACAAGACCCTACAGGAACCAATACAAACAATGCACTCTTTCTTACTATTACGCACGTACCCCTACCTATTAGTGTTCTACATAATTCGTGTCCTCCACACCTTCCTATCAAGGGTCATGTCTTCCGTAAGCTGTAAATGCCCCATGTACTGCCTAATAACCTCCCTCCAATATTCTTCGGCCTACCTCTACCCCGCCTAAAACTATCCATAGCCAGCCTCTCATACCTGAACTGGAGGATCCGCATCCCTTCTCATCACATGCCTGAACCAACGTAACCTCACTTCTCACATCTTGTCCTCTACCAAAGCTTCTCCTACCTTCTATCGAATAATCTTATTTCTAATCTTATCTCTCCTGGTAAGACCACATATCCACCATAAAATTCTCATCTCCGCCACCTTAAACTTTTGGATGTGGGAATTCTTAACTAGCCAACATTCCGCTCCATAGAACATAGTCGGATGGACTACCACTCTATAGAACTTACCTTTAAGCTTTAGAGGCACCTTTTTATCACACAAGACTCTCGAGGCGAGTTGCCATTTCAACCATACTGCACCAATACGGTGCGAGACATCCTCGTCAATCTCACCATTCCCCTGTATCATAAACCCAAGATACTTGAAACTCTCCCTCTTTTCAATGGCCTGAGAGTCTAACTCCAACACCATGTCATCCTCATGCAGCAAATCACTAAATTTACATTCAGAGGCGGAGCCAGCCTTCTATTCTGGGGTTCGACCGAACCTCCTTCGACGAAAAAATATACTATTTATACATGATTAAAATTATTTTTTATGTGGTTATAGTAGGTGTTGAACCCCCTTCGACTAAATTTTCTTTGAATATGGAACCCCCTAAGTTGAAATCCTAAGTTCTCTTTGAATATGAAACCCCCTTCATTGAAATCTTGGCTCCGCCTCTGCTTACATTTCAAGTACTCCATTTCAGTCCTGCTCAACCTAAAGCCCTTTGAGTCAAGTGTTTGTCTTCAAACCTCTAACTTATCATTAACTCCACGCCGATTCTCGTCAATCAGTACAACATCATCAACAAATAACATACACTAAGACACCTCTACTTGAATATGTTGCATCAAAACATCCATTACTAAGGCAAATAAAGATGGGCTAAGAGTCGATCCCTAGTGTAAATCAGTCATAATAGGAAAGTGCTCCGACTCTCCTTCTATCATCCTCACATGAGTCTCCGCGCCATTGTACATATCCTGGATCGACCTAGTGTATGCCACGGGCACCCTTTTAATCTCCAAGCACCTCCACAAAATCTTTTTGGGAACTTTGCCATACGCCTTCTTAAGATCAATGAACACTATGTACTAGTCCTTCTTCTTCTCCCTATACTGCTCCACTAACTTGATCATGAGGTGAATCGCCTTAGTAGTTCAGCGACCTGGCATGAAATTGAACTAATTCTCAAAAAACACCCCGATCCTCCTCAGCCTCAACTCCACCATCCTTTCCCATACCTTTATAATATGACTCAATAATTTAATACCCCTATAATTGTTGCAACTCTGAATGTCTCCCTTGTTCTTGTATAATTGAATCATCATACTCCATCTCCAAGCATCAAGTATCTTTGCCGCCCTAAAAGTAATGTTAAATAACCTCGTCAGCCACACCAAACCTGCCCCGTCCGTGCTTTTCCAAAAATCCACTGAAATCTCATCTGCCCCAGCCACTTTACCCTACGCATCTACCGAATCACACCCCTGATATCTTCCACCTTGATACACCTATAATAACTATAATTGCGACACCTCTCTGAGTTTTCTAAATCCCCCAGCATAAAGCCTTTGTCCCTGTCGTCGTTCAAAAGTCTAGGAAATAGGATTGTCACCTCCTCCTAATAAGGGCGTCCTCCACTAACACTTTACCATCCTTCCCCTTGGTACACTTCACTTGGTCAAGATCATGTGCCTTTCGCTCCCTATTCTTAGCAAGATTATAAAACTTTCTATCCCCGTTTTTCTCCTCTAAAGCCGCATGCAAACTCTCAAAAGTTGTCTTAGCCGCTGTAACTACTAACTTAGCCTCCTTCCTAGCTAACTTATACTCTTCCCTATTAGTCTGCTTATCCTCTTCATCTTTTCTTTCCACCAAGTTTTCATACACTACCTTCTTAGTCTCTACCTTTCTTTTAAATTCTTCGTTCCACTATTAGTTCCCTCGATACTTGCCAGAACGGCCTCTTGAGACACCTAACACCTCTCTAGTCGTCTCCCTAATACAATTAGTAGTCATATCCCACATACTATCCACATCCCATCTACTCTCCCAAGCCCCCCTAGTCTTCAAATTCTATTTTATTACCAAAGAACTGGCCAACGTTAAGTTACCCACCTAATTCTGGGTTGCTCCTCCATACCCTTTTTTTTCCATCCTTCTTAATTACCAAGTCCAGCACTAAAAGCTTATGTTGGGTCGAAAGATTCTTTCTAGGTATGACTTTACAGTCTTTACATAGCACTCTATCACCCTCTTTAAGGAGCAAAAATTTTATCTGAGTCTTGGCCACTGAACTATGAAACATAATAAGGTGTTCCTCCTTCTTTGGAAAGCTCTAATTCACTACCCATAATCCAAAATCCCTTGAAAATCCAAAAAAGAAGCTCCTCTTTTATTCTTGTCCCAAAAATAAAACCATCATGTACATCATTATAGTTCTCGGTAAAGACCTAATATGCCCATTGAAATGTCCTCCCACTAACAACTTCTCAGTGCTTGCGACGCCCCTCACCACATCATCAAAAACATCCCAAAAAACCTTATTTTTCTCCTTGTCCAAGCCTACTTGTGGAGCATAGGCACTAATAACGTTCGTCGTAGACCTTCCAATGACCAACTTAATAGACAACAACCTATCACTGACTCTCTTAACCTCTACCACCTACCCCATAAGTTCTTTATCTACTAAGATACCTACCTCATTTCTATGTCTCACGCTACTCGAGTACCACAACTTATACCCATCTACATATCTCGCCTTAGTGCCTACCTATTTAGTTTCCTAGACATAAGTTATACTAACCCTCCTCTTTCTAAGAATCTTCACCAACTTTATAGACTTACCTTGAAGTGTCCCTATGTTCCATGACATAACTCTCAACCTAGAATCACCTTTATCCCACCTATCCCTACTACCTTTCACCTCCAACCCCAGACTCAAACCTAGACCCAACCCTAACCCTGCACCAAACGGAGAACCCGACCCTGAACCTAATCATGATATGACCCTAGTAAACCATATATCACCCCAACCACCACTCAAAAGGATACGATAGAAGAAAATAAAGAAAAGGGAGAAAAAGAACACGACGAGTAAAAGTGTATGTCTAACAACAGCTAAATAAGCAAACAACAACAAATGTGTGGATATATTAAAAAGTGTTAAGGACCTAAGCATTATTGCCTGTTTTAATCAGAGGTTTCAAGTATATTCAATAAAATTAGCTTTTGTACATCACACATGTATCTCATGTGCATCTTGTATGACTTACGCGTATTTTGTGTGCTATAAATACATCTTGTTGTCAGTTACGTGCATCTTGTGCGACTTACGTGTATTTTATGTGCTATAATACATCCTGTTGTCAGTTAGTAAAAATATTTAGAAAAAATAGGGCCTCCAAAATTTGAGGCCTCAAGCCATTGCTTTAGTAACTTTATAGGCGAACCACCCCTGCTAGTTCTTGAAGCTAGTGAGATTATTCCACTAGCTTCACATATAACCAATAGTGGTGCTCTAGAAGCTAGTGAGATCATTCTGTTGACTATAGACACCAACAATGGTGCTCTAGAAGCTAGTGAGATCATTCTGCTGGCTTCAGACATAACCAACAACGATGCTTCAAAAGCCAGTGAGATTATTCTGCTGAATTCCGATCCAAAATCTAGTGAGATCATTCTGCTAGATTCAGACACAGCCAATAGCGATGCTTCAGAAGCTAGTGAGATCATTCTACTAGATTCAGACACAGACAATAGTTGTGCTACAAAAGTTAGCGAGATCATTCTGCTGCCTTCATACACAGCCAATAACGTGCTTAGAATCTAGTGCAATCATCCTACTGGCTTTAAACACAGTCAATAGTAATGCTCCAAAAGCTAGTGATATTATTCCGCTGGCTTCAAACATAACCAATAATGATGCTCTAAAAGCTAGTAAGATCATTCGGTTGGCTTAAGACACAATCAGTAGTGGTGCTCCAAAAGCTAGTGAGATCATTCTGCTAGATTCAGAAATAGCCAATAGCAGTGCTCCAGAAGCTATTGAGATCATTACATTAGCTTCAGACACAGCAAATAGCAGTACTTCAGAAGCTAGTGAGATTATTCTGCTGGATTCAGAAATAGCCTATAGTAGTGCTCCAAAAGCTATTCAGATCATTACATTGGCTTTAGACACAGTCAATAGCAGTGCTCTAGAAGCTAGTGAGATTATTCCACTGGCTTCAGACACAACCAACAGTGGTAATCCAAAAGCTAGTGAGATCATTCTACTAGCTTTAAACACAGCCAAAAATGGTGCTCTAGAAGTTAGCGAGATCATTCTATTGGATTTCACTTCAGAAGCTAGTGAGATTATTCTGTTGTATTCAAACACAGTCAATAGCAATGCTCTAGAAGTTAGTAAGATCATTCTGCTGGATTTAGATACAGTCAATAATGGTGCTCCAGAAACTAGTGAGATCATTATGATGACTCCAGACACAACTAATAGTTGTACTCTAGAAACTAGTGAGTTCATCCCACTGGCATCAGACACAGCCAATAGCAGTGTTCCAGAAGCTACTGAGATCATTCTGCTAGCTTGAGACACAGCCAGTAGCAGTTCTCTAGAAGCTAGTGAGATCATTCCACTAGCTTCAGACACAGTCGGTAGTAATACACCAAAAGCTAGACACATCCAATAACGGTGCTCTAGAAGCTAGTGAGATCATTCTGTTTGCTTCAGACATAGTGAATAGCGTTGCTCCAAAACCTAGAGAGATAATTTTGCTAGATTCAAACACAGTCAATAGTGGTGCTCCAAAAGCTAGTGAGATCATTTTGCTAGCTTCATACATAGCCAATAGCGGTGCTCCAGAAGCTAGTGAGATCATCCCACTGGCTTCAGACATAGGCAATAGAGGTGATCCAGAAGCTAGTGAGATCATTCTATTGGCTTCAGACACAGCTAGTAGCAGTTCTCCAGAAGCTAGTAAGATCATTTTACTGGCTCACACAGTTAGTAGCGGTGCTTCAGAATCTAGTGAGATTATTCTGTTGGATTCAGAAACAGCCAATAGCAGTGCTCCAGAAGCTAGTGAGATCATTCAGCTGGCTTCAAACACAACCAACAGCGGTGCTCCAGAAGCTAGTTAGATCCTTCTGTTGGCTTCAGACACAACCAATAGTGGTGCTACGAAAGAAAGAAATACTGTTGCTCTAGTATTGCAGCATCAAAGGTATATTTTAGTTCTCCCCAAGCTTAACTAGTAATGTGTAAGCCGATATTCTAATAAATTACACCACTTTGTTAAGTAAAAATTTAAGTAGTACATCATTTAACTTGAATTGCAGTGACGAACCGAGTCAATCACGACTTAGAACTGTTGTTGTTAGCAACTTATTGGCATTATTTGGTGGGATAACTATTGGTTATGCCATGAATATTGCAGGTATTTTTCCTCTGTTATTGCTAGTAGTTTGGTCTTTAAAGCCTCATATGTGCTCAAAAAATGAAACCATTGATGAGAGATATAGGAATCCGACAATTAATCAGTTCAATCAACTTGTTTCATCATTTACAATGTTAGTAATCAGAAATGGTCAATATCCCTTCATGAGGATGTGCAAGACCAAATTATGTTCCTTTATTAGTGTTAACTTCCATTGGTTTTTCATGTCTTCCTTTTTAAATTTCTTATCTGATGTCTGTTACTGTATCGGGGTGCTGATTGATTCGGATCGGTGTCTCGTGTAATTCCCATCAACCTGGGGAAGTGAAAAGTGAAACTCCAACATATTGAACCGGAATCCCAAACCAATTCTTACAACAAAATACCTGTAGAGGACGCCTCCTTGCCTCTCTGTTTTAGAACTTACAAACAAACTGAGTAAGTCTCCAATTCACTATCCAACACATTTTGTCTCTGTTAGGTATCTCTCTCTCTCTATATATATATATGTGTGTGTGTATGTATGTATATATATATATATATAGTCTCTGTTAGGGATACTGTGAAGAAGAGTCCTTTCGATGTATAGCCACACATGTCGTAAATCTACACTCAGAATACTGGAGCTAAATGCCATTAAATTCCCCTGTTAGACTTTGCAAAGCTTACTCTTTTGAGAAAAAGTAGTACAACCACAACCACCTAGCTCCAACAGTGAAAATAGTGTGACAGAGGATGGTGAATGACCTTTCTCTGATTTAGTTGGGTCTCTTTTGTAGTTTCTTAGACTTGCTATGACAACTCACTAGTTTTTGTGCTAAAGGGGACTAGACATATAGTTTTTGATTTGAAGTAACATGTACTGAGTCAAGAAATTTTTTCCTTTGGACCATATAGTTTTTGCCCTATCTATATCCCCTTTACCTACTGGTTAATAGAACTATATTTCCTCAAGACAAATGTTTTTAGATTTGTTTAGTATAATACCCTCCCCATTTCAATCTATTTATTTGGTTTTAAGATGACACGAAGTTTATAAAAGTAAAGAGATTCTTGAATCATGTGGTCATAAATTAAAGATATTAGAATGTACAAAATAGTTTATTAATCTTATGGTCATAAACATGACACATGAGAAGTTCTAAGGAGTTTCCAAAAAAGAAATTTTTTTTTTTTTTAAATGAATTAAAAAGGAAAGACAAATAAATTGAGAAAGGAAGAAATAGTAAAGTAGTACTAAAGTTTGCTATTGGAAAATGGTAAATTGATTATCAATCTCAGTAGTTGTCTTGGATGGGCACCGTCTGGGGTAGTGTAGTAAAGAGGCAAGAAGAGTCTCTGTTAGGCAAAATATGTGTGGATTGATTAGTGCGTATATGTATGTCTCTAGTGTGGAAAATTAGGGAGCGTGCGAGCCATACCACCCATACAGTCCAGAGAATTTACAATTGTATGAAAGTGTAGCAGTGTTGTAGGAGAAGAAAAAGAGAGATCTTTGATTGAAAAAGGATAATTTCTACAATACATTATCCAGTCCGAGCCAAATGAAATTTCAAATTAAAGATATTATTTACAGGACCTCTAGAACCCACAAAGATCATATCTGCCAGTTCCATTTAAGGTCAAACTTTGCTCCTAAGTTGTTGATCTGGGACAGATTGTATGAATAGTAAGGAGTTCTTTGCCATATCTAGAAGCAAGTCTAGCTTTCCAAATCCATTTACATGGGGAGAATTGATTTCATAGTCCATATAAACCCACCTTGAAACGACAACAAACACAATGTTTTGAAGCAAACAATTCCTAACTTCACTAAACTTTTATGTAGTTAAATATGATTTAGGTGGTACTGTTGGGTTCTAAGATAATGTGTGAATGGTAAACGGAGGGAACAAATTGGAGGAAAAGTGAAGTTTCACTTAAGAAAGTCAAGTTCTCCCACATTGGTGGGAGAAAGAAAATTTCTTCTATTTATATTGAGAAACACTCTTTCATGGGATTAGTGAGGAAAGAAGAATAGATATCTAGCGCCATCTAAAAATCCAATGAAAATGCTTTTTCTTCATCTGCGGACACTTTATTTTGATAGTTCATTTGACAATTCATTTGAACTTGTGTTTAAAGGTGTTGAACTTCATTGTAGTTCTTGAAAGTTATTCTTAAACTTAGTGTTGAAGTTGGTATTGAAACATACTGATTTTGTATCCGTAAACAATAATCTTAAGGAATTTACTATAATCTGTATTGTTTGATTTCTGGAGATTAACGCTTATTATTTTCTCCTTGTTTGAATTTAATAGTCATTTGAAGATATAAAAACTTCATCACTAGTTAAAATTCATTCGATTGACGATTAGAAGAACATAAAAACTTCATCGTTAAACTAGAAACAAGATGGTGCTTAAAGTTTTAAAACTTTTAGAGTTAGTATTCTGACATACTAAATTGGTTGTCTTTTTGTGACAACAAAATGTCTGCTGAAAGTTGTGCAACTGATGAAAGGGAAAGTGTAGTAGCAACAACTGTTGCTACGACAAGCCGTACAAGTGTTACGCCCGCAATGGTACCTACGGAGAAACCTAAAAAGTTTTCGAGTGTAGACTTCAAATGTTGGTAGCAATAGATGTTCTTCTACTTGACGACTCTAAGTCATCAAAGTTTCATCTCTGAAAATATTTTATAATTTCCCGAAGAGACACCGGACAAGGAACGTTGTATAGTAATATGTTACATCCTGGGTTTTTGCCCTTAGAATTTTTCCTGGAATTCTGTTCTCCTGACCCAATACAACTCATAGGTACGAGCCGCATGTTGGGGTACGAGTGGTATGGTCCTATCATATACTGACCAGTAATGGTTGATAGGATAGATGGGTTACTGGAATGGGTATGACTTAGGATATATGAGTCGTATGGTTGGGTACGAGTCTTATCTTTTACTCGTATAGGGGGCAGTGTTCTATCCCTTTGGTATTATATTCTGTCAAGGATACGGATGGAAGGTACGGATCATATGCTATGGATACGACTTGGTTGGATAAGTTGTATACTAGACAGTGTTGGTGTAAAACCCCACAAAATTCTAGTCATTTTAGTCCTATACAGTATGCCAAAAGAGGTCCCAGACTTAGAAAATTTTAGCTAAGTGTCAAGACTTAGAATTATTTTTAGCCTTTGAAATTGGAGGACCTTATTTTCGAGCTTTCCAACCTTAGTATGTTGATTTTCAAGTTGATTCATTATTAGGGTCAATTGTAGGTTATCTCAGGTGAGTTTTGGATTTTTTGGACCAGCGTAAGGGTGAGTTTGGATGTTCAAAACAACAAGGGGTTGCGATAGGACCGTACCGCAAGGGCCAGTTGACCCAGGCTCAGGGTTGCACTGCGAGGGCTGCTTAACCCGAGCAAGGGTCACATCGTGATAGTTGCTTGACCCAAGCAGGGGTCGCAACGCGATGGAGACCCTGTCCAACAAATTCTATTCGGGTTTGTGGGGGGAAATGGATCATTTTCCCCTTATATTATTCAGCCTTAACACAAAATTTGATATACTAAAGGGCAAAATTCATTCTTTATTCACAAATCCTCTCAAGAAAGAAGCCCTAGTTCATCAAGCTCAAGCTCAAGTTCCAAGAAATCCCTAATAATCTTCACGAATTCCATCGTTCAGGTATGTTAGGTGTTCATCCTTGGGTTTGCTTCCACCCTTGGAGTTCAAGAATCCTTTTTAAAACTACAAGTTTATTGATTTCATGATTTACATGTTTGAATTAGATTGTGTTCATGTATGTATTATTGTATGGTTTTCAAATCAAGATTCGTACAAGTTTCAAATAAATTAAATAGCAAGTATGTAGAATCATGTGATCCTCATGTTAAACCCTTGAATTTGTAAGTTGAATGTTGTAGCCATGATGTTTATATCTTAATGATTTCTATGTGTTAATTATGCTCCCCAAGTGTTTGATAGAATTCCTTTGTAAATTGAGTAGTGAATTCATGACATGTTATCATGTGGTCCCAGTAATGTACAAGTTCATGCCTCTCAAATGTTTGACAAAATGTCTAAGTGAATGCATAGTGGACAAGTAACTAATGTAATGCCTTTAAGATTTTTCCATATTTTACTATTGATGCTCTCTAGTCTTAGGGGTATTCAATACCCGACAATCTAGCCGTTTAACTAGAATTATAATAGCTACAGAATAGTCTTAGTAATATCATGAACAGTAGTACTTAGTCAGTTACAGAAATCAGTTAATCAGTCAGTTAATACGATCAATAATAGTTC
Source organism: Capsicum annuum (assembly GCF_002878395.1). Classification (NCBI taxonomy): domain Eukaryota; kingdom Viridiplantae; phylum Streptophyta; class Magnoliopsida; order Solanales; family Solanaceae; genus Capsicum; species Capsicum annuum. Next base: position 8,968,883 of record NC_061122.1, read on the forward strand.
AGTCAAGCTTAGTACAGTCTAGTGATCAATTCAATGTTTATTCAGTTGGGAGTAGGATTCAGCACCGAGCGAACACAGGGATGAGGGCATTCCTACCAACAATGGGTTTGACCCTTAGTAGCCGTCCTTGCATTACAGAACCATATATATAATTCAAAAGTCTTCCTGCCAAATTAGGGTTGACCAAACATTGTTAGTAACCCTTGGCAAGGTGCTAACACCATTCCAACTAGGGTCACAGTTTGGGCCCCAACTTAGTTTATAATTGGGGTATGTCGGTTAGATGAACACTCCCACTGTTACAGTTTCAGTATTCGATACTCAGTAATCAGTATTTAGTCTTAGTATTTAGTAAAGAACTCAAATAGTTCTACAGAACCATGGCTATCAGTTATTTAGCCATCAGAATTCAGCACTTTAGTATCAGTCTAAACTATTAGTTATTAGTATTCAGTTACCAGAACTCAGAACTTCAGTTTCAGCCTAATTCAGGAAGATGCTATATGCACAAGTATTGCATACTTAGCATGTTCAGTAGTTACAGTTTTGCATGTACTCTCATTCAGTTACTTTATGATGTTCATTCATTCAGTTATCATCTCATACGTATAAACCCATGTTTACCACCCTACCTTACTTAGTTTACCAGTACATTCCACGTTCTGGCGCATACTCTTTCTTTGTGCTATGATGTCTCATATCATAGGTTTGTATACTCATGGTCCTGATTGTACTTAGTAGCTCAGACTATCAACAACAGATACATTGGTGAGTCCTTATATTTCGAGGATAGAGTTTATTTATCTCAGCATTCCAGTTAGTTCAATAGTCAGAGTTAGTTGGGGATTTGTCACATCAACTCCATATTCAAACAGTTAGAGGTTTTCAGACTAGCATAAAAAGATATTTAGTTTTTTGAATTTTATTATCAGTATATTCAGTTATTTTTTCAGTATTTTGAGAACCTTATGGCATTTTCAGTTATACTTCCATGTATAATTTTCAGTATTATTATTTAGTGCTCACAATAGGTACCAGTCATGGGTTAGCTTGTGATCCTGCGGGGTCGTAAGCACCATATGGCGTCCAGGGTGTAGACTTGAGGCATTACAATCTTGGTATTAGAGCCTAAGGTTCAACATAGTCCTAGGGATTCTGAAAGACGCGTCAAGTAGAGCCTTGTGGATGGGTGTGTAGCGCGCCACACTTATGGACAGGAGGCTATAAGGCATTTTTAGGAAAATTTTCCTTCTTTCAGTGTTCATATTGTGAGAGTGAGCATGTGCTCAAGTTAAACTCTCTATCTAATCCAATTTTTCCTTCAATTTACAGAACATGCCTCTCAAAAGATTAATGGAAGAAGAACTGGAAACCAGCCAGCACCTCCGCCCATTTAGGCAGATCCTCTGGATGAGCATGTATCTCACACAGAATTTAGAGCAGCTTTTACCACTCTAGCTCATTCTCTGGTAGCCCAAAATAAATGCCCAACTATTGTTCAGGCCAACCCAGTGGCCAATACTGCTGTAGCTAGAATTCGGGACTTCACCCGAATGAATCTTCCATTATTTTTAGGGTCTAAGTCTTAAGAGGATCCACAGGAATTCCTTGACATGGTGCAGAAGGTAATAGATATTATGGGGGTAACCACTAGTGAGAGTGCTAATTTAGTTGCCTATCAGTTGCAAGATGTATTTCATACATGGTTTAAGTAGTGGAAGGCAGATAGGGCCGTAGATACAAGGCCTATAGAATAGGAAGAGTTTGTTACTGCATTTCTAGATAGGTTTTTCTTGTTGGAATTGACTGAGGTCAAGGTTTTAGAGTTTATTAACCTAAAGTAGGGCATCATAATAGTGAAGTAGTATTCTCTCAAGTTTACTCAGTTAGCTAGATATGCTTCTCATATGGTAGATGATACCAGATCTAAGATGAGTAAGTTTATGTCTGGTATGTCTAACAGTGTGTTTAAGAAGTGTAGGACCATAACGTTGATTAAGGATATGGACTAAGCTAGGTTGATGGTCCATGCTTAACAGATAGAAGAGCAGAATACTAAGGAGAAAGAGGGGAAGAGCAAGAGGGCTAGAACAGATAGCTTTAACTTCACTCAGCCTAAGTCAGAGAGTGGTAATCATTCTCAATTCCACACAAAATCTTCAGTTCCAGCTCCGTCCTCAACCAGTTATCCGATGCCTAAATTTAGAAATGGTAATAAGGATAGGGCGCTAGGCTCTAAATCTCAGAGTATTGTTAGCAGTGCCCGAACAAATTTTCTTTATCAGAAGTATGGCAGAAACCATCAGGGTGTCTACAGAGCTGGCAGTGATGTATGTTTTGGATATGGCAACCCAGGCTATAGGGTCTGAGAGTGTCCTCAAGTGGGTTTGTAAAGTCAGCATAATCGTCTCCTAGATCCGTTAGGCCTCCCGTCTTAGCGGGGTGCCACTTCCAGTGCCACCAGTGGGTAATGCCCAAATAGGCTCTATGCACTTCAGTCCCTAAAGGATTAGGAAATTTCTCCTAATGTGATCACTGGTATGTTACAAGCTTACCATTTATATGTTTATGCTTTGCTAGATCTAGGGGCTTCTTTATCCTTTGTAACTTCTTATATAACTGTTGACTTTGAAGTTAGTCCCAAAATCCTAGCAGAGTCCTTCTCAGTCTCTACCTCAGTGGGTAAGTCTATCATAGCCCGGCGGGTATACAGGAACTTTTTGATTATGGTATCTTATAAAGTCACTTCAGCAGACTTAGTAGAGTTAGAGATGACAGATTTTGACGTCATTCTCGGCATGGATTGAATCCATTCATGCTATGCTTTAGTTGACTACAGAAATAGAGTTGTCTATTTTTAGTTCCTAAATGAACCTATCCTAGAATGGAGGGGTAGTACTTTAGCACTTAGGGGTCAGATTGTTTCATACCTTAGAGCGAGAAAAATGATATCCAAGGGGTGTGTCTATCATCTCTTTCGAGTTAAAGATTCTAGTTTTGAGACTCCTAATCTTGAGTTACTTCCAGTAGTAAGTGAATTTCCAGATATATTTCCCAAAGATCTTCCCAAAATTGCTCCTGAAAGGGAAATTGACTTTGGAATAGACCTTCTTCCTGATACTCAACCCATCTCTATTCCTCCATACAGAATTGCTCCAGCGGAACTCAAAGAGCTAAAATAACATTTGAAGGATCTCCTAGATAAGGGATTCATCAGGCCTAGTGTCTCCCCGTAGGGTGCACTAGTTCTATTTATGTGAAAGAAAGATGGTTCTCACAGAATATGTATTGACTACCATAAGTTGAACAAAGTCACAGTCAAGAACAAATACCCACTTCCCAGAATTGATGACTTGTTTGACCAATGTTAGGGTGCCAGTTACTTTTCTAAGATTGATCTGATATCAGGCTATCATCAACTCAGAGTCAGAGAATGTGACATTCCAAAAATAGCTTTCAAAACTCGGTATGGTCACTTCAAATTTCTAGTCATGTCATTTGGTCTTACCAATGACCCAACAGCTTTCATGGACTTGATGAACAGAGTGTTCAAGCAGTACTTTGACATGTTCATTATAGTCTTCATAGATGACATTCTTGTATACTCCCGCAGTGAACATGATCACGCAAACCATCTCAGAATAGTATTGTAGACCCTCAGAGCCCATCAGTTATTTTTCAAATTTGGTAAATGTGAATTTTGGCTAAGGTTAGTATCTTTCCTTGGCCATATAGTTTCCAGTGATGGCATTGGAGTTAATCCTCAAAAGACCAAAGTAGTGAGAAACTGGCCTAGACCCATCTCTCCATCAGATATCAAGAATTTCTTAGGGTTGACTGGCTATTACCAATGTTTTGTTAAAGGATATTTGTCTATTGTATCCCTCATGTCCAGACTGACCCAGAAGCAAGTTAAATTCCAGTGATCAGATTTTTGTGAGGAGTTTTTAGGAGTTGAAAACTCAACTCACTACAACCCGATTTTGACTTTGCCTGATGGTTCAGATGGATTTGTTGTGTATTGTGATACTTCCAAAGTAATTTTGGGTGTGTTTTGATGCAGAAGGGTAAGGTTGTGGCCTATTCCTCTAGACAGCTTAAGTCTCATAAAAAGAATTATCCCATCCATGATCTTAAATTAGTAGCTGTTATGTTTGCTTTAAAGATTTGGAGGCATTATTTATATGGGGTGTATGTTGATGTGTTCACAAACCACAAAAGCCTGCAATTGTGTTTTCTCAGAAAGACTTGAACCTATGTCAGATAAGGTGGTTAGAGTTGTTAAAAGATTATGACATGAGTGTTCTTTATCATCTGGGCAAGGCCAATGTAGTGGAAGATGCTCTCAGTAGATTGTCCATGGGTAGGGTTGCTCACATTGAGGATGGTAAGAAAAAGTTAGTTCAGGAAGTTCATCAGCTTGCCAGGCTAGGTGTTTGTTTGGTTGATTCAGCTGAGAGTAGTGTTTGGGTGCCGAACAGTTCAAAATCATCTTTAGTTTCTGAGGTAAAATAAAAGCAAGACAGAGATCCCAGTTTAGTTAAGCTGAAAGAATCAGTCAGAGATCAGAAAGTAGAAGTTTTCTCCCAAGGGAGAGATGGTGTGTTGCATTGCTAGGGTAGATTATGTGTTCCATGTGTGGATGGCGTGAGGCAGTGGATTCTTGCAAAAGTGCATGGTGCGCATTACTCAATTCATCCAGGGGCCACAAAGATGTACCGTGACCTGCGGGAAATCTATTGATGGAGTGGGATGAAGAGAAACATTATAGAGTTTGTAGCTAAGTAATCTACATACCAATAGGTGAAGATTGAGCACCAAATGCCTAGTGGGTCTATGCAGGAATTCTGTATCCCTACTTGGAAGTGGGAGGAAGTGAACATGGACTTTGTGATGGGTTTGTCTTGTACTCATCGTCGGTATAATTCAATTTGGGTCATCGTGGAAAGGATGACTAAATCAGCCTATTTCTTTCTAGTTTATACCTTTTACTTAGTCAAGAACTAAGCCAAGCTCTATATTAGAGAGTTGGTTAGATTTCAAGGTAAGCCATTTTCCATCATTTCAGATAGAGGTACGTAGTTCACCTCTCATTTTCGAAAAGCCTTCCAAAAGGATCTTGGTACCCAAGTTCACCTCAGCACAGCCTTTCACCCTCAGACAGATAGTCAAGTAGAAAGGACCATTTAGACCTTAGAAGATATGTTGAGAGCGTGTTATTGACTTTAAGGGCAGTTGGGATGACCACTTACCCTTGATTGAGTTCGCGTATAATAACAACTATTATTCTAGTATTCAGATAGCTCCGTTTGAGGCACTTTATGGGAGGAGATGTAGGTCTCTGATTGGTTGGTTTGAAGTAGGTGAGGCCGCAGTAGTAGGGTCTAACTTAGTGTTTGATTCCTTAAAGAATATGCAGTTGATCAGAGAAAGGCTTAGACATCAAAGAGCCGACATAAATCTTATGCAGATATGAGAAGAAAAGATCTCGAGTTTGAGATTGACGACTTTATGTATTTGAAGATCTCTCCTGTGAAGAGAGTGAAGATATTTGGCAAGAAGGGGAAGCTTAGTCCCTGATATGTTGGTCCTTATAAGATTCTCAGTCATTTCGGTAAGGTATCTTATGAACTTGAGTTGCCTTCAGACTTAGCATCAGTGCACCCAGTGTTTCATGTCTCCTTTCTAAAGAAGTGCATTGGTGACCCAGCAGTTGTAGTCCCTATAGAGAGTGTAGGTATTTAGAGCAGTCTCTCTTATGAGGAAATTCTAATCGAAAATATTGATCATCAGATTTGCAGACTAAGGAACAAAAAAGTTTCTTTGGTCAAAGTTCTTTGGCGAAATCAGTTAGCTGAGGGAGATACTTGGGAAGCAGAAGCAGATATGTAAACCAAGCATCCTCACCTTTTCTCTGCAAACTCAGACTCAGCCTAAGGTAATAGTCTTTCTTAGATTTACTATATTCCATGTTCAGTTACAGCTGCATAGCATTCTCATATCATTCATGCATTCATGAAATAGTTCAGCCACATATCTCCAGAATTCAGTCATGCTTCAGCTATGTGTAGGTACATTTTCTCAGTTACTCTCAGTTCATTCATCCTCATTCAAGGATGAATATTTCCAAGGGGGAGATATTGTAAGATCCTATAAAATCCTAGTCATTTCAGTCCTATACAGCATGCCAAAAGAGGTCCCAAACTTAGAAAATTTCAGCTAAGTGTCAAGACTTAGAATCATTTTTAGCCTTGAAATTGGAGGATCTTGTTTTCGACCTTTTCGACCTTAGTATGTCGATTTTCAAGTTAATTCATGACTAGGGTCATATATAGGTCATCTCAGGTGATTTTTAGATTCTTTGGACTAGCGTAAGGGTCAGTTTGGATGTCCAAAACAGCAAGGGGTTGTGATAGGGCCGCGCTGGTTGACCCAGGCTCAAGGTCGCGTCACGAAGGCTGTTTGACTTGAGCAGAGGTCGTGTCGCAATGGTTACTTGACCTAAGTAGGGATCGCGACGCGATGGGGACCCTGTCCAGCAAATTCTATTCGGGTTTATGGGGGGAAATAGGTCATATTCCCCATACATTATTCAACCTTAACACAAATTTTGATATCCTAAATGCCAAAATTCATTATTTATTCACAAAATCCTCTCAAGAAAGAAACTCTAGTTAATCAAGCTCAAGATCAAGTTCAAATAAATCCCCAATAATCTTCACGAATTCCATCATTCAGGTATGTTAGGTGTTCATCCTTCGGTTTCCTTCCACCCTTGGAGTTCAAGAACCCTTTTAAAACTACAAGTTTATTGATTTCATGATTTACATGTTTGAATTGGATTGTGTTCATGTATGCATTGTTGTATGATTTTCAAATCAAGACTCATACAAGTTTCAAGTGAATTAATTAGAAAGTATGTAGAATCATGTGATCCTCATGTTAAACCCTTGAATTTGCAAGTTGAATGTTGTAGCCATGATGTTTATATCTTGATGATTTCTATGCGTGTTAATTATGCTCCCCAAGTGTTTGACAGAATGCCTATGTAAATTGAGTAGTGAATTCATGACATGTTATCATGTGGTCCTAGTCATGTATAACTTCATGCCTCTCAAATGTTTGACAAAATGTCTAAATGAATGCATGGTAGACAAGTAACCAATGTAATGCCTTCAAGATTTTGCCATGTTTTACTATTGATGCTATCTAGTCCTGGGGGTATTCAATACTCGAAAGTCTAGTTTTCAACTAGAATTATAGAAGCTACAGAATAGTCTCAGTAATATCATGAATAGTAGTACTCAGTCAGTTATAGAACTCAGTGATCTCAATCCAGTTTAGTCAGTCAATACAATTAGTAATAGTTCAGTCAAGCCTAATACAGTCTAGTGATCAGTTCAGTGTCTATTCAGTTGGGAGTAGGATTCAGCATCGAGCAAACCCAGGGATGGAGGCCTTTCTGCCAGTAAAGAGTTTGACCCTTAGTAGTAGTCCCTATGTTACAGAACTATGTAGCCAACGTAGGGTAATACATCCTCCTGCCAGATTAGGGTTGACGCAACCATATATATAATTTGTCACACCCCTTTTTTCAACTCCGGAAAAGATTCGATTTTAAGGTTCGAAAGGATTTTTATTATTAAAGTGACAAAAATAGGAATTTATTTTGAAAAGAACTTTTATTTAAATTTTTCATTCAGAATCACCACTTGGCATAATCCGGTGTGCCAAGTCACCTTCGAAAAATCCTTTTCAAAATGGTTTTGACTTTATAACTGACTAGTATGAGAAAAGAGATTCCAGCTAAGGAATTCTGTTGACCGAGGGGAAGGTGTTAGGCACCCCTCGGTCCCATGGTTTAACCATGATCGCTCGGTGGATTATATCGGCTAATTCGACACTAAGAGTGTATAAACCACATAAACACACAAAAACAAGCAAACAAACAAATCAAACAAAAATTCAAACCAAAATATAGTCCAGTCCGAATTATACAGTACCAAAAATAAAAATAAAAGATGCCGAAATAAAAATCCTATTCTAAACTAATCCTAGACTAAGCATCAATGCCTTACCCGATGCCTCGGGCCTTGATCATGAACCGCCTTTGCATACATAGTATGTCGAGGCATCCCCCGGTGAATAAATACAATTCCTTCAGGTAATTCCCCGATAAATGAATATAATTTCAATTTCATGCGATAAACTAGAAAAAATATCCAACAAATATTCCAAACACTCTAACAATTCACCAAATCTAAATTTGCCTACCCGAGCCTACTGTTTGCCTACCCAACTCGACCTATCATGGCACTATCACGATCGACAGCGTCCATGAATCAAAACAACAATAAATCAAAATTAATCCTAATTCATTTTAGTAATTTTTTAATTCGCGCCCCAAACAACAAATTTGATTTATCAAACGAGAGACCATTTCACCATACAAGCCATAATCAAGGGACCAACCAAGAATAAAATCAAACAGACATTCATCACCAACAGGGATCAAATCAACACACGATATTCAATCCAACACATCAAATATAGTAAACAATGAAATGAAAGAGAAAAAGAGTAGAATTGGACCTCAAAAGATTTTGATTGATTTAAGAAATGAAATAAGAGCCGTCCCGAAGGCTTGAAGAATACCACAATCTCAACAATGATCCAACTCCAACATGATAGTCTTCAAAATCCAATTCGAATCCTCGAAACCACGAAGAACAGTGAGCCCCAAAAAAATGAGAATCATAAGAAAACCAAGAAAACTACATGCTCGAAGCTCCGATGAACTCGAATAGTCGCAAATATCAACGAGAAAGGCTGATTTTGATGTCTTTTAGTGTTTTCTGGCTAGGTTAGCCAAGAAACCACCAGAAAAAATGGAGAAATTTAGGGATTTACGAGTTGGGTCATTCGTTTCAGCGTTACCCGAAATTGGATGGAGCTGACAAACTCTGACGAGCTCAGAAGGAATAGAACTAGAAAAATCAAATCAAATTTTGAGCAGAAATGACACTTTTTCCAATGGCAAATTACCGAAACAGTCTACCACCACCAGTTCTCTCTCTCTCTCTCCTTATTTTCACTCTCTCTTTCTCCGATCTATCTCAATTTCTCCTTCTCCTGACACCCCGATATCTATCTCTCATGTCATTTTCCTGCCATCCCTCTCTCTATTTATCTTCTCTCAATTCACTCTCTTTTAACTTTCCTTTCCCTCCTTTACTATGTAGTATGTGTGTATCGAGTGGGGAAGAGGTTTGTTTCCGTTGAGCTCGAATGGACAAAAAAATGGAGTCCATATTTTGGTCCTTTCTCCCTATAAATTATGTGTGTCCCCTTTTTTGTCAACTGTGTGTGAATATATCTATGGAGAAGATGATGAATGAAGGGTGTATTGTTCTTGATGAATCAAAAAAATGAAACCAAAAATGGAGCTTCTTCCTTGGAAAAACGAAGAAGATGATACTCCGTTTGTTCTTTTATGGAAAATGATGATGATCGACCCCTTTTTTCTGTATTTTCATGTATATATGGATGGATTATTTGGTATAGATGACTGATGTGTCTTTTGTTACTGTAGGGCCCTCCTCTTTTGTTGTATTGTCTTTCTTTGAGGAGAAGAAATGGAAGGGGGTTAGGTAGGGTGGTTAGGATAAGGTAGAGGGTGTTGAGATGGTTTATTTTTATTGGGTAGGTTGTTAGGATGAGATAAAATTAGCTAGGTGTTGTTATTTTTGTCATTTTGTGGGGTATAATTACATGGGTGAGGGTACACGATAGGATAAAGTAAAAATGGGGAAAAATGATATCGGGGAGGGACAAAATTAGGTGTCTACATCATGCCCCCTTTGAATGTAAACACGAAGTGTTTTCAGACAAAGAAGTAGACAGCAAGACAGAATTTTGTCCCGACCATTATTCAAAGAAAAAAACAGAAAGAAGAAAAACAATCAAGTTCAGACTTAAGCCATCCTACCCACCCAAGTTATGAAGGAATCAAGTGACAGTGTCTCAAAGGATTGGAAGGAAGTGGACTATACCGAGTTAGAGAGTCGAGTGAGGTTCCATCGAGGTTCCATTCTGCGGCTCTGTTATTACATCAGAAATGAAAATTACCAGTTAAAACATAAATGAAATTACAAAATACTATCTAGAAAACTTCTTTTTGACTTGAGTTTCATCACCCTATTCTTCAGGAGGGCTCCTGACTTTCCATTTCTTCAGCTTGTTGCATGGCTTTCAATTTCTTCACCCTGTTGTTTGACTTTCAACTTCTTGATCTTGTTGTTTGACTTTCAACTTCTTGACCTTGTTGCTTGACTTTTAATCTCTTAACCTTGTTACTTAACTTTCAATTTCATCACCCTATTCTTCAGGTAGGCTCCTGACTTGCCATTTCATCACCCTGTTCTTCAGGCGGGTTCCTGACTTACAATGTCATCACCCTGTTCTTCAGGCGGGCTCCTGACTTGTAATTTCCTTACCCTGTTATCCAGGCAGGCTCCTGAAATCAAAATCAAAACTAGAATAAAAACTATCCGAAACAAATATTATGATAAAGAAAGATTTCATTTTTTCTGAAAGTAATGTCCCATTCTCCAGGAAGGTCCTGAACAGAAGGTAAATTCCCATTTTTCAGGAGGGTCCTGAACAGAAAGTAAATCTCATTTTTCAGGAGGGTCCTGAATAAAAAGTAAAATCCCATTTTTCAGGAGGGTCCTGAGCATAAAGTAAAATTCCATTTTCCAGGAGGGTCCTGAACATAAAGTAAAATCTCATTTTCCAGGAGGGTCCTAAACATGAAGTAAAATCCTATTTTTCAGGAGGGTCCTGAACATGAAGTAAAATCTCATTTTCCAGGAGGGTCCTGAATATAAATTAAAATCTCATTTTTCAGGAAGGTCCTGAACATAAAGTAAAATCCCTTTTTTCAGGAAGGTCCTGAACAGAAAATAAAATCTCATTTTTCAGGAGGGTCCTGAATAGAAAGTAAATTTCCATTTTTCAGAAGGGTCCTGAACATAAAGTAAAATCTCATTTCTCTTCTGAACATAAAGTAAATCTCATTTTTCAAGAGGGTCCTGAACAAAAAGTAAAGTCCCATTTTCCAGGAGGGCCCTGAACAGAAAGTAATTTTTATTTTTCAGGAGGGTCCTGAACATAAAGTAAAATCCCATTTTCTAGGAGGGTCCTGAACAGAAAGTAAAATCCCATTTTTTAGGAGAGTCCTGAACAAAAAGTAAAGTCCTATTTTTCAGGTGGGTCCTGAACATAAATTAAATTTCTATTTTTCAGGAGGGTCCTGAACATAAAGTAAATCCCATTTTTCAGGAGGGTCTTGAACATAAAGTAAATCCCATTTTTCAGGAGGGTCTTGAATAGAAAGTAAAGTCCCTGGATGTGCATTTCCAATGGTAGTTGAATTAAGTGAAGAGAATTTGCCCCTGTTTCAACAAAGAAAATTTGTCAGTTACAAACTTAGTGGTGGTTTGTAGGACTTGTCTTTCCTGAGCCCTGTTCTAGTGTTCATTCCCTTTATTTTGTTTCAGATTGCTGGCACTTGCCCCTGCTTTATCATGGCAATGATTCTGAAACAAAATCAGTATCTCTGCTTTGCCATGCTCCTCAGATAAACCCTTTGAACCTTGGTATTTCCATGAGTTCCCAGACTTATCTATTGACAAAACTTTCTGCATGCTTTGTTCTTTCTTGCAATCTTGTTTCTTTCATGTGCTGGCCCTTTGTCTTGCTTTGTGCAATTGAAGAAGCTGGTAGCCAATTTTGAAATCTTTTCTCACTTGTTTTGACATGGACTTGACTCAAATACAAGAGAAAAATGACAATAATTTTTGTTTTATTTGGATAACTAACTCAACGAAATAAAAATATAACTAAAGAGAATAAAGAAATGATAGTGAATGTCCCTGTTGAAAAAGATGAAAGAAAAGTTTATCTGAAAATGACTGTCAACTCTAATGATTATGACATACATATCGAATTAAACTGCCTGATCTTTATATCCAAAACTTTGTACCAATTGTTGTTGAGTTAATGACCTCGAAATTGAGTTGCTTCCTTAGGCAAATTGCATTTAAGACCTCATTCGGCTAGTGGCCCCTTGAAAGGTTTTTGCCAACAAGCCTCTCTCATTTTTTTTTCAGCTCAATATTGCCCTATGGTGTCCATGAGGGCTTTTCACCAATGAAACTCTCTTATTTTTATTTGTCTCAACTCACCGTCGTCTTACAGTGCCCGTGTGAGTTTTCACCGATAAGACTCTCTCATTGTTATCTCCCTCAGATTACCATCGTCTTACGGTGCTCGTGAGGGTTTTCATTGATAAGACTCTCTTATTTTTATCTCTCTTATCTTACCATCATCTTACGGTGCCCTTGAAGGTTTTCACTGATAAGACTCTCTCATTTTTATTTCTCTCTGCTTACTATCGTCTTACGGCGCTCGTGAGGGTTTTCACTAATAAGACTCTCTCATTTTTATTTCTCTCCTGATTCCTTATACTAAGGAAGACAAGTAGTTACCAAAATGCGTCATCACATCCATTGCATGCTTAGTATTAACATTCTCAAAGATTGATTTGAAGGTATTTCTTTGGTTGTAACTTGGCTTTTGGATAGGGTTAGAAAGAAAGGATGGCATGGGGCTCAAACGACACTTGAAGTGGATGATTCTGAATTGTTTATTGGGTGGGACTTACAACTTTCAGAATCGACTCAAACAATGAGGATTAACTCATGCCCCAGTTTTTTTTGACTGGGTAATTCTAAATTATTTATTTGGTTGAACCGAGCCCAGGGTAGGACAGCCTACGTATCTCACCCTCGAGAGAGGAGAATCAGGTCATGCGTAGTTCTGGCAGCTTATTTTGCATGATTTAGACTTTTGATTCTTTTTTCTTTTATTGACACTCTTTTCTCTTTGGATTTTTCTGACTCTATTTTTCTTGACACTTTTCTCTTTACATTCTTTTTGGACTATTTTCTTCTTCTTTTTCTTCTCTCTTTTTTTTTTTGAAATTTTTTTGACTCTATTGTTTCGCTCGACACTTTTCTTTTGAGCTTTGCTTACTCTATCTTGATTTCAAAAGAGAGGTATGGAAGAAAATAACACTAAAGCTCAAATGGGGTAAACAAAGGATGACACAGTATTTGGATAGCTGAATGAAATGTCTTCGTCATATCAATCCTTAAAGATGCTAGTACATAGCATGTAATGAGAAAGTGAAAGATGAAGATCATTTGTGAGACTTTTTACAGCACTAACTTTAACTGATCTTGTGCGACGCTACTTCTTTAGCATACTCCACTTTTGTTGTACATTCCTCATATCGAATGAAACATGCTTTCGTGGAGCTGATTTTCTGTTCCTTTTGATGAAGGATCACACATCCACTACTTGACCAAATTGAGACATCTCTTTCAATTGATGACCAATTTATTCATGTAATTCTCAAAATAAATGCCTTAATTTTCAGAAAAGGTTTCAACTTGTCATCAAATGTCTCAGCACTCTACCTATTTTCTCAAATATTTTTCTAACTTTAGCCCTCTGATTCAAAGTTCATGCTTAAACTAGATTTTATGATCTGGCTGAAAATTTCGTTAGCATGTCATATCACTAGAGTCAACATAAAATGTAATGTGGAAAGAAAACAAAAAAACACATATTTAAAACACAAAGGAAAAAGGGACACTCTATTTAAATAAAATTAAAGATAGAAGGGTTTGAACATAACGACAAATGGACAAAACAAGATAAATCCCAAACTACAACCCTGAAATAATTCGGATAACAGAAAATAAAACAAAACAAACTACCAGACCTCTTCCTAAGAGGGAGAGGGGTGACTTCTCAATTGCTCAGCCTGATATTTTAGCCAACTGGTTTGCATATCAACATGACTAGAGCTTTCACCACGATCAGACACATTCCTTTCAACAAATAAGTTATGGGTCCCCATGCTTAACTCATTGTTTTCCACATATTGTGCAATACCATGTGCTGGCGAAGAACTTTGTGGGATAGTTGAGGTGTCAATGTTTTGCACCACAATCAATTTTTCTTGAATCATCCTTTCGATTTCTCTTTTCAAAGCACGACAATCCTTAATACTGTGACCCTGAACATCAGAATGATATGTATATTGTATATGAGGATCAAAATTTCTTGAATGCGGGTCAGGAGTATACCCAAGGAGAGGAGGGATCATGCCCAACTCTCTCAATTTCTAGAATAAACTGGCATACGACTCCCCAATTGGTGTAAAATTATCCCTAGGCTTCTTGTTAAGAAATTTTAGTGGTCCAATTAACATTGATGTAGGCTAAAAAATATAGCAATGACCATCAAGAGTATTGAACATGTAGTTACTAGCGGCCTGGGGAACCACAACCATTAGATTGATTGCCAAAGTGGAAGCCTCAATAGAAGGTTAAGCAAGAAAACCACAGGTAGTATATGGTGCTGTCAATGTGGTAGGCTTATACTGAAAGGCTAGAAAATGAGTGATGGAAGCATTAGGACACTTTTGGCTTGGAATGGATTCTGAGGCATGTTGTAGAGCATCAACAATAGTAGGAAACTGGCTTTGCAATTGTGATAGAAAACTCAAGGTATTTTCAGGGTCAATAAGGGGGAATGGAGGAGGAGGCAATCCACTTTCCTAAATTCGATACATTTTCATCATTTGTTGCCTTAAACTCATAATTTCATGCTTTAAACTTTTATTTTCCTGACTCTTTGTTTGATCCATGATGTTACTCACTATATCCTTGTTGGACACAACTAACCTTTCCTTGGATTTAGTGTGATGTAGAGAACCAACTATAATGCCACAATGCCACAAGCCAACCACCTCAACCTAACTGGACAAGAGATAGCAAACTTTTTATTTTTGAAAAGATCACCGAACTCAAGAAGGGCGCCTATGTATCTCACTCCTGGGAGAGGAGAATCAGGTGTGCGTAGTTCATGAAGTCTTGCCAAAATGGCTGATTAAACTTTTTTTTCATTCGTTTTCTTGAAACTTCAAAGAGAAAAGAAAATAACAAATTGCCAAAAGAATTGACAATTTTTTTTTTGTATTTTTCAAGTTTAAATCCTTATACATAATGAAATCTATAATTACCAAAGAAAATCTTTTTGGGTTTTCAATTTTGAGTTTCATACAAAATGAAATTTAAACCTATTAAAGAAAAATCTTTTTGTAGTTTTCTTTAAAGATGTATATGAAACACCGACTCTAAATGCAGAATGAGGTAAATCTTTTGGATTTTTGAAATAAAATCAACCAAAAATGAAACCTACGACTACTAAGGAAAATCTTTTTGTAGTTTTCTTTTCGAGGCATATGTGAAACACCTACTCTAAATAAAGAGTAAATAAAATCTTTTTAAATTTTTTAAATAAGATCCCCGAACCCACAATAGGATGCCTACGTATCTCACTCCCGAGAGAGAAGAATCAGGGGTGCGTAGTTCGTCCAAATTGGACAATTTAGGATTAAATAACCAACACCCTAACTTGAGAGACACGAGCAGAAATATAAGATGCAAAACATCAATAAAATATTTTTGAGTTTTCAATTTGACACTTCACATAAACACCAACAACTATGAAAGAAAAATCTTTTTGATATTTTCGTGAAATGTACAAAACTCCTACAATTTTTATTTTTTTTTTGCATTTTTCTTTTATAAAAACTCCTATGAATGAAAAATCTTTTTGAAGTTTTTGAATTGTGAATGCATGCTAAACGAGACAAAGAAAAAATCTTTTTGATATTTTTGTTTTTTGAGAAATGAGTGCAAAAGGTAAAGATCTTTTTTTGAATTTTTAGATTGTGAAGAACAAAAGCTATAAAAACACTTAAAACTATGAAACTCTCTTTTTTTTCGATTCACCTTTTCTATTTTTCTCCTTTATTTTTTTTTTCAAACTTTTCCTTATCTACACACTTCCTTTAATTCTAGAACATGCTTTTGGCCAAAACAGTTCGTCAAATGACTCTGTTACCCTCAAAGATGCAACATTTAGCACGTAGGAATGCTTTAGAGGTGAGTTTCCTACAAAGGACCAAGTGGATCCCGCTAGGTCTCAATATGATGCATATAAGCATGACCTAAAGGCTGACCTATGCTGGGGTTCACTAACAAGGCTGTTTGGGGGAGCATATAGTCGATTGTGGCTGCGACAGCTTTCCACCTACTCCACACAACCCAATGGCTCCCCCTCCTAGAATAAGGGTGACTCAACTATAGGTCGTGTACACACATGTACTACAGACTTTTTGCAGAAAGAATGACTCGGGTTATGCACATGATGCCAGATATAAAGCGGTAATACATAAAGTAAAAATTGTAAACAAAGAGCACGTAGACACTCAACAATGATAAACAATAACACAAAACAACACAAACAAAATGTCTATACACCTATAGTGCCAAACTAAGACGATACAACTCCAAAATAAGCTCAAATTCTGAAAGGATCCCCAGCAGGGTCGCCAGAGCTGTCACACCCCTTTTTTCAACTCCGAAAAAGATTCGATTTTAAGGTTCGAAAGGGTTTTTATTAATAAAGTGACAAAAAAATTATTTTGAAAAGAACTTTTATTTACATTTTTTATTTAGAGTCGCCACTTGGTATAATTCGGTGTGCCAAGTCACCTTCAAAAAATCATTTTTAAAACTGTTTTGACTCTATAAACTGACTAGTATGCGAACAGAGATTCTGGCTAAGGAATTCTGTTGACCGAGAGGAAGGTATTAGGCACCCCTTGGTCCCGTGGTTCAACCACGATCTCTCGGCGAAGTATATCAGCTAATTCGACACTAAGAGTGTATAAACCACATAACCACACAAAAATAAGCAAACAAACAAATCAAACAAAAATTCAAACCAAAATATAGTCCAGTCCGAATTATACAGTACAAAAAATAAAAATAAAAGATGCCAAAATAAAAATGCTATTCTAAACTAATCCTAGACTAAGCATCAATACCTTTCCCAAGGCCTCGGGCCTTGATCACGAACCGTCTTTGCATACATAGTACGTCGAGGCATCCCCCGATGAATAAATGCAATTCCTTCAGGTAATTCCCCGACAAATGAATACAATGTCAATTTCATGCGATAAACTAGAAAAAACATCCAACAAATATTCCAAACACTCCAACAATTCACCAAATCTAAATTTGCCTACCCGAGCCTACTGTTTGCCTACCCAACTCGACCTGTCATGGTACTATCATGATCGACAACGTCCATGAATCAAAACAACAATAAATCAAAATTAATCCTAATTTATTTTAGCAATTTTTTAATTCGCGGCCCAAACAACAAATTTTATCTCTCAAACGAGAGACCATTTCACCATACAAATCATAATCAAGGGACCAACCAAGAATCAAAACAAACATACATTCATCACCAACAGGGATCAAATCAACACATGATATTCAATCCAACACATCAAATATAGTAAACAATGAAATGAAAGAGGAAAAGAATATAATTGGACCTCAAAAGATTTGGATTGATTTAAGAAGAGAAATAAGAGCGGTCCCATAGCCTCGAAGAATACCACAATCTCAACTATGATCCAACTCCAACATGATAGTCTTCAAAATCCAATTTGAATCCCCAAAACCACGACGAACAGTGAACCCCAAAAAAATAAGAATCACAAGAAAACCAAGAAAACTACATGCCCGGAGCTCCGATAAACTCGAATAGTCGCGAATATCAATGATAAAGGCTGATTTCGGTGACTTTTAGTGTTTTTCGACAGGGTTAGCCTAGAAACCACCAGAAAAATAGAGAAATTTGGGGATTTATGAGCTAAGTCATCCGTTTCAGTGTTACCCAAAATGGAACCTCCGACGAGCTTAGAAGGAATAGAACTAGAAAAATTGGATCAAATTTCGAGCAGTGATGACAATTTTTTCGGTGGCAAATCGCCAGAACAATCTACCACCACCAGTTCTCTCTCTCTCTCTCTCTCTTTCCTTATTTTCACTCTCTCTTTCTCCGATCTATCTTGATTTCTCCTTCTCCGGTCACCCCGATCTCTCATCCATCTCTCTATTTATCTTCTCTCGATTCACTCTCTTTCAACTTTACTTTTCCTCCTTTACTATGTAGTATGTGTGTATCGAGTGGGGAAGAGTTTGTTTTCGTTGAGCTCGAATGGACAAAAAAAATGGAGTCCATATTTTGGTCCCTCTTCCCTATAAATTATGTGTGTCCCCCTTTTTGTCAACTGTGTGTGAATATATCTATGAAGAATATGATGAATGGAGGGTATATTGTTCTTGATGAATCAAAAAAATAAAACCAAAAATGGAGCTTCTTCCTTGGAAAAAGGAAGAAGATGATACTCCTTTTGCTTTTTTATGAAAATGATGATAATCGGCCACTTTTTTTTCTGTATTGTCGTGTATATATGGATGGATTATTTGGTATAGATGACTGATGTGTCTTTTGTTACTGTGGGGCCCTCCTCTTTTGTTGTGTTGTCTATCTTTAAGGAGAATAAATAAGAGGGGGTCACGTGGGTAGGGGTTAGGTAGGGCGGTTAGGATAAGGTAAAGGGTGTTGAGATGGTTTATTTTGATTGGGTAGGTTGTTAGGATGAGATAAAATTAGCTAGGGTGTTGTTATTTTTTTTATTTTGTGGGGTATAATTACATGGGTGAGGGTACATGGTAGGATAAAGTAAAAATGAGTAAAAATGGTATCAGGGAGGGACGAAATTAGGTGTCTACATAATTCATGAGTCTTCATGCCAGATTAGGGTTGACCCAGCATTGTTAGTATCCCTTGGCAAGGTGCTAACACCCTTCCAACTGGGGTCACACGTTGGACCCCAACTCAGTTTATAATCGGGGTATGTCAGTTAGATGAACACTCCCACAGTTATAGTTTCAGTTTTCAGTACTCACTAATCAGTATTAATTCTTTGTATTTAGTAAAGAACTCAGATAGTTCTACAGAACCATGGCAATCAGTTATCAGTTATTTAGCCATCACAATTCAATACTTTAGTATCAGTCTAAACTATCAGTTATCAATATCCAATTACCAGTACTCACAACTTCAGTTTTAGCCTAATTCAGGCAGACACTATATGCACAAGTATTGCATACTTAACATATTTAGTAGTTATAGTTTTGCATGTACTCTCATTCAGTTACTTCATGATGTTCATTCAGTAAGTTATCATCTCATGCATATAAACCCATGTATATCAGCCTACCTCACTTAGCTTATCAGTACATTCCACGTACTGGCGCATACTTCTTCTTTGCGCTATGATATCTCATATCATATGTTCGGACGCTCAGGATCCTGACCATATTTTGCGGCTCAGACTATTAGCAGCAGATACAGTGGTGAGTGCTCATATTTTAAGGACAGAGTTTATTTATCTCAATATTCCAGTTAGTTCAGTGGCCGTCGTTAGTTGGGGACTTATCCCATCAACTCCATATTCAGACAGTTAGAGGCTTTCAGACTAGCATAAATATTCAGTTTTTCAAATGTTATTATCAGTATATTCAGTTATTATTTCAGTATTTTGAGAACCTTATGGCATTTTTAGTAATACTTCCACATATAATTTTCAGTATTATTATTCAGTGCTCACAATAGGTACTAGTCATGGGTTAGCTTGTGATCCTTTGGGGTCATAAGCACCGTGTAACGTCCAGGGTGTAGACTCAGGGCGTTATAGTTGGGTCCAAGGGTTGGGGTAGAATACGAGTGGTAGGTACCACTTGTATTGGAAGGGTACGACTCGTATGGGTCAATTGTATCCCTGTGATGGGATTTTGGTGCAACTTAAGTGGGGGTATTCTGGATATTTTCCTACTTACCCTAATAGAAACCCACAACTTCTAACCTATTTAGAAGAGTATTTACCTAATTATTTTACTCCTTAACACTTAGAAACTATTCCTACAACAACAACAACAAACCCTGTGTATTCCTACATAGTAGGGTCTATAGAGGATAAGATATACGCAGTCCATACCACTACCTCCAAAGAAGTAGAAAGGTTGTTTCCAATAAACTCCCGGCTCAAGACAAGGAATAGTAATCAAATCCTTAATAAAGCATGAAACAGGATGACATGACATAAATACAACACCCATAAGGAATAGTACACAAAGACTAGTAAACAAGTTCGTAATAAAGCATGAAACAAGGTGGCATACAAAGAAAAATATACCTACCAAGTAAAACCCTACCCTAACGATCCAAACTAGCACTAGCCTTCTATCGTAATTCATGTCCTCCAGATCTTCCTATCAAGGGTCATGTCCTCAATAAGCTATAACAGCTCTATGTCCCGCCTAATCACCTCTCTACAGTATTTCTTTGGCCTACCCCTACCCCACCTAAAACCATTCAAAGCTAGCCTCTCACACCTACAAACCGAGGTATTCGTGCCCCTCCTCATCACGTGTCCGAACCATCTCAATCGGACTTCCCGCAACTTGTCCTCCATCGAAGCCACTCTAACCTTCTCCCGAATAGACTCATTCTTAACTCTATCACCCCTAGTAAGCCTACGATCCAATGCAACATCCATATTTCCGTCACTTTCAATTTTTGAATGTGGGAGTTCTTGACTTGCCAATACCCCGATCCATACAATATGGCCGGACAGACTGCCACCCTATAGAATTTGCCTTTAAGCTTTGGCGGCACCTTCTTATCACACAACACCGCCGAGGCGAGCTTCCACTTCATCCATCCCGACCCAATACGGTGGGAGACATCCTCGTTAATCTCACCATTCCCTTGAATTATGGACCTGAGATACTTAAAACTATCCCTCTTATACACCACCTGGGAGTCCAACCTTACTACCACCTCATTCTCCTGCCTCAAGTCATTGAACTTACATTCTACATATTTTGTCTTGCTCCTACTCAACCTGAAATCTTTAGACTCAAGGGTCTGTCTCCACACTTCTAATTTATCATTCAAACACCCCCACATCTCATCAATCAAAACCACATCATCTGCGAAAAGCATACACCAAGGCACCTCTCCTTGAATATGCCGCATCAACACATCCATCACCAAAGCAAACAAAAATCGGCTAAGAGTAGATCCTTGATGCAACCTTGTAAAGACAGAGAAATGCTTTGAATCTTCTCCCGTCATCCTTACCTGGGTCTTAGATCCATCATACATGTCCTTGATTTCTATGGTATATGCCACTAGGACCCCGCTCACCTCTAAGAATCTCTAAAGAACCTCACAAAGGACTTTGTCGTATGCCTTCTCCAAGTCGATAAACACCATGTGCAAATCCTTCTTCCTTTCCGTATATTGTTCTACTAGTCTCCGCACTAGGTGAATAGCCTCCGTTGTCGAGCGCCCGGGCATAAATTCAAACTGGTTCTCCAAAATAGACACTATCCTCCTCAACCTCAACTCGACCACTCTCTCCCAAATCTTTATAGTGTGACTCAATAACTTAATACCTCTATAGTTGTTGCAACTCTGAATGTCACCCTTTTTCTTATAAAAAGGGATCATAGTACTCCATATCTAAGCCTCGAGCATTTTTGCCGCCTTGAAAATTCCATTAAATAATTCAGTCAACCACCTTAGATCAGCCTCTCCAGAAAACTTCTAAAAATCCACAAGAATCTCATTAGGCCCCGTCGCCCTACCCCTTTGCATCTTGTGAACAGCCTCTCTGACCTCTTCCATCTTAAAACATCTACAATAACTAAAATCACGACACTCCACAAAGTGCTCCAGCTCCCCTAACTCAATAACTCTATCCCCTTCATCATTCAAGAGCCTATGAAAATACGACTGCCGTCTTTTCTTAATGTGACCGTCCTCCACCAACACTCTACCATCCTCCCCCTTAATGCACTTAACCTAGTCGAGGTCACGACCCTTTCTCTCTCTAGTCTTAGCAAGCCTAAACAACCTTTTTTCTCCTCCTTTCTCCTCTAACCCCATATACAAGCTCCCAAATGGTACCGTCTTAGCAGTTGTAACTGCTAACTTAGCCTCCTTCCTCTCTAAATTATACTCCTCCCTATTTACCCACTTCTCTTCTTTATTCTTACTCTTAACCAACTTAGCATATTCCCCCTTCTTAGTCTCCACTTTCTTCTTAAATTCTTCATTCCACCACCAATCCCTCCAACGATGACCTGCTCGGCCCCTGGAAATACCCAACACCTCCCTAGCAATTTTCTTGATGCACTTAGTCACCTTATCCCACATACCATCCATGGCCCCCTACACTCCCACATCCTCATTCTTACCACCTTCTCCTTTATATCCAGTGTTAAGCTATCCCACTTAATTTTAGGTTGACCCTCCTTACTGGGTTGAAAGATTCTCACTTAGAATGACCTTACAATCCTTACACAACACCTTATCCCCTTTCATAAGCAGCAAAAAGTCAATTTAGGTCTTAGCTATCGTACTTCGAAAGGTGATCAGGTGATCGTCCTTCTTCAAAAAGCTCAAATTCACCACCACCAGCCCAAAGGACCTCGAAAAATCCAATAGAGCGACTCCCTTTTTATTTCTCTCCCCAAAACCAAAACCACCATGCACATCGATAAAGCCTTTCGGTAACACCCTGATGTGCCCATTAAAATCCCCTGCTACAATAATCTTCTCAGATCTTGGCATACCTCTCACCACCTTATCTAAAGCCTTCCAAAACCACATATTCTCCTCCCCATCCAAGCCCACATGCGGTGCATAAACACTACACACGTTCAAGGTACACCCCCCCAATGACCAACGTAATAGTCATTAGCCTATCCCTGATCCTCTTAACCTCCACTACCTTCCCTCTAAGCTCTTCATCTACTAAGATGCCAACTCTATTCCTAAGACTCTTGCTTTTAGAGTACCAAATCTTGTAACCATCCACATCCCTAGCCATAGACCCTACCCACTTGGTCTCTTGGACACAAGCAATATTGATTCTCCTCTTTCTAAAAATCTTCACCAGCTCTATAGACTTACCCTAGAGAGTCCCTATATTCTAAGACCCCACCCTCTACCTATCAACTCTAGCAACATGTCTTCCTCTACTACCCCTAACACTAGACTTTGCCCCTACTTTCACACTAGCCCTTCCCTCCTACCCCACTTCAAAATAGCCCTCTGCCCCACCCCTCTCAGACAAGACCCTATCCTACCATCAACGCCCATAACCACTACTTCAAGAAAATATAAACAATGATACTAACAAAGCAATAGCAGAAAAAATAAGGTACACGCAAAGTAGATGGAATAATCTAGAAAAAAGTCAATCCCACAAATTAAAAATAAGTTAAGAGATGGAATAATCAAGAAAAAGTAGGTGGCAAAGGTTCTAAGTCATCGGATTAGCAAATTGATGCAAAAAAATTTTGCCAAAAAATTCTTGCCGGAGTGTTTCTGGAATCAGATCCGATTGAGCACAATTCGATTATTTGGACACACTGAACTCTAATCTAGTCAAGCCAATGGCAACCTTATCTCATCCTACCAGAAATAGTAGTAGAAAATATATAAATGGTAAAGAGAGAGAGATGGGGGAAGAGAGAGAAAACCAACTAGGAGAGTGAAGGGGTGTGCACACTTACCTACCGCTGATGTTCCTAAGTCGGTGTCGGCACCGGCATACCAATGTCACGTCAAAGGGATGCTATAGACATTAAACACTTCATAATTCTCTCAAGATATTTTGGGGCAAGAAAGCTAGGGTTTCATCTTGGGGACTAATTTAGGGCTTGCTTTGGTGACTTCTTTCCATCAATTCCTTGTAATAAGGTATGTACTCCTTCCATCATTGTTAGTTCAACTAAAGGCATGATTTTAATTATTGGTTTTCATGATTTCATTATTGTATGCTTTGGGTTTCAACTATGAATTGGGGGTTTTGTTTATAAATGGTTGTTATGGTTTCCCATATTTTTAATTATACGATTATATACATTAATGGTGGTTTTGGATAATTGGAATACTTGGAATGGTTAGTGTTAATTGGAATTGGTTTTTGATATATAGTATGCCCCCAATATGTTTGACAAAATGCTTATAAAGATATGTCCATTGCATTGATCACTTTTAAATGGAACACTTGCTTGTTTTAAACTTGGTAAAGGATTTATGTATGATTTAAATAGTTTGGAAAGGTAAATGGATAAATGGTTATGCTTGTGGGGTACGAATTCCTCCAAGAACTTTATTATGGTAAATGAAAGGGGACTTGAAATTCCCCTTAAACTTACATATGGTTGGCTATGGATAGTACTTGCAAGTATGGTTGGTATGACGATACAACCACTAAATAACCTTGGTTAATAAATGGTAAGTGGATTAGTTGGAAAAAGTTTTAATCGGGCCTTAAAGGGGGAGGTGTAGCTAAGCCGTGGAAGGTGGAGGTCTCGGGAGGACCGAAACTAGAAACTCATATTTATAGGTATGAAGCTGGTCTTGGTGGACCATATGAATGATATCACACCTTATATTGGGGGATGTGCTAGTCATCCCATATGATACTTCCTTGGTCGCGCGAAAGCGGAAAAATGAATTGATTGACTATTGAGTGCAAGCCCATAAATAGACAACTATGGGCAGTTCAGGTGTGCTTAAAGTCAACTACAACTAGAAGGAATGCCGATCTTGCCAATATTGCCCGTGGGTGGTTTAGGATGGCAAAGCTACACAACCCAGGTAAAGATTTTAAAGGCATACTAAACTCGGTTCCCTTTCCTGACACTTATATATATATGGTTGTATGCATTATGGATGTTTTTACTTGGTTTTATAACTAGAATTATTCTATTCTTATCTTGAGTTCATGCTAGCGATCACTCCCTAACCCATCTACTAGAGGTTGTATACCCATGTTATGCAGGAACCGGTCATTCTACTCCATTTTATGTTATGGACATCTTTGGACACTTTTGTTTTATTTTGGATATTGGGTTTTTTCATGGTTGGAGAAATGTCCCAATTGGATATTTTTACTTTTTTGGTTAGAGGCTTTGTGAGGAATGCCCCAATTGGATATTTTTACTTTTTTGGTTAGAGGCTTTGTGGTACTTCTGGGGGTTTGTATGAACAGGATCGGTATTGGTGTCAACCTTGGCATTAGAATAAGTTGGGAGGCTAGCACCATCGGACATAATTTCTCACTATTCCATCATATTATATTTTGGGATTGATTAGCATATTATGTTTTGGTATTCTTTTTGGTTATGGCCTTTGGCTTGGTTTGGTATGGTTAGATGGTTGATTTGTATGGTTAGAATCGGCTGGGTCAGTCACGGTTATGACTCTATCCCACAGTCTTTATGAGAGCATTTATGCTATCTTGTTTTATGCTTGAAATTTAGCCCATCAAAGGTTGCATAAGGTGTTTGGGTTGGGTAACAGGGGGTGTCCCTAGTCCTAGTTGAACTTGGGATGCCCATTACGTCTAGGCCCTGGTTTGGGTCACTACAAGTTAGAATCAGGGCTTTAGGTTCATGGTCAACTTTGAAGTCCACAAAGCCGTGTTGAGTAGAGTCTCTTTTTAAGGTGTGTAGGGCGCCACAATCATAAGGGAGAGACTACAAGACATTTCAAAATGTTTTACTTTCTTGGTATTCTATTTTCAAGCTTAGATGTCTAAAGTATAGGAATCTTCTCTAGTATTGTTTATTCGTCTTTCAGATCATGCCTCGTAGATCTGGAAAATAAGGAAATTCTTATATCCCATATAGGGATGATGCTGAAAGGGTACGTCCTACGACAAGGGTACATCTTCGATCCTAGGGTCCTATTCCAGATAGTACTGGAGTTTCTCCTAATCCTACCAGTTTTCCTCAGGTCCCTCAGGGCAATGTGACGAATGCAGAATTTTGCCAATCACTCTATGTTATTGCTCAGTTGGTTGCTGCTCAGGCTGAATAGGATGTATCTGGTGGGTTGTCTGCTGAGGCCATAAGGGTTGGCCAATTCATGAAAATGGGTCCTCCTACTTTTACTAGAGTAAAGGTGGAGGAGGATCCATAGGGCTTCTTGGATAAAATGGAAAAGATATTTTGGATGATGCGGGATACTAATGTGCAGGGGGTAAACTTTGCATCTTATGAGCTTAAAGATGTTGCTTTTACGTGGTATGAGGAGTGGGAAATAGATAGGGTGATGTGGAAGAATCTGAATTGTGGGAGGCCTTTTCTAATGCCTTCTTTGATTATTTCTTTCCTTAAGATCTGAGAAAAGCTAAGGTGGAGGAGTTTGTGAATCTTAAGTAGGGGAGAATGACTGCCAAGGAATATACTTTGAAGTTCCATCAGCTATCAAGTTATGCTCCTGTCTTAGCGGCTGACATGAGAATGAGAATGAAGAAGTTTGCTTTTGGTTTAAATAAAGATTTTATCTTGGAGAGCAAGACTGCTTTGCTCATCAAGGATATAGACATTTCTCAATTAAAAATCCATATGCAGCAAGTGGAAGATGAGAACTGGAGGCAAGTAGAGTTTAGGGATAGGTAAGAAAAGAGGAGAAGGTTTTCTGATCAGGGAGGTGCATAGTCCCAGGGTGGTTGGGATAGTGGCAGTGGTAGAAAAAAAAGTGGGGGAGCTTGGGTTCCTTCTCTACTGCCAGTGCCCTTTACCCCATGCAGTCGAGAGACAGGCGTCATTAGGGTGGTGATAACTTTCAAGCACAGGGTGCCCAATCTCAAGTGAGCAGAGGTCAGTCAGTTTCTTTATACCCTCCTTTTCATTTTTCTGGCCAACCTCATTGGGGTTATTATGAATAAGGAAGGGACAAATGCTTCAGGTATGGCCAGCCAGGTCATTACTCAAGGATTGTTTGGTAAATAAGGTCACTACGGGAGCGAATAAGGTTCCTGTGGCATCATATTCTACTCCTACACCTGGTGGTGTTGCATCGGCTTCTATTACTACTCCCAATCTAATATTGGTCAGAACAGGCTGTATGTTTTGGCTTCCTGGCAGGAATCCAAGGCATCACCTATGTCGTTACTGGTACATTACAGCTCTTTTCTTGTGACATATCTTGTTTACTTGATTTGGCATCCACTCTTTATTGCGTGGCTCCTTATATGGTTGTGTCTTTTGGTTTTGATCCCATCGTGATTTTCGATCCTTTTTCTATTTCTACCTCTATAGGAAACTTGATTATTTCTAAAAGGGTCTATAGCGGGTATGTGGTATCTTTTGGTGACAAGCAGAACTTGGTGGATCTGTTTGAGATGGGGATAGTATATTTTGATGTCATCTTAGGTATGCATTGGTTACACTCCTATTATGTGTCCTTAGACTGTTGAACTTGGAAGGTTATCTTTTATTGTCCTAGTAAACCAATTATAGAATGGGAGGGTGATTCTTTAGCTCCTCAGGGAAGGTTTATTTTTTATTTTAGGGCTCGAATATTAATCTCCAAGGGGTGTCTTTATCACTTGGTCTGGGTTAAGGATTCTAACTCAAAAGGTCCTTCTTTACAGTAAGTTCCTGTGGTTAATGAGTTTCCAGAGGTCTTTCTGTATGATCTTCCTGGTGTTCCTTCGGATAGGAAAATTGTGTTTGGTATTGATTGGCTTTCGGACACTTATCCAATATTTATTCCTCTTTATAGAATGGCTCCGGCTGAGTTGAGAGAACTCAAGGAGCAACTTAAGGATCTTCTGGATAAGGGGTTTATTCGTCCTAGTGTTTCTCTGTAGGGTGCACTGGTTTTGGTCGTGCATAAGAAGAATGGTTCCCTTCGGATGTGCATTGACTACAGGTAATTGAATAAGGTAACGGTCAAGAACAAGTATCCTCTTCCAAGGATAGATGATCTATTTGACCAGTTACAAGGTGTCAACTTCTTTTCTAAGATAGATCTTCGATCTGGGTACCATCAGCTTAAGATTATAGAGGTGGATATCCCTAAGATGGCTTTTTATACTCGGTATGGGAATTTTGATTTCTTGATGATGTCATTTGGATTGACTAATGCCCCAGCGAAATTTATGGATCTGATGAACAGAGTTTTCAGGAAGTATTTAGATCTCTTTGTCATTTTGTTTATTGGTGAGATCTTGGTTTATTTGAAGAGTGAGGTGGATCACGCTAATCACCTCAGTGTGGTGTTGCAGACATTAAAGAAATAGCAGTTTTATGCCATGTTCTCTAAGTGTGAGTTTTGGCTGAACATTGTGACTTTCTTGGGTCATATTATTTTTAATGAGGCGATAATAGTTGGTCCTCAAAAGGTTGTTGCAGTGAGAGGGTGGCCTAGACCCACAACTCTATCTGACATCCAGATCTTCTTAGTTTAGCCGAGTCTAATAGGTGGTTTGTGAAAAACATCCTATCAATAGCGGCTCCTTTAACAAAGTTGACTCAGAAGAAGTTTAAGTTTTCTTGGTTGGATTCTTGTGAGGGGAGTTTTGAAAAGTTGAAGGATATGTTAACTTCGGCTCTAATTCTGACCTTTTGGGAAGGCAATGATGGGTTTGTGATATATTGTGATGCATCTTGGGTAGGGTTTGGTTGTGTTTTGATGCATCATAAGAAGGTAATTTCCTATGCTTCCAAGCAGTTGAAGGTGCATTAGAGGAATTATCCTACTCATGATTTGGAGTTGTTGGAGGTTGTGTTTGCTTTGAAAATTTGGTGGCATTATCTGTATGGTGTTCATATGGATATCTTTTCTAATCATGGGAGTCTACAGTACTTGTTCACCTAGAAGGGGTTTAATCTTAGGAAGAGGAGATGGCTTAAGCTTCTCAAGGACTATGACATGAGTCTATACTACCACCCAGTTAAGGCTAACGTAGTTATTGATGCTTCTAACAGGTTGTTCATGGGGATTTTGGCTCATGTGGAAGAAGGAAAGTGAGAATTGGTAAAGTATATTCACCATTTGGCCAATCTTGGAGATCATTTCTTGGACTCTAAGGATAGTGGTATGATGGTGCGAAAAGTGGTTCATTTGTCTCTTGGTGCAGAAATTAAGGAGAAGCAAGTGTTGGATCCTGCATTTATAAAAATCAAGACGGATGTTGGCAGGCAAAATATGGTGGTGTTTGAGATTATTGGTGATGGTACGTCGCGGTACCAAGGGAGGTGTGTGTTCCTGATGTCGACGGTTTGTGGCAAAGAATATTGGCTAAGGCACATGAGTCGCGCTATGTTGTTTATCCCATCTCGACAAAGATGTATTATGATCTCAAAGAGATTTATTGGTGGAATGGTTTGAAGAAAGATGTGGTTGACTTTGTGACTAAATGCATAGTGTGTCAACAGGTTAAGGTTGAGCACATAAAGCCTAGTGGATTACATCAAGAAATTGAGTTGCCCTAATGAAAGTGGGGTGTAATCAATATGGATTTCGTCACCGGTCTTCTTTGGTCTCAGAACTAATTTGATTAGATTTAGGTCATCGTGGATAGGATGACAAAGTCTGCTCACTTTTTGCTGGTGAGGGCTACCTTTTCGATGGAGGATTATGCGAAGTTGTATCTTCAGAAGATTGTAAAGTTGCATGGGGTACCTGTCTCGATTATTTTTTATCATGGTACGCAGTTTACGTCTCACATTTGGTTGTCTTTCTGGAGAGGATTGGGGACTAAGGTTAGTTTGAGTTCTACTATTCATCCACAATCAGATAGGCAAATAAAGAGAATTATTAAAATATTGGTGGATATGCTTCAGTCCTGTGTGATTAACTGTACCACCCTGAGACTACACCCTGGGCGTCACACGGTGCTTATGACCTCGAAGGATCAAAATCTAACCCATGACTGGTACCGGATGTGAGCATTGAATAATATTCATGAAACATATGCAAAAGTAAAACTGAAAATGCCATAAGGTTCATAATACTGAATAAAAACTAAATATATCTGTAAAATAACTGCAAACTGATAATTTCTGAAAGCCTCTAAACATCTGAAATAAAAGAGTTGATGGGAAAGGCCCCAACTATCTCACAATTGTTGTCTGAAATAACTGAAATAATGTAATGGCTAAATAAACATCGCGTTCTCGATAGAAGAGGACTCACTACTGTAGTTGTGACTGATAAACTAATCTGGCTTAAGTACGGTCAGGAACTCGAGTGTTCGAACCTATGATATGAGACATCATAACACAAAGAGAGAGAGTATGCGTCAGTACTTTGAATGTACTAGTGTGCTAGATGAGATAAGGCTGATATACATGGGTTCATATGTATGAGATGATAACTGACTAAATGAACATCAAGAAGTAACTGGATGAGAGTACATGCAAAAATGTAACTACTGAACATGCAATACTATGCAAATAGGTATACATCATGTATCTGATATTATACTAAAATTGAGTACTAAATTCTGATGGTTGAGTAACTGATAACTGATAGCCATGCTCCTATAGAATTGACTGGGTTCTTTACTGATTAATGAGACTGAAACTATAACTGTAGGGGTGTTCATCTAACCAACATACCCCTGATTATAGACTGACTTAAGGTCTAACCTGTGACCCCAGTTCGAAAGGTGTTAGCACTTGCCACGGGATACTATCAATATTATGTCAACCTTAATCTGGCAGGAAGACTCATGAAACATATATATATATATGATTGCGGCAACTCTAGTCTGGCAGGAGGATGACTTATCCTACACTGGATATGTAGTTTTGTAACTCAGGAATTGCTACTAAAGGTTAAACCCTACACTGGCAGGAATGCCCCCATACCTGGGTTCGCTCGGTGCTGAATTCTACTCCTAATTGAACCAACACTAATCACTAAACTGTACTAAGCTTAACTGAACTCACGTTGATTCTATTAAATGACTGAATATGAATGTTTGGGATACTATGGGATCATTCTATTATGACTGTAAACTCAGTAAGCAGCTAATTTCGGGTATACAATATCCCCAGGACTCGATAGCATAAATAAAGAAATCATATCACAAGTTTAAAGCATTTCAATTAGGATGTCATGCACAAATCATTCACATAGGCATTTTGTCAAACACTTAGGGAGCATGGTTCTTGAACATGAGAAAAAAATAACATGGGATTATCATGATTACAACATTCAATTAACAATTAATGGGTTACGATATGAGGAGTGCATAAATCAACACACATACTGGTTTATTTACTTGAAATTTATAATCTCCTTGGTTTATAAACCCATAAAATCAACGCATACATGAACAGAATTCAATTTAAGAATATAAATCATAATTTAAATCTTAAAAAGAGGTTCTTGAACTCCAAGGGTGGAAGAAAACACAAGGATGAACACTAACCATACCTGAGTAGTTGAATTCTTGAAGTTTCTTGGATTTTTTCTTGGGGATTGACCTTGAATCTTAAAGGGTAGGGTTTTCTATTTGAGAGAGAATGTTCTTGATTTGAGGAAATTGAATAAAATAATGATTAATTAGGCTATTAGGGCATTAATCTTGTGTTCTGGACTGATTAGGGTCATGGAAAAAGACCCAACTGTCCCTGGAAAGAATTAAATTTTCCTTACTAAAAATCCCTATTTTGGCCATCACCGCAGCGTGGTTCCATCGTGATGAGCCACAAGAATTTGGCTGAAAGTGTATTTCAACAGACAAGTGCAAAAATTCACTTTGGCATGACGTGGTGGTATCACGCTGCGTCACTGGAAATTGATGAGTGCGAACTGGCACTTTTCCGCGATGCAATGCTTTACTGTAAAATGCCAATTGGGAACTAGAACTTCACCACGACACGGTACTGTCACGGTGATTCATTGGAAATTGATGAGTGTCATTTGGCCTACCACCCCAACGTGGTACAATCATATTGGGCTACTACCTGAAACTAAATTCATCATAACTTCTTACCCGGGTATCGAAATAAGGACAAATTTATATCGTTAGAAAGCTAATTGAATTTTCTACACCTTGATGGGTCTTAAACTAGAAAATTCTAAGCATAATAAAGGTTATATATAGGAACCCTCATACAATAAGAGCTGAATTGAGTTAGTAAAGTATGGGGTATTACAATATCTCTATTTGGGAACATTCGTCCACGAATGAGTCTGTTTAAGCTGAAAATACTGGTGAACTGAGTTTACACACTGAAAATGCACAACTGAAGCATGATTACATGAATAAACTGATTCATGAATATATGACTGACATAAGAATGATATGCAGCTGAAACTGAGCATGGAAAAGAGAAATTTTAAGAAGATTGATACCTTAAGTTGAATCTGAGTTTGTGGAGAAGAGCTGAGGGTACTTGGTCCGCATATCTTCTTTTGCTTCCCAAGTGGCTCCCTTAACGCCAAAGAACCTTGACCAAGGCAACTTCCTTGTTCCTTAGTCTGTGAGTCTAACGATTGAGAATCTCAACTGGAATTTCTTCATAAGAGAGACTGTTCTGAACATCTACACTCTCTATAGGGACTACAACTGCTGGTTCTCCAATACACTTCTTTAGTAAGGTGACGTGAAACACTTGGTACACTGATTCGAAGTCTGCAGGTAACTCAAGCTCATAAGCTACCTTACCAAAATAACTCAGAATCCTATAAGGACCAATATATCGTGGACTAAGCTTCCCCTTCTTACCAAATCTCTTTACCCTCTTCATGCGATATACTTTCAAATACACATAATCACCAATCTCAAATTCAAGATCTTTCTTTCTCACATCTACATAAGATTTCTGTCAGCTTTGGGATGTCTTAATTCTCTCTCTGATCAACTGTACTCTCTCTAAGGCATCAAACACCAAGTTAGGCCCCACTACCACAGCCTCACCTACCTTAAACCAACCAATAGGAGATCTAGATATTCTCTCATAAAGAGCCTCAAATGGATCCATCTAGATACTGGAGTGATAGCTATTATTATAGGTGAATTCAATCAAAGGTAATTGGTCATCCCAACTTCCCTTAAAGTCAACGACACACACTCTCAACATATTTTGTATGAGTGGTCCTTTCTGCTTGACCATCTGTCTGAGGGTAAAAGGCTATACTGAGGTAGACTTGGGTACCAAGACCCTTTTGGAAGGCTTTCCAAAAGGAAGAGGTGAACTGCGTACCTCTATCTAAAATGATGGACAATGGGACACCATGTAACCTAACCAACTCTCTGATATAGAGCCTAGCATAGTCCTCGGCTAAATAAGAAATATGAACTGGCAAGAAATGGTCTAATTTGGTCATCCTGTCCATAATGACCCAAATTGAATTATGTTGTCAACGAGTATAAGGCAAACCAGTCACAAAATCTATGTTCACTTCCTCCAACTTCCAAGTGGGAATACTGAACTCCTGCATAGACCCACTAGGCTTCTGATATTCAATCTTAACCTGCTGACATATTGAGCACTTAGCTACAAACTCTGTAATATCTCTGTTCATCCCACTCCTCCAATAGATTTCTTATAAGTCACGGTACATCTTAGTGGACCCTGGATGAATAGAGTAATGCGCACCATGCACTTCATT
This sequence comes from Capsicum annuum, assembly GCF_002878395.1. Classification (NCBI taxonomy): domain Eukaryota; kingdom Viridiplantae; phylum Streptophyta; class Magnoliopsida; order Solanales; family Solanaceae; genus Capsicum; species Capsicum annuum. The sequence goes on from NC_061122.1 coordinate 9,002,399, forward strand.
GAGAATTCACTATCTTACGCCATCCATACATGGCACACATAGTCTACCTTGGCAACGTAACACACCATCTCCCCATTGGGAGAAAACCTCTACCTTCTGGCCTCTAACTGACTCTTTCAACTTAACTAAACTTAGATCCCTATCCTGCTTTTCTTATATCTCAGAAACTAAAGAAGACTCTAAACTATTCTGTACCCAAATACTTCCCTCAGCCGAATCAACCAAATGGACACCTGGTCTAGCAAGTTGATGAACTTCCTGGACTATAACTTCTTCTTACTATCCTCAACGTGAGCAACACTACCCATGGACAACCTACAAAGGGCATCTTCCACTACATTGGTCTTGCCCGGATAATATAGAACACTCATGTCATATTCTTTCAACAACTCTAACCACCTTTTCTTAAGAAAGTTCAAGTCTTTCTATGAAAACACATCAACATACACCCCATACAAATAGTGCCTCTAAATCTTAAAAGCAAACTCAACAGCTGCTAACTCAAGATCATAGATGGGATAATTCTTTTCTTAGGGCTTAAGCTGTCTAAAGGCATAGGCCACAACCTTACCATTCTACATCAAAATACACCCAAGCCAACTCTCGAAGCATCACAATATACAACAAATCTATCTAAACCATTGGGTAAAGTCAAAACTAGGGTTGTAGTGAGTCGAGTCTTCAACTCCTGAAAAATCTTCTCATAAGAATCTGACCACTAAAATTTAACTTTCTTTTGATTCAATCTAGACATGGGGGATGCAATAGACGAAAATCCTTTAAAACCATTAGTAATAGCCAACCAAACCCAAGAAACTCCTGATATCTAACAGAGAGATAGATCTGGGCCACTTTCTCACTACTTCAGTCTTTTGAGGATCAATGCTAATGCCATCACTGGAAACTATGTGACCAAGCAAAGATACTGACCTTAGCTAAAATTCCCAGATGTGTTTCCCAAAGATCTTTCTAGAGTCCCTCTCGAGTGGGAAATTTACCTCAGAATAGACCTTCTTCTAGATACTCAGTCCATCTTAACTCAAAAAGTTAAAAGAACAGTTAAAGGATTTCCTAGATAAGGGATTCATTAGACCCAGCATATTCTCTTGGGGTGCACCAGTTTTATTCGTACGTAAGAAAGATGGTTCTCTCATAATATGTATCGACTACCATCAGTTAAACAAAGTCACAATCAAGAACAAGTGTCCACTTTCCAAAATTGATGACTTTTTTGACCAACTTCAGGGTGACAGTTACTTTTCTAAGATACAACTCAAATCAGGCTATCATCAGCTCAGAGGCAGAGAATGTGGCATTCCAAAAATAGCTTTCAAAACTCGGTATGGTTGCTTCAAATTCCTAGTCATGTCATTTGGCTTCACCAATGCTCCAGCAGCCTTCATGGACTTGATGAACTGCATGTTCAAGCAGTACTTGAAAATGTTCATCATAGTCTTCATTGATGACATTCTTGTTTATTTCCTCAATGAACATGATCATGTAGACCATCTCAGAATAGTATTACAGACCCTCAGAGCCCATCAGTTGTTTTCCAAATTTAGTAAGTACAAATTTTGGCTAAGGTCAGTAGCTTTCCTTGGTCATATAATTTTCGATAATGGCATTAGAGTTGATCCTCAAAAGACCGAAGCATTAAAAAACTGGCCTAGGCTCATCTCTCCATCTGATATTAGGAGTTTTTTAGGTTTGCCT